>NC_041392.1:26287813-26292949 GCF_002162155.2 Triticum dicoccoides | reverse complement strand
AGGAGGGCTTCGAAGACAACACCCCTAAGTCGGTGAGGATGCACTCTTTCTGGCCGCGACCCCCTGTAGTGGCTCTCCCCCCAGCACCTCGTCCTCTAGAGGCTCTCCCCCCGCCCCCTCCTCCTCTAGGGGCACCTCTCCCTCGACCTCCCTGTGAGAAGTCATCGTCAAGTAGCCGAGGGGGAGGATTACGTGCTCGACCACTCCGACTAGGCAGGCCGACGACCTTGCGTAGGAAACCCACGCCGTCGGCCTTCCCCTTGCCCATGTTCCACGAACCTGCATTGAAAAGAGAAAAAGCAATTAGTAAATTAATGAAATGAAGGAAAAGGCATGATAATAAACACATTAATAAAAATGCATAAAAAGGCATATTCCTAAACTATAGAAAAAAATACTTGAAATGTACATCTGCTAGAACCCATATGAATCATCACTGTTGTAACCTCTTTCTCGGTCCGTCTCATCATCACTATCAATCATATCATCTTCGTTGTCCGACGAAGGTGGAGGCTCTTCCTCGTCGTCAGCGTCTTTGTTTAACTTTTCTAGCATAAGTATGTCATTTTCATTGACGATGGTCTCACCATCATTCCGTGCATCGTGGAAGTTTGGGTCCACATCATCATCACCCAATGGTCTAGCGTCATCGTTTCTAACCACATCATCATCATCATCATCAGGTTGCTCTTGATAGAACACTCCCTCGTATGTCATGGGGTTAATGTTGTAGTAATCGTCTTCATTCGGGTCTGGTAGCTTACCATGTGGCGACACCTTGAACACAACTTCCCAACCCTTTAGATACACTTTCTAGCATGGGTAAGGCAGAAAATATACTTGTGTAGCTTGGGTAGCCGCAATGAAGAGATCGGCTCCGGCATAGACGGTTGATGGTTTAACTTCGACCAAACCAATGGAAGGCGTATGTTTTACCCCCTCCCGCGGATCGAACCATCGGCATTTGAACACAGGCAGACTTAGGGTCTCACGCCCCTGGCGGAATTTAACCTCGTATATATTTTGTACCCTTCCGTAGTAGTCTACTGAATTTTGACCGGGGGTGTACACTCCAGTATTTATAGTTTTGGGATCGGGGAGGCTGTTTTGGTGCTCCTCTGTATGGAAGCGATGCCCATTCACATCATACTTTTTACATGTCATGACGGCAGGGTCAAAACCCATGGAAACCCATCTCAATTCATCATCCATAGATATGTTCAGATCTTTTCCCTACAAGTATAATGGAAATTGTTGCGTGCATTAGTTCGGTTAACTAATAAATGTTGAAGTAGGTATTTAATAGGGGAGTGTGGAAAATTACTTTCTCCATGAACCAAGCAACAAAATTTTTACGTCCAGGGTTTCCATGACGGAGAAGAGTAAGTGCCTCCGCCTCAGTAGGAGGATTCACTCCCGTCCATTCCTCTTGAACGAAATCACTAAAAAAATATAAGCGGTGTTAGACCGGGACTAAGTGAACATGAAACATGATGATGTGGAAGACATAAAGGAATGGTGTAGTGGTATTACCTCATCCACACTTCCTCAACTTCCTTGATGTTGTGCAAGATATAGAACATGAGGTCCTCCCACTCTTGTCGTGGCATGTTATAAGATTTCGAGGCCCCAGCCCTCCCACCTTGCGCGTTGAATAGATCGAGCCTGGGTTGATACTTGGGCTCTTCTATATTGTATCGAGGCACCTTGTTATGCAGATGGGGAACGTGGTCTGGATAATATGATGTCCTGAGGTCTGACACCTCCTCTAGGATAACTGCCTCAGCTATGGAAGCTTCAATCTTAGCTTTGTTTCCACATTTCCGTCGGAGATGCTTGTTCTGCCTCTCAGGGCCGTACTGCCAGCGATTTTGCACATGGCCCCCCAACAATACCTCGTTCGTGAGGTGCAGAATGAGATGTGTCATCGGAGTAAAGAAGCCTGGCGGAAAGATCTTCTCTAGCTTGACTATCAACTCCGGTGCCTTCTTATGCAATTTTTCAATCACCTCTTTACTTACTTCTTTAGCACAGAGCGTGCGGAAGAAATGGCTAAGCTTGGCAAGCACTCGCCAGACAAGCTCAGGGACATAGCCTCGAACCATCACCGGCATTATCCGCTCAATCCATACATGGTAGTCATGACTCTTCAGGCCGGTCACTTTGCCCGTTGAAAGATTGACTTCAATATTTGTTTCAGCCAGATAAGTACTTCTTTTTTTTCTGGCGGTTTAAGGACAAAGTGAGCATCTGGCTTGAACCAGTTTTTTCGACCGCCTGTGGGAGGCTTCATGTTCAGGCGTGGTCTATCACAAATTCTCTGTTGATCGGCTCTAGCTTTTACGTTATCCTTCGTCTTATCAGGAATGTTGAGGATCGTGTGGAAAAGTGACTCTGCCACATTCTTTTCGGTGTGCATCACATCAATATTGTAAGGAAGTTTGAGGTCCTTGAAATAGGGAAGCTGCGAGAAGGGGGTAATGTGCGTCCAGTTGTGCGTCTCACCATATCCCTCGAAGCCTTTGGCTTTGGCTTTGCCTTTGCCTTTGACTTTAGGCTTGAGAGCTTTTAGCTGAGCAAGAACATCTGCCCCCGAAAATGTTGGAATCTCGGTTACTTCATGAACAACCCGGCCTTTCGTGAAGTTCTTCTTGTCTTCCCTGTCTGGATGGTCTGGAGGGAGGAACTGTCGATGCAGGTCAAAGGCTACATACTTGCCACCCTTACTTAGCCAAATCATTCGCAGAGTCTGCATGCACACTGGGCATGGCATCTTACCACTTGTACACCATCCGCAGAATAGAGCATAGCCGGGAAAGTCATGCATGCAGTAGTGCAACCAAACTTTCATCAAGAAATTTCTCTGCAGATCCCGGTTGTATGTCAACCTCGGAAAGTACCAAGAATGGTGCAAAGCATCCACAAGCGGCTACATAAACACACCCAATTGCTTCCCCGGGTAGTCAGGCCCCGGAATGATGAGCGACAAGAACATGGTCTTCCGTTGCATTAGGGCACCGGGAGGAAGATTGAGCGGAATTACAAACACAGGCCAGCAGCTGTATGGATTGGACGACATACCATATGGATTCAACCCATCACCTGATATGGCTATTCTGACATTCCCAGCCTCGGCTGCTTCCTCGGGGTATTCTTCATCGAATGACTTCCATGCTTCCCCTCCCGATGGATGTATGATTTTTTTTGGATTGTACCTTATACCTTCCTTGTGCCACTTCATCATTTTGGCAGACTCCTTCGTGATGAAAAGGCGCTGCAGTCTTTTTATAAAATCAAGATACCGAAGAACCTTAACAGGGATGGTTAGCTGCTTTTTCTCACCATCCTCACCGACCACCTCAATGTACCGAGACGAACCACACTTCCTACAGTACTTGTCATCCGCATACTCGTGCCTAAACAAAAGGCAATTCTTCGGGCAAACATCTATTTTCTCATAATCCATAGAGAGTGCCTTCATGATTTTCTTTGTATCGTACATGCTTTTCGGCAGTTCATGACCCTCAAGGAGGCTGTTAGCCCATACTCCCAGGAATGCTTCGAAGCATTTCTGGCTACAGCCGTACTCAGCCTTCACTGCAATCAGTTGCGAGATGTCATCCAGCTGAGATATTTTCGCACCCGCATAAAGAGGTTTCTTCGACGAGGCCAAGACCTCCAAGAAGGCCTTTGCGGTTGCCTCCGGCTCCTCCGGTTCATTCTCTGAAGGTGTCGCATTTGCCGTTTCTGCAACAATGACATCATCTAGCATGTCCCTGACCCCGTCGTCCTCATATCCATCAATGCGTTGTCGCATCACCTCCTCTCTACCACGGTCCTGCTCGGCTATGTTTATCGGCGACATGTCAAAGTTTGGCATATATCCGTGCGTGCGAAGGTGCTCACTCATGTCCGTCTGATTTCTACGGTGACGTCTGGCACATCTCGCACAGGGGCATGGTGGGATAATTCTCATTGGACGACGGAATATCTCCTTCAAATACACATCGGTTTTCGCGATCCACTCTGATGTTACTCGATTCCGACGGATAAAACCACTGTACATCCACTGATTATCTGCCATCCTCTGCTTTTTTGCAACCCACACAATATAATTAAGGATTCACTTAAATTAATGGCATCAAATTTTCAGTTTCTACCGCATTTAATCCACCTACATCTCTAATAGGTAAAGATGGGTCCTAATCCCACCCGAGGATGTGTAGATTGAGTACGTTCTCCATTCTACCCCGTTCCGAGACAAAATTTCGGCAGCACCTCCCCGCTGTTCTCCAGATACACGTCTCGGCAAATAGCCGAGAGAATGTGCTCCGGAGAACAATCGGGAGGCGCCGCCGAAATCCTGTCTCGGAACGGGGTAGAACATGGAGAACATACCCAATCTACACATCCTCGGGCTGTCCGTGGAAAACGCTGGACAATCCGAAAGAGCTGCGGTGATAAATATGCAATTGAATGCATATTTATTGATGCAACCCTTTCGGACGGGAGACGTCTAGGTTATGCCAGTTGACTTGAGAATGAAATCTAGTGACATCAAAAAATGGAGGAGATGGACTTGTAGCTCACCTTCGGCTGTAGGGGAAGAGTCGAACAACAGAGGGATGCTCAGGGAACAACGCGTCGGACGACAATCACTTTAATGAAATGCAACACCACAAAGCCTGCAAATTCCATCGGACGATGGTCAATTTATTTTTGCATCATGTAGGCAAAAAAACTAAAAACATTAACAATATATTCATCATCGTCATCACATATTCATCATCATCATTATCACCTATTCGTCATAATCATTGATTAATCCATCGAACCAATTTTTTTTGCAAGATATGCAACATATAGCATCTCATCTAACCAAATTTTTTACTACATACTAACTATCTAACTATCTATCTAACTATCTATCTAACTATCTACCTATCTAACTATCTATATAACTATCTATCTAACTAGGTATCTAACTATCTAAATATCTATCTAAATACCTATCTAACTAGCTACAAAATTACTAAAAAACACTAAAAATACATAAAATTTTCACCTTCGAGAGGGCCGGCCGGAGTTGGGGCGGGGAGGCGCGAAGTCGGGGCGGGGAGGCCGGCGGGGGGTCGG
>NC_041392.1:26286088-26287181 GCF_002162155.2 Triticum dicoccoides | reverse complement strand
GTCGGAGCGGGGAGGCGCCGGCGGGGGCCTGCTCGGGGCAGGGCTGCGCGGGCGGTGGCGTGCTCAGGGCGGGCGGCGGAGGAGGTGGGCGGCGGCGGTTGGGGTCGGGGTCGGGCGCGGTTGAGGAAGAAAATGAGTGGAGGAGGTCGGGTGCGGTGCGGATAAGGTTGGCCCTATGCCGACGGCATGGCCGTCGGCATAAGCCTGGGCCCACACGTCAGCAGCCGGGGGAGTTGATAACGTGCACATATGCCGACGGCCCGGCCGTCGGCATAGATGGGAGGCCTATGCCGACGGCAAGGCCGTCGGCATATATGCAAACCACAATTTTTTTAAAATAGTCCCACCTCGCCGAGGGGAAAGCAATTTGACCTGTTTAAATAGTTCACTAATCCATACGTTACAAGCTCCGGTATTCATTAGACTTATATGAAGAAAACGGACAATTACTCTGAAACTTTCAGTGCCCGGGCAGCCGGCCCAGTGCCCGGGCACTAAAGGTTTCAGAGTGATAGTACGTTTTCAATGATGAATACCGGAGTTTTTAATCAATTCAATTATTACATTTTTAGATTTTTAGTTTACTGTCTGTGTGGGACCCGGTACCCGGTGCAACGACCGTGGCATCGGGACCCTGGGAGGTTAGGCGCTACGGGGGCCGTAGGGGGTAGCAATGCCACCCGAGCATCGCACCGGGACCTCATACATGCCGTATAGTGTGCTGGCATGTCCGAAGAGGGGCACGCGTCTCCGGGGTGTGCCCCCTCACACGGACGGCGTCGCCGCCGGCACCTGGAGGGGGGAAACGGATGCGTCGGGTCTACACGGAGGGGATCTTACTGTGGGTTTGGCACGGATGTTGCTCTAAAGTGTTCGTATGGGCTGACCTAACACGACCGGCTGGATAGTTCCACTAGTCAAAACCCGTCCGTGCAAAGTCAAAGGGCTAGATCCCGTGGTCAAACGCTACAGGGTTAGGCGGGACGGGGGCCTTCGGGGGTAGCAATGCCACCCGAGCGCCACACCGGGCCCTTATACATGCGGGGTGGTGTGCTGGCATGTCCGAAGAGGCAGCACGGGTCCCTTTCCCCCC
>NC_041392.1:26272087-26283806 GCF_002162155.2 Triticum dicoccoides | reverse complement strand
GGCCCCCGTCCCGCCTAACCCTGTAGCGTTTGATCACGGGATCTAGCCCTTTGACTTTGCACGGATGGGTTTTGACCAGTGGAACTATCCACCCGGTCGTGTTAGGTCAGCCCATACGAACACTTTAGAGCAACATCCGGGCCAGACCCACAGTAAGATCCCCTCCGTGTAGACCCGACGCGTCCGTTTTCCCCCTTCAGGTGCCGGCGGCGGCGCCATCCGTGAGCGGGGGCACAACCCGGAGACGCGTGCCGCCTCTAATTTGGACATGGCACCACACCACCCCGCATGTATGAGGGGCCGGTGCGACGCTCCGGTGGTATTGCTATCCCCCAGGGCCCCCGTCCCGCCTCTTCAGACATGGCACCACACCGCCCCGCATGTATGAGGGCCCGGTTAGACGGGAGGGTGTACCTGGGGGGTAGCAATGCCGCTAGGTGTTGCTTTGGGCCCTCCTATGGTTGTGAAAGCGTGGTGGCTAGCGCAGGCACCCGGCACGCAGCTCCGGGGTGTGCCCCCCATCTCCGGCGTCGCTGTGGGGCACGGCGCGGCGGCAGCAACGTCCGTGAGGGGGGCAATCGATATACCATCTGGGTATGTTTTTTTTGTGTTAGACAAGGCACATTTATGTTGTGAAAAAAACAGGGAAAAGTAAATAAAAATAAGTAAAAAATAAAAATAAATAAAAAATAGAGATATGCCGACGGCAAGGCCGTCGGCATACCTGCGCACATGCCCACGGATCGATGACGTGCCTAAGGGCGCGGATCGGTGATGTGGCAACATCCATGGGCCAGACCTATGCCGACGGCCAGGCCGTCGGCATAGATTTGCCACCCCACGGACAGGCGAGCGACGCGGATCGATGACGTGGCGGGCGACGCGGATCGATGACGTGGCGTCTATGCCGACGGCCGCCGTTAGCCCGTCGGCGTAGATTGACGCCGTCAAAAGGCCGTCTCCGTCCGGGTAGCCGGACCCACGAGCTATGCCGACGGCCTTCTCTATGCCGACGGCCACCGTAGGCATATTTCTATCGACGCCGATGGGTGAGCTTTGCCGACGGGGCCGTCGGCATAGATTGATATACGCTAACGGCTTTTCTATGCCGACGGCCTGGGCTGGGCCTTCGGGATAGGCCAATCTATGCCGATGGGGCCCGTCGGCATAGGTTCGGCCGTCGGCATCGCCAGTTATTCTGGTAGTGTCGGAAGCTATCGCTCGTCGGATCGATGCAATGAAGCAAGGGAAACGCATCGGCGGCATTGGAAGCAATCATTCGTGGATTATTGATCTAGAGGAAAAGGCTAGAGAAATCACGGAACGGTTCGGTTTGATCTGTGTTACGTCCGGCGATCGGGAGCAATGAAACTCGGAAAGATTGAAGTTGACGAGAAGCACAGGATTCGACGGGAACTCGGAAGCGTGCTGGCGATAAGATGCAATCAGAGGAGAAGCCCGCTTGCAGACGCTAGGCGCGTGGCTCAGATGGCAGGCAGTGCGAGTGCGCCACCCAGACGCGGCAAGGGCGTGGTCCATCGGGGCGAGCAAGCAGCCGGCGTGGGATCTTCGGTGCAGACTCGAATCAGGCGGCGGCGGCGGCGGCGTACGCGGAACAGCGTCTGGAGGTCGTAGCAGCACGAGGCGAGGGCTGACGTGGCCCAAGGTGCACGAGGCAGGCGGCCCAATGGCTCTGCGTGGCTGGCTGGGCCTGCTGAGGCGAGGCGTGCAAGATGTGGCTTTACACGAGATTTGTTTGTGAAAAAAAAAGCACGTGCATGGAGGCTAGAAGAAAATTAATCAGCGAAGGAAGCTAGTATACAATGGGTAGTTTTGCATCTGGTGGCAGTTACTTTGGCTGAAAAAAGCAACATCAAGCATTGGGATTGTGCCAAGAGAAGCACCACCCCGTGAGGACCAAATGAAATTTTCATGGTTGGATTTTACGGTAGGAGGAGTAGCTTAGTTGGCATAGCAGTGATGTTTGAAGGTGTTGCAGAAGTCAGGACAGCTAAGATAGAACTATCATGTATTGGATGAAAATTCGCGGAAGATAATTTAGGAGTCTGGAGCGTGTCGTGCGTGATCATGCATACACAGGGCGTCAAACAATTCATGGAGATGTGCGGGCGGACACAGCGCAGGGTGGAGCATGGTTGCAGTTGGATAATTTCGGTTGGGTCGGACTGGACTGTCTGACGGATCGACGGGGATGTCGGTCAAAGCAGAAGACGGCGCTGATTTCAGCAACGACATAGGAGCGTGATGCTGATGGTGGCCGGCTTCTGGGGCGCGGAAACACGTGGTGCATGCCTAAGGGCTTGTGCGGCTTCGACAGACTATGACGCGGGGTTGATTCAAGATGGTGCACACATGAGAGAGCTTGAAGTCGACAAGGCGCAGGGTAGCGGGGCGCAGCTACATGGGGTCATGTTGAAGGTGGAGCTGGAGTCTTCACTCTGTGCTGATGGAGGGGCTATGGCGTAAATGCATGGAGAGTCGAAGCCTATTTCAGCGGGATAGCGAGAGACACGTGGATCGGATTGGGTACCAATGGTCTGATGGAGACGTGATACTCGGCATCGGTTGGTGATGATCGATGGTTCTCTACAGTGGGGGTTGAGTGATGTGGGTTCGCGACCTTGGAAGACTCGACCAGGATAGCAGAGGCTCGACACGGTGATAGCGACGAGGTGTGCGGTAAGTACGGGACACAGCGACAGACCAATGCACTGGTGGTCAGACATGTGGTCAGACAAAGTTTGCAAGGGTGCTGAAGCAGTGTTGACGAGTACCAGATTCAAGTTGGTGACTGGGTCTATCGGTGCTAGTTGATGGACAAGAGTTGACCGTGGAGAATCTGAGAAAGTGGCGGAAAATCCAAAATTGTCTAAAGCTGAGAGAGTACATGGCCGTATATTCTGTGGTGTTCAGTGCACATGGCAAAGTGCGGATGACAAGGCAGAAGGAGGCGGAGTGCTATAGCGGTGGGACATGTCAGAGACTATCCGGAAGAAGCGTGAGACAACTGTGAATTTGACTCAGGGTGATACAGGGCGACGGTGAAATTCCTTCAAGTTTTAGACAAGCAGTACAGAAAAAGCAGTGATGTTGAGTTCACGTAACTCTCATATGTGGTGTCCAATATGTGAGTTGTTCATTTTTCACGCAGACAATGGTTGGTGTGTGATGTCGTTGAACGGATACTCCGGAAGTTCGAAGCACAAGGTAGAGTAATGAGGAACTTAATTTTGCTCGAGTGTTGACTGTGAAGAAAACGAGAAGGGACTACAATTGCAAATGGAGTCACATGGAGTCTGGGAGTAGCAGCGGTGCTCATGACGTATCTCAAGTCCAATATACATGGAGGTTTGACGCACGGACGAATTCAAGGTGGTGGAGAATATTCGCCAAGGTGGAGTTTGTTAGAGTTGTGTCGAATATTATTGTACAAGGTAGGTTACAGTTGGACTTGGTTTTGGACTGTGTGTAGACAGGGTAGGAGTTATGTCCTAATAGGACACTTATATCCTAGGCCTCTCATATATATCGAGGGTAGATACACGATGTAACAAATGGCAACATAATAGCACGGGTACGCGAAGGAGCCGGCGGCATGTTCCGGTGCCCGGGCGGCCAGGGTGCGGTATTGTAGCGATGTCATGGAGAGGAGCGCCGTAGTCATGCCTTGGGGATGTAGCCATAACGATGAACCTCATTAACAAATCTCGGTGTCGTGCTTGTGTGATTGTTTGGTCCTCGGTAGATCGATGGAGTGCCTCGAATTATTCTAACACATAAGGCCATAAATTTGCTTCCGCATTCGTCCATGGACAAAGGACCAGTTCGGAAACACAAATACGAAAGCCGGCAATTCAACGCTATTCGCATACAATTCAAACACTGGTCTAAATATACCAGATGTAATTCCTGTAAACGGCTGATCTTCGTATAAACTAAATGAAATTCATTACATTTCAAACATTTTTCATTAAAAAAAGCGGCCAGACCAAAGCCGCGTGCGACTTCCAATTCCTTTGTATTCCACATTGATGACCACGTCCTCCATCCGCAATCTGCATGAGCGCCAACGTGGTTCAAGACCCGTGAAGGTGAAGTGAATGTGCCGTCTCCGACGAGGAAGCGTAGGACATGGCAGACGGAGACCGACCCACTTGAGACACCAGGAAGCGTAGGACATGGGACACGGACCGGCCCACATGAGACACCAGGCACTACCGCCTACTATGCCTTTGCTCATCCCCGAACAAGTTTGTGACCTATCTGTCGTCGTTGCCGGTGGATGTGAGCTTGATGATGGACGTGAACGGTCCGTCACTGTCCACCTGCCACATGCGCCCTTAAAATTTGGATGGCCGCACATAGGACGCGCAGCTGGTGGTGTTCTTGTCCTCGGCCGCCAACGCATGTGCGTGTGTTGCCGAGTCTGTGTCCGGCTGCGCCGCCGCTTCAATACGAGTGGCACGTTGAGCATGCGCAGCCACGTAGACAACCCACTGCTTTGTAAAGACGTTCGGGCTCGCAGTGACCATGGCAGCCATGGCCTCCTCGCTTGCGCGCTCGTAGTAGATTTGACCCTCCGCCAACCGATACTGCTGGAAGAAGAAGAGATTGTACTACTGCTCCACCTATGCCTGCAAGAACACCGACATAGTAGACGGTGCAGGCTGCTCCTCCTCCGCCATGGCGGCATCAAAGTGCGTGCATACGCCTATGCCTGCTCCATGGTCAATCTAGAATGCACATGCATCGGTCTCGATGTCAAAACCAGCAGAGCTCGGGGTAAGGGGTCCCGAGCTGTGGATCCCATACAGATGGTAACATGAACAAGGGAGACGATATTTACCCAGATTCGTGCCCTCTTTAATGGAGATAAAACGCTACATCCTGCTCTTGTTTATATTGATGAAGATGTACCGAGTACAAGCTTGATCTATCTCAAGATCGTAAATTATGTTCTAACCCTAGGGCTAGGTAACTGTAATTGTGATTCAGCCCCCTCTACGGGCTAAACCCTCTGTCTTATCTTATATACACATCAGGTAGAACGTCTAAGGTTATATAGTGGGTATCCAGCGGGATCACATGGAGGCGGTAAAAGATGTCTTCGAGGGTCTTTAAAGCATCTCCAACAGCCGCACTATATAAGCGCCGCGTTCAAAAATTGGTGCTTTTTTGCGCGCGCTACCGCTCCGGGCGCTCCAGCGGAGGCGCAAAAACCGTGTGCGCAGCATATCCAGTTCAACGTGTGGGCTGAAACGCCATCGCGCGCCGCTTATTTGCTGCGTCCGCTCCCGCGCGCTGAACTCTGGAGCGCTCGCTCGTAACTCCCCCTACCCCGTCCAGCTGCTGGCGCCGCCGCCGCCCGGCCACCCCATTTCTTCCGGGAACCGTTCTGGCGCTTCCCCGGCCTATCGCCGCGCCGCCGCGACTTCCCCCGTCTCCCTCTAGTCACCACCGCCCGTCGCGCGTGGCAGTCCTCCGACGAACAGCGCCCGGCCGCTCACTGCCGCTCGGCGCCCGCAAGATGTTCGACAAAACGCCCGCAAGGTATGTATTGCTTCAACTTCACATTTTTACATGAATTTGGTGCATATTGTTTGTAGTTTTTATAGTTTAGTTTAAATTGAACATTGTAGATGAGTTCATCGTATGATTCTTCCGAAAAAGAATTTGATGTGGAAGAGAAGGAGGATCTTGCAATGATCCTAGCTATGCACATCAATAGAAAACCAAAGCGCATGATGAGTTCATCGTATGATTCTTCCGTTTTGTTGCCTCCTATTATGCCATTCGACGTCCTGAAGCGCATGATGATCTTCAGAAGGATCTCATTGAGGAGTGGTGGGCTTGAAATGGCCGACAAAAAGCATCATGATTTGTGCGTTTGATGTTGTATTGTTGAATTATTTGTTGGATTGAAAGATAAACAATTTGTTTGAGTTGTAATAACGAAATTAAACTATTTATTGTTGATTTATTTTTGTTTGTGTTTGATCTTCTTGCATGTGTTTGAAGCGCATATGTTGTTTGTGCGAGAGTGCGCGCGTTGCATTTTAGCGTGCCTGATGGAGCAACACGCGCGCGCTAAATTTATCGCGGCCGCTGGAGCCAGCGCTCCTCGCCACGCCAAAGCAGGCGATCGAAGCGCCGCAAACTGATTTTTAGCGTGCCGCGTGCTGTATTTTAACGCGCTTGCTGGAGCAACACGTGTGCGCTAAATTTATTGCGGCTGTTGGAGCCAGCGCTCCTCGCCGGGCCAAAGCAGGCGATCGAGACGCTGCAAACTGATTTTTAACGCGCCACGCGTTGGGCGGTCATTGAAGATGCTCTTACCAGCATTGGTGAGTTGACTTGTCAACGTCCTCCTCCCCACGACCACGGTCGAATCCTCCCTACAACGCCGCTCGCCGGAGCCCCGCCACCTGTAGCCTGCCCGTCTCCGTTCGTCCACCTCTGTCTTCTCTGCGAGAGGCCGGGCCACCGCACGCAGCGCAGCAGTCGCGACGCGTTCTCGGTTCTCCCTGCACGCGCGCTTTCACCTAGCTAGTGGGAGGCGGTGTGAGTGAGACGGCGTCGTGTTCGTGGCAGAACAGTGGTCGGTAGCTCGTGGAAGTGCCTCACGCGGTCAGCCGGGGGTCTGGCGACGGCGTTTGGTTTCGATCGGCGATGGATGCCCGCGTGGAGCTGTCCAGATGGCAGTGCCTCCTCCTTCCATTTAATGGATGTCCTGCCCTTTGATCGATTGCTCAGTCATGGGTTCGTGTGGACTGTGGAGTGGTCTCCGCCGGCCGATATTCAGGATTATCTCTCTCTGTGGACTGGCCTCTTCCAGCCGCAGGCCAGGCGTTTGTGGAAATTCCGCAGGAGGAGAATCTGTGCTCCTGATTGTGCCAGGATAATATCTACGTTCTGTTAGATATTCTTAGGGTGTACGAAGTAGTCTCGGACTGTTGGTGGTGTTGAAATGCCATGCCAAATTGTTTTAGTTTCTGAAAAGTCATTTTCTTGTAGTATAGTACCTACTTTCAGAAAAATCAGAGTCCAGTCACCACCTAAACAGTTTGGATGTGGCCATCCTATCAGGGGAGGTTCCTTGTACAACTTCTCAACCACATAGTTAATCATGAAGTCTGAAGACTGTGACTCGCTGCTCAGAGAAGTTCTAAGGTATGGGAGCTGGTTACTGAGTGGCTGTTTTCAACACACTCCGGTCTTCTTCGTCAACAAACTGAGAGAAGATGATGCTCTGGAATGGCATGAGTCAGGTGGCTAACATAGCGCAGCTTGCCGGGGTGGACGCGTATGGGCTCATCACGATGATCGTGGAAGCTGCAAAGACAGTCAGAAGGAACCGGGAAACCTGCCAGCTGCTGGCGCGGCTTGTGAAGATGATTGGAGACCTTCTCCAGCAGCTCGAGAGCACGCAGCTGATGCAGCATACGGAGACGAGGAACCCAGTTGAGCAGCTGGAGGAGACGCTCCGGCATACGTACATGCTCATCAGATCCTGTCAGGACGGCAGCTACCTGTACAGCTGCTTTATGAGTGGGAAGCAAGCTGACCAGCTCCATCCGGTGCAGAATGAGATCGCCTTCTACCTCCAGCTTATCCCACTCGTTGGCTTTGTCGATACCACTCGGACCTGGGCATTGCTTCTGCATAGAGCTCACCCTCTCGGTACAGATTCTTCTCACTTTTCTGGAAGTGAATGGTACGGCTCTTATGCGCATGACTTTGCCCGCGCAGATTTAGTTACTTATGAACACTTTCAAATTAAATATAATCTTAAAGAACTCAGTTCTCAAGATCATGCTGCATCTGAACTCAAGAGATGCTAATGAAATCTTCTATCTATCTGTTATATCATAAAATAAAAATACGGGACAAAATTAGGAAAATAGGCTACAAAATCCCACATTAATCAGAAAGAGTGAAGTGCATCGTAGGTCCCTAAACTATTTCAAGGGTGTCATGTAGGTCCTCAAACTGTAAAAATAGACATCCAGGTCCTCGAAGTGCAGTAAGTGTGTTATTTAGATCCAAAATCTGTCCGGCCACTAAGATTAAAAGAAAAAAATGTGTTCAAAAATGACAAATTTAAATATATGTTCACGAACAACAAAAAATGTTCGTAAACGGTAAATTTAAAAATATTTTCGCAAACCACAAATATTGTTTACGGAAATGATGTTCGCGACTTTAAAAAAAATGTTCGCGGACAATGAATTTGAAGAAATGTTCACGAATGATGAATTTGGAAAAAAAATGTTCATGACTTTAAAAAGGTGTTTGCGAACGATAAATTTTAAAAGAAAAGGAAATATCTTCGCAAACAACAAATATTGTTTGCGAAAGATAAATTTGAAAATATGTTTGTGAACCGCAAAATATGTTCGTGAATTTGGAAGAAATGTTCACGAGCGATGAATTTGAAAAAAATCCGCACAAATTTAATAAAATTTCATCCATGTTTTAAAACATTTAGTGATTTCTAAAAAATCGAATTAAAAATGTTAATGAATTTAAGAAAAATGAGGTTAAAAGAAAATTTTCATGAATTTGGAAATACGCTTATGTACTTACAAAATGTTCATTAATTTAAATTTTCATGATTTCAAAAAATGTTCTCGAATAGTGAAAATATGTTCATGACTTTAAAAATATGTTTGTGAACCACAAATATTTGTGGTCCATGAACATATTTACAATTTAACTTTCGCGAACACTTTTTCCATATTCACAAACATTTTTTGAAACCATGAATTTAAATTTATTTGGAGTGTAGTGCATTTATTGTTCCTTGATATTTAATTGAATTTATTTGCATACTTCGATCACCGGCCGTTATCTTGTGGGACCCCCTGTCCAACGTGTTACGGGTCAATGGCGCTGGCTGCCCGGTCAGGCGGGGTCGGTACATTTTGGATCTAGATGACACACTAACAGCACTTCGAGGACTTGGATATCAATTTTCATAGTTGAAGACCTACATAACAACTCTGAAATAGTTCAGACACCTACAATGCACTTCACTTGATATTTGATTTTTTTTATAGACTGCACTTCACTCGATAAACTATAAACCTATAGCCATTAGACTGGATTCGTGTAAAAATAATTTACCCACCATTGCCATTGTAATGGAAATAACGTTTCCCTTCCGCACGTCATAATTTTTTTCCTTTTTACTAATTATTATTATCCTTAAGCCACTCCATCAAAAAGATCCTTAAACCAAAACCGATTGATATTAATAATAGGACGATGCTGTACAACGCATGCGCGCTATGGGTCATATCTAGCGGCCGGTCTTTTTAGGAAAGTTCCCACGTATGGGGCCACCTCTCTGCTGAAAAAGGTAGTTCCATCCATCCCCGTGTTGCCATGTCCCGCCAAAAAAAGCCTCCTTCCACCGCACGTGATCCCCCAGTAGCCCAACCAAAAAAATCCTAAGAGCATCTTCAGTCGCGCCTCCAGAACGGCCTCCTCAGGCGGTTTATTCGCGCCGACGCCGAAAAATGGCCCCCGAATTCCGCCGGCTTGGCCCGTTTTTGCGCCCGACGCACGCAGGCCGAATCCGGCGCACTGGGGGGCGCTCGGGGGCTCTGGCGCAAGGGAAAAGCGTTCCTGGGGCCACATTGATAGGCGAAAAGTCAAGCCACCCGCCCAGATTCGCCTCCTACCCCCCGCGCTCGGCCGCCACCTTGCGCCACCCCCGCCGATCCCGGCGCCGACCATCGCCCGCCGCAGCTAGGTAGACCATCCCTAGCCGGGAAAAAGAAGGGGTTTTGCCGAGGCAGCCTCTCAGCCCCCGCCCAGGCACCTTTTCCGACGCTCCGGCCGCGTAGGGCCTGTACACCGGCGGGCTTGCGCCCACCTCGCCCACAAGGTGTTCAGTGAATTGCCCGGTCCGGTGATGGACTCCGAAGATGAGGAAGCCGAAGCCGACGTCCAGGAGCAGGAGCATCTCATGGTGTTCGCTGCCCTCGCCGGCCTGCTCACGAGCAGTGAGAAGCCACGGCGAGGTGGCTCGGCACTTGGGCGGGTGAAAGCAAAGAACCGGCATCGTCTGGAAGGCTACTGGATGCTCTACTCGGACTACTTCGCCAACGCTCCATTGCACGGTGAGAAAACATTTCGGCGCCATTATCGGATGAGCCGAACGCTTTTCCTCCGGATTGTGAATTCTATTCGGGAGTTCGACAGCTACTTCAAGTGCAAGAAGGATTGCACCGACACACTTGGATTCACCTCCATCCAGAAGTGCATGACAGCTATGAGGATGCTTGCATACGGAGCTCCCGGTGATTCACTCGACGACTATGGGCGCATGGCCGAGTCCACCACCATAGAGTGTTTCAACAAGTTCTGTCGGGCAATGGTGGGAGTGTTTGGACCGCAATACTTGAGCACACCCAATGCGGAAGACACTGCTCGGATCCTAGCACAGAATGCGGCAAGAGGATTTCCTGGGATGCTTGGAAGCATCGACTGCATGCATTGGAAATGGAAGAGTTGCCCATTTGCTTGGCAGGGGTTGTACAAAGGCGCCAAAGGCGGTTGCAGTGTGGTGCTTGAGGCAGTGGCCACACAGGACCTCTGGATTTGGCACTCCTTCTTTGGTATGCCAGGAACTCACAATGACATCAATGTGCTGCAGTGCTCTCCTGTCTTTGCCAAGCTTGTTGAAGGCCATTCTCCTCCGATGAACTTCGAGATCAACGGGCGGCACTACAACAAGGGGTACTATCTAGCTGATGGCATCTATCCGAGATGGTCGACATTTGTGAAGACCATCTCAAACCCTGTGGCAGGAGGCAAGAACCACTACTAGAGAAAACCTTATAAACAGAATCTTAGCAGCAGCGCGGTCTAAAAACAGACGCTACTGCTAATTAGCAGCAACGAGCTTTAGAAAAGAGCGCTGCTAATGACTGAGTAGCAGTAGCGCTCTAGGTGAAAAGAGCGCTACTACTATAATTGCCACGGTGTTGCCTCCAGGCTAGATATAGTAGTAGCGCCCTTCTCGTGGACGCGCTACTGCTAAAGAACTTAGTAGCAGCGGTTTTGCTCAAAACTCGCTGCTGGTAAGTATGACTGCAACTAATTAAGTTTAGTCCCATACTGCTAAGCGAACAAGGTGTTTACCACCTTAAATATGTTGCTTCTCAACCTATCTCGAGCACTTGGTCTTCATTGAACTATATGTGTATGATTTGTGGTTGCAATATGAATCCTCGCCTGTACCTATACAGGTACAGTGAGGATTCATGTTGACTATTTATATTATACACAAAAAGATCAATGATGACCAATTTATATTTTTGATGTGTTTACTAAACAAAAGAAATAACTGCTTCCATTAGCAGTAGCGGTTTTTCCCAAAACGCGCTGTAGATAAGTTAGCTATAGCGCGTTTTCTGTACGTGCGCTACTGCTAGTTCGAGTTAACCACCCCCCGCATCAAAATTTCACTAAGTCCTCCTTTCCCCCCCACCGGCCTGTTCCCCTACTCCCTGTCGCCGCCGCCCGAGCCCGAGCGCGCCTGCGCCCTCACCGCCGCCACCGCCGCCCGCCCTCAATCTCACCGCCGCCGCTCTCGACCACACTATCGCCGCCCTCGACCTCACCGCCGCCGCCCTCGATCGAGCCCGCCGCCCAGGACCGCCGCCCTCCCGATCCCGAGCCCGCCCTC
>NC_041392.1:26249964-26271682 GCF_002162155.2 Triticum dicoccoides | reverse complement strand
TGTAAGCCCCCCACCCCTCCCCAACCCCCTCTCTCTTTGCTTAGTTAGTAGATGATTTTAGTAGTAGTAGATGTTAATTTAGGGTTCATAGATAATGATTTTTAGAAGTAGTGGATATTAACTACTAGTAGTGATGGTAAACTAGTTGTATAATTAGCAGTAGTACATGTTAATTAGTAGTAGATGTAGTAGTTAGATGTTAATTAGTAGTAGTAGATGTGCTAGTTTCTTTCTATTTATAGTAAGTTTATATTTAGTAAGAACTAGTTGAATTAATAGAACTAGTTTAGTTTTAATTGAACTAGTTAAGTTTTAGTTGAACTAGTATAGTAAGTAAATTAGTAACTAGTTGAACTACTTCATTTTTAGAAAGAACTAGTTTTTTTTCTTTTTATACCAAGTTTATATTTAGTAAGAACTAGTTGAATTAATAGAACTAGTTGAACATGCCATATTTGGTGTTATTTTTTAGTTTAAGCAATTATTTCATGTTTTGGTTACACCTTCGAGTGGCCTATGTTTTGCCGGAGTGTTGATTAATTTCCGTTTCGGCAAATTTCACGCGCTCGATATGTCCTTTTTTAGCAAAGGTCATGCCGGATTTTTCCGTGAATTCTGGCATGACTTGTGCTAGAATATGTGGGAAATATCGAGTGGCCTGGATTTTCTTTGACAAATAATGATCTAATTTAGGTTTTTTTAGTACATATATTTAATTGTACAAGTTTAATCTTTGAATTATAAACGTAGGAAATGTCGTACTCGGACGACGACAGTCTCCCGGGGGAGTGCAGCTGGTGCCACGACGATCGAGTTATGTGCGACAGGTTCGTTGAGCTGGACGAAGATCGGCGCTTCAGCATTAAGCTCGAGGAGACCTTCGATGTTGAAACGGTACGCAACAACGACAAGTGTTTTTTTCGTAATTAAGCATGACTTCAACTATTTCAACGTCTAATTTTCATCTTTTACAATTCGACTAGCTTATCCCATGCCATGCAAGACGCTATGTCTTGGAGAGGATGGGTTTTGAAGACCATGAAAACTTTCAAACAAAGAAAATACACCTAAGGACCCATCATGATATCGATTTTGAAGTAAATCTGTATAATTCTCAGAGCATAAACCATTTTGGTTGTCAAAATTGGGAAGCACTTTGCAAAATATGGTTTTTATGAGGGTATGATTATCACCATGGATCTTGGTCATCCTGACATCGAGCAAGACAATATGGACATTTGGGTCCTTGTTGATACGCTTCCAATTCTACCGCAATGTGAGTTTCTCAAACATAGTTATTAACTAATTTATATTGTTTATTTCAAAATAGTTGACAGCTTATTTTCATTGACAGCTTATTTTGAATCTTCAAAGAATGTGCAGAAGATGGTAGACAAAAACCACTACACTGATGGCTTCGAATTAACTTATAAGAGGAAAAATCATCTGATTGCTTATTATACTTTTTTTGAGAATTACAATACCTATTATCGAACTCCTCCAAATTATGGTGAATACATGTCACTAGTGCACGTGTTGAACCACGATAACTTCTATGGAGATACCCTGGTAAGATATTTTACTATTACGACATCCGTGCATCTTTTGCATACTTCTAAAACTAGTACATCATTGCTAACTACGAAGTTATTACTATGTTTTTCAACAGAAAATCCCGATGGATTGTGTGCCTCATCTGATGTATTACAATGGTCGCCTTGAAGTTCTGAACCTACAGCCAGGTCATCCTACGGATCTTACCTATGCATATCGAATTTCTGAAACCGGTGAACACATGCTAATCAAAGAGTGGAAAAAATATTTGGACATTCGTAAGGAGGTTCTTGGAAGCAACATTAAGCGAAAGGCAAGAATTGGAGACAGGATAATCTGCATTCTCCATAATGGAGAGCGAGGGGCTATCTTGTTTTTTGCTATTTTACCTTAGAGAATATAGTAGGTCCTAAGAGAATGTAGTAGGTCCTATGAGGTACAATATGTTTATTATGTGATACAATGTGTTGGAGTTGAAGATGTCAGGAGTACTTGTGATTACGACTACTGACCAATGATATGATGATGATGATGATAAGTTGTTAATGATATGATGATGATAATGATATTTATTATATCATTGGGTGTAAGAACCGCGGACTAGTTTCAAGTGGATGTCCGTCCACTTGAAACTAGTCCACACGGTTCTTTCACCCCGTGATGTAATAACTCATTATGATGTAAAAACAATTTGTAAATTCCTGTTGTATGAAAATTTGTGTAAAGGTGTACGAATACAACATGAAATAAAAAAGAAATAAAATACGAAATAATAGTAGCAGCGCGGGCAGAGAGAAGCGCTACTACTAATTACCAGCAGCGCTCCTCCTGGAACTCGCTGCTACTAAGTTGATTTAGCCGTAGCGTGAGTGGAGGCACGCTACTGCTATTCGTTAGCTATAGCGCCTTATTAGTAGCGCACCACCCCGCGCTACTGATAGGTCTAAAACCCGCGTTGCTGCTAGCCTTTTCCCTAGTAGTGAACGCCTGGTTTGCGAAGATTCAGGAGGCTTGCAGGAAGGATGTCGAGCGGGCATTTGGTGTGCTCCAATCTCGATTTGCTGCTGTCTGGTACCCCGCTTAGACCTGGTCGAAATATCATATGTGGGAGATCATGACTTGATGTGTCATCTTGCACAACATTATCATCGAAAGCGAGCAAAAAGATCCAGTGTTTGACACTGAACCATACTACAGGCAAGGCCCTCTAGCCGAAGTTGATCACCAGCTACCGGCAACCTGGACTTCCTACCTCAGGATGCGTCAGGAGATCCGAGACCCACAGGTGCATCATCAGCTGCAACAGGATCTGGTGGAGCACCTATGGAGGCTCAAGGACGAGGCCGGGAATGACGTGCGATGAAACTTGAGTTTTTATTTGTTAAACTATATAATTTGTAGTGAACTATTTGTTGAACACACAGAAACACGCCGAACCACGCCGAACTATGTGACGAAATAATTGATTTATATATTTGTATGCGAAAATTAACGCCGAAACACGCCGAACAGGTCAGAATATGGGTCGATTCACGCAGATATCGGGCCGTTTTTGGGCCGAAAGCTGGGCTGAATACCGCGCCTGGGGGCGACCACCAAATCCCCCAGCAACTTCTTCCTCCCCCATCCTCCAGCCGCACCGCACCGCCATGGCCTCGCCTGTGTGTGTGTTGGGGGGGGGGGGGTCCTATGAACAAAGAGCATAAGAGAAAAAAGAACAGGCAACAAAACAAATGAAATCTAGAGAACACATACGCTTCTGCCTTGCAACTATGTGTTGTGGATCAGGCAACACCGTGGAAGAAACTTCTGCAAGAAACTACCAGCAACCGTGCAACAAATTCTCCCCCAAAACACACAGGTAAGGGCCTCCTTCTCTGAGGAAAAAATTCATGATCCCTTGTAAACTAGTGTGACTGTCCCCCACCTCCCGTGTTTCTAGTTTGCAAAAGTCTCCTGTACCATGTCTTCTGAAAACCTTGACTTTTATCTTGCACCAAAATGGATTCTCCCCTTTGTACCACCCCCCTGCCCGCCCTGTTGAACCTTCGTGCTATGGAAAATGTTGAAAATGTTGAGCACATGATTTGCGTTTGTGTGCTAACTTACCTGCTATCTTGCACCTTGCCTAGTTTCCACGCTTGTTTTGCCACCCCTACATGAAGCCGGTTTTTTTTTCATGCGCGTGCTATAACAGAAGCATGTTTTGTGGCCATATATCTGGCAGCCACAACTATAGTATATGAAATTGTAGGATGTGGCAGATTAGTGGCAACATTTTGATGACATGACGACAGTATTAAACATGGAGTTATATACATAATCAAAGTCTCGAGTTTTCTTACATAGAGAGGCTCTATCGTTGTGATCATCATATATACATTATATAGGTTAATGATTGAAAGACATTCTGAAATAATTATGAATATCTAAGGTCTCTATTACGTCTGGTTACAACAATAAATTTAGACCTATTGGTACATTGTTAACTAAAAGACTGTCTATCAGATGTATGGATCTGCCTTTTTGTTCTCAACTAATACAGATTTTGTAGATCGACGGTTCAAATATGTTTGGTCATGCTTTGTCAATTAAAACGGGGGCTGCGAGTTATATGGCTAGATGATCTATTTTTGCTGGGAGGCAGCCTATTATAATTGTATATGATATTATATGAAGGAAAATAATAATCTACCAGAATATATGCATCGAATAAATGTGTACTTAGCAACCTATCATGGAAGTTGGTTATTTTTGTGTGTGATATTTTAACATTTCGATCGACGAGCAGAATGGTCCATCAAATTGGGAATCATGCAATGTGTAGAACGAAACTAATCATTAAATGTGTAGCACCTTCTCTCTCTATCTGTGTGTGTCCCTAGAAAATAGACCCTACTACTTATTGACCTTCGATTGGGCTTCTCACGTGTATTTTTATCAGTGTGGAAGTGATACACATTCATGTCGTAAGCCTTAAAGGACTTCGCCTCATATTCAAAATATTTGGCTACCTCTCAAAATTTGGCATCTATATTAACCTTCGTGCATTCCTTCAAGATTAATAGGAGATTGGCTGGTTCATTACCAGAAAGTAAGAACAACTTGAATTGTACATAAAGTTAAAAATCGTTAGTCTCGCCAGGTTTATGGTAGACCATTTTGTGGTGGATGGCCGTCGGGGTATATACTTTCAGAAATTACATGCTCTCTTGGCAGTGTTCACCATGTAATCGATAGTTCTAGAACCTTCTGATATATACAAATTCAGTTGATACATGGCATACATTCAATGTCACATGTATTAGGAAAGGCATCCAAAAACAATGTTTACATACATATCAATCCATTAAACAATGGTTGTACGTCCAGTAATTGACATGAGAAGTTGTACATGGATTTGCTAAAAAGCAACAAGAGTTCTACACATACATGACACCACTCTGATTCTCATTCATCACATTGCTTAGAGCAATGACAACAAAATACAGACATTTCTAAGTCACCTAGGTTCATGATCAGCAGCATCACCAACATACATACCATTTTTTCCAAAATACAATAAGATGGTTGATCATTAGTTGAAGTGCATGTGGACAAGTGATACCCTCGTTCGGATGCACAGTTGTTCCGCTACAAAGTCTTGTACAAACTTAATGAGAGCCAACATTAAAAGGAGCAAGAGACCATGAGCAACAACATGTAGATGTCAAATCAGCCAAATTTAAATTATAACCCGCACAAAGCCACATAACAAACACATTACCTAGGAGCAACCATTGAGATTGATTTATCAGAGATTGATTTCCAACCTTGGTTAGGAAGGTGTTTCCGTAACAGTAATTGCAGAGTTATTGTGCAAAAATAGAGGAATTAGCTAGAAAATCCGACATTAATCAGAACCATCCAGCCGTTAGTAAAAGGATCAATCAGATCAGATCCCATCAGCCGCCAAAGAAAGCTAGCTAGCTTTGTACATGACTAATTGAGAACGATCAATCAGATTGGAAAGCACTCAAACTACCAATGCCCTTGATTAATTTTTTACATATACCCCTTTCATCTAACCCAATGCCTCACGACCAATCACAGGCCCTAGAAACTTCCCTGTGTTGCACCTCTACCCCTAAGGCTTTTCCTAATAATTTCATAGAAGAAGATGTTTCTATTTTAAATAGAACTGATGGAGCTCTAAATCACAGTAGTAAATGGGCTGCTGTTTGTGACCATAGACGGGGCAAGCACCCTAGGAATGGAATTTTCCAATGAATTGCATGTTTTGGAATGTCAGGAGCATAGATACCCCAGGTAGAAAACCTCTCATACTACATTACATCAATAAAACCCATGCATCCATACTTGGTTTCCAGGAGACCAAGAAAATGGATTTTTCTGATTCTTACCTTAGATCTTTGGTAGGCAATAGATTATTCGAATGGAAGCATCTGCCTTCAGTTGGTTCTGCAGGTGGAATCCTAGTGGGGGTAGATTTAGATATTTTCGAAGTAATGAGTTGGGAAGTGAGAAATTCCTCAATTTCCTGCAACCTTAAGTTGGGAAGCAATCAGGCTGAGTTTAGAGAGTAGTCACTGTTTATGGGTCAGCTTATGAGAGGGGTAAAGAGGATTTCCTCTCTGAACTCCACTATATCATTATAGATTCAGGCACACCCACTCTAGTTGGTGGGGATTTTAACCTGGTTAGATACAGTAGTGATAAAAGTAATGGTAGTATAAATCATAGATGGGCAGATAACTTTAATGCCTGGATAGAGATCTGAAGTTTATTGCAGATTAAGCTCTCTTCCAGAAAATATACCTAGGCCAATAATCAAGCTGATATGAAGTCCACCATAGATAGGATGTTCTGCAATACTGAACTAGATAAAAAAATTCCCCTAGCTTCTAGTAGTGCACTACCCAGGTTGGGGAGTGACCATATCCCTATTATTTTGGATTCTGGGTTAAATAGACAGGCTAAATGAAGTAGTTATAAATTTGAGAAATGGTGGTTTCTTAGAGAGGATTTTAAGGCTCTGGTAGAAAACATTTGGAAGGCCCCTGTCTCTGGCAAAACTTCAATAGAGGTGTGGCAAGATAAGGTTAGAAGATTTAGGAAAGTCACTAAGGGGTGGAGTGCCAATATAGAGGCTGGCCTTAGAAAAAATAAGAAGAAGCTCATAGAAGAATATGACAAGTTAGATGTGTTAGCTGAAAATAGAGAGCTTAATGACCAGGAGCTTGGTAGAATGAAAGCTATTCACCTAGAACTTCAAAGGCACTGGCTCAAAAAAGAAGTGAAAACTAAGCAAAGGTCCAGGGATAGAGATATTAAAGAAGGGGATAGGAATACTAAATATTTCCATGCAGTGGCCAATCAGAGAAGGAGGAAAGTATCCATTCTCTTTAAAGCCCACATGGACAAGTCACTGAAACAGCTGGCCTGCTCAAGGTGGCTTGTGACTTTTACAAAGACCTATTTAAAGAGGAAAGTAGAAATGGGTGCACACTGGCCCCAGATTTTTTTCTCTGAAGATGAAAAGGTTTCTCCTGGAGAGAATGATTCCCTCCATGCCCCTTTTACTGAGGCAGAGATAAAGGAAGTAGTTTTTGGCTCATATGCTGATGGGGCTCCTGGTCCTGATAGCTTACATTTCCTCTTCTACCAGCATTTTTGGGAAGTGGTGAAAAGGGATTTAATTAGTATGTTTGAAGATTTCTATGAAACAAATTTGGATTTGTTTAGATTAAATTTTGCCCTTTTGACTCTTATTCCCAAAGAGCCTTACTTCTATGAAGAAATTCAAACCAATTAGCCTTCTGAATTATAGTTTCAAATTTTTTACCAAAGTCTTAACGAATACGATTGCTATCATCCTTCAGAGGTTGATTACTTGCACCCAATCTGCCTTTTTGGAAGGTAAATTTATCTTGGAAAGTGTAGTGACTGCCCATGAGGTGTTGCATTCAGTGCACACTAGAAATGAGCAGGGGCTGGTGACCAAGTTAGACTATGAAAAAGCTTTTGACAATGTGCATTTAGATTTCTTAGATGAACTTTTGATTAAAAGGGGTTTTGGCCCCAAATGGGCTACTTGGATTAAAGCAGTTATTAGAGGAGGTTCAGTCGGGGTCAAAATCAATGGCTGTGAAAGTGATTTCTTCCTAACTAGTAAAGGGCTTAGACAAGGTGACCCGATTTCACCTCTCCTCTTCAACCTGGTGGTGGATGTGCTAGCTAGGCTGCTGATCAAAGCCACCAACTCAAATCTGATTGGAGGGCTATGCCCCAGCTTCTGTCCTTGGGGGTTAGTTGCCTTCAATATGCAGATGATACTATTCTGTTCTTACAGAATAACCTAGAAATGACTCAAAACCTCAAGGTGATCCTGACTTGCTTTGAGCAAGTGTCTGGCATGAGAATTAATTACAGTAAAAGTGAGTTAATTCCTATCAATATGTCTCATGAAGAAACCTTGAGGTGCATAGAGATTCTGAAATGTAAAAGACTTAATCTCCCTATTAAGTATTTGGGGATCCCGTTGCATTTTGACAAGCTTAGGAGAGAAGACATCCAACCACTTATTGATAAGATCATTAACAGAATTGCAGGTTGGAGGGGTAAGCTACTCTCATATAAAGGGAGACTTGTGCTTATTCAAGTATGTTTAGCCAGTATCCCTATCTACCTCATGTCATTTTTCAAGTTTCCAAAGTGGGCTATTGAGATGATCAACTCTCAGATGGCACACTGCCTTTGGAATGATTTCAAAGGCCACAGGGAGCTGCATCTAGCAAACTGGAGACTAGTTTGTATGAAGAAAGAATTTGGGGGTCTGGGTATCCCTAACCTTCAAGAGCTCAACATGTGTTTGTTGGGATCTTGGGTGCAAAGGTATAGTAAGGGGGAAGGCAAATTGTGGAGGAAAGTGGTTGATCAGAAATATAACACCCACATACCAAACATCTTCACTAGCAATTCTCTCCATGCCTCTAGGTTCTGGAAAGGGGTAATGGGTGTGGTTAGGGCTATCAAATTTGGATACAAGTGGTTTGTGGGGGATGGTAAACAGATTAGGTCTTGGGAGGACACCTGGTTTGGCACCTCCCCCTGGTTGTCCAATTTTGGCCTCTATATGCCATTTGCAATGAGAGCTTGAAAACCATCAGTGAAATATGGGATGGAACCCAGGTTAAGCTATCCTTTAGGAGGATTTTCACTGATAGCATGATGGAATCTTGGTATCAACTGGAGGAAATAGTGAAGAATATCTCTTTGGTAGATGAAACAGACTCTCTAGTTTGGCAGCTTGATAACAAAGGTGTTTACTCTAGTAGTTCTTTATATCATGTGATTAATTTTACGGGGGTAAAACATGTCTACATTCCTGCTATTTGGAAACTGCTAGTACCACCCAAGATACATATTTTCCTATGGTTGGTCTCCTACAACAAGATTATGACTAGAAACAATCTCAGGAATAGGCGCATTATCAAACCTCTAAATTGTGCATTTCGTTCCTCGGATGAGTCCATTCAGCACTTTTTTTTGAGTGAGTGGTAGCAAAAATTATTTGGGCTCTAGTTAGAGACCACTTCAGCAAAGATATTGGGCTAGATTACCTTTCTGTTGCTAGATTTTGGGTTGCTAATAAAAAGAATGCGGCTCTCAATGTTGTTAGTTTGGCCACGATGTGGTGTCTATGGAATTTTAGAAACTCTATGATCTTTAATAATGTAGTCTGGTCCAACATTAAGCAGGTGATAGGGAAGCTGCAGTCTATGATCTGAAGTTGGATGATCCTTTGTGGGGAACAGGAAAGATCCCAGCTGGAAGCATTCGCCTCCTACCTCGCAGAGCATCTGGCGAAGCCGCTCTGTCTGACCATGGGCTGAGCAAAGAGAAGATACTGAGGATGGCAGCTGAAACTGCGGGACACGGGAAGGGGGAACCAGAGATGACGGCAAATTGGGTGCCTCAGCCAAAGACGGCGCCCCCCATGGAGGCAAGAAAATCGCTGCAAGAGATCACAGTGGCTGCTTAAAAAGCCTTGTTTTGCTTTCCCTGCGTGGAAATGCTGTTATCCTCTGTTCCTGTATGAACTTGGCTATTTTCTTTCTCTCTGCTTAGACATTTGGCTTCCCCTCCTCAGTGGAGTAAGAAGTGCGAACGAGTTAGTTGCTTGTCGGCATAGACTTGTATGTGGTTTGGGGTTTCATTTGCATAATGGAACTGGGGAGGGATCCCTGTTTTTCTAAAAAAATGCCTCACGACCACATTCCTCCGCATCACTGAGATATTTGCACTTCCCCTCTTTGTCTACTAGACATTCCCAGCCATGCAATGTATGAAGTGCTACACTTATATCATAAAAGCATGGAACAACTGACCTCGATGCATTGGATTGTAATCTCGTTTTCTGTACAATAAACATGTGCATCCCTTCACACATAGACCAACAAAAAAACTATAATTAAATATCATTGCTTAATCTTAAAGAACTCAGTTCTCAAGATCATGCTGCATCTAAACTCTAGAGAGATGCTAATGAAATTCTAATCCAAAGGAACTTAAATTTA
This sequence comes from Triticum dicoccoides, assembly GCF_002162155.2. NCBI lineage: Eukaryota > Viridiplantae > Streptophyta > Magnoliopsida > Poales > Poaceae > Triticum > Triticum dicoccoides. Next base: position 26,261,549 of record NC_041392.1, on the reverse strand, counting down.
AGGAGTGGCTACAAAAGAATTCAATCGGCAGCTAGTCCTTGCGATCAACTAGGGATGCAATCAGTGCATCAAGACATACCTGGTTCTATCCCAGTTCATCAGCTTTTAAGGACATGTTATTTTAGTTTTTGTGCATTGTTGTTTGCTTATGTTTAACAACATCTACAACCGGGCCCGCCATATCCACCCCAAACATCCGGGCGGCCTGCCCGTTCACTCACCAAACATGAAATTGCAACCCAACGACGGCTGGCAAATCTGGCCCAAACGCCCAGATTGACAGGCAACCCCCATACCCGGCCCATATATGGGGCGAAAATGGGGACGCCCGGGCATGCCCGACATGCAGGACTAACCGCTAGGGCCCGCATCAATTCGCCCATATCCCCGCCGACCATCCTTCTCCTCTTGTCTTTTGTCCTTGTCCCCGCAGCTACCACCGGAGTTCCGGCACCATCGTTGCTCCACCGTCATCCACAACCTAGGGCTTCTTCACCGGAGGCCCAAAACCACACCGCTGCTGACCATGCCGCAATCGGTTAGGGTCACCGCCAACGGACGCCCCGGTACGTCCAACCCACCCGTATATACACCTCACGCTCTATGTGCTTGACGAAATTTCCGATCAGTTTTTGTATTCTTTTGGACATTACTTGTAGGTCACCAATGGATTCATCCTGAAATGATGGCTATGGAACCCTAGCCTTGACGAATTCATAGTCAATGAGTTCTTTGCCTCATCAGATTGGGACGATGAAGATGTTGAAATGATGATGATAATAAGCATGAAAGAGGAGATGGAGAAGTCAGAGGAGCACGTCATGAACTTAAAGGGTTCCATAAAGGGACGGAGAGTTATTCCCCGACAGAGCATTTCTGGTGCATGGCTTCTATACACAGATTACTTCACGTCAGATCTAACATAACCTAAAAGTTTATTTCGACGTCTCTTTCGGATGAGAAGAAGTTTGTTCTTGCATGTAGAGAATGTCGTGGAGGAGGTTGATGACAACTTCAAGCTGAGGAAGGATTATTCCAGACAACTTTCCTTCTCTCCTCTATAGAAATTCATGGCTTCTTCAGGATGCTTGCTTATGTCAAAGCCGTAGATGTAATTGATACTGAACTCTGGATGGGAGAGAGCACGGTGCTGGCGATTACGATGCAATTTGCACGCACTAGTGAATACTGAAATCTGGATGGCAGAGAGCACGGTCCTGGTGACCACGGTGCAATTTGCACGCACTATGATGAAGGTGTTTGGACCATAGTACCAGTGAGATCCAACTATGGAGAACACAGAAAAGTTGTTGGCAATTGGAGCATCAAGAGGATTCCCAAGTATATTGGGTTTAGTTGATTGCATGCACTAGCAATGGAAGAACTACCCAAAAAGTTTGTGTGGGCAATTCCATGGTCATGTCAAAGAAGCCACCATCATACTTGAAGTAGTATCATCGAAGGATTTGTGGATTTGGCATGCTTTCTTTGGTACACCACATTCATGCGATGACATCGATGTGCTCCAACGATCTCCTTTGTTCAAAAAACTTTGCGATGGGGAAGCTCTACATGCAACTACACTATCAACAGGCACAACTACAACATAGGGTACTACCTTGGGAATAGTATCTATCCTTAGTGGGCAGCATTTGTGAAGACCATATCTGATCCCAAAGGCAACAAACAAAGCCACTTTACAGCAATGCAAGAGGCAGCTAGGAACGTTATTGAGAGGGCATTTGGAGTGCTCCAAACTCGTTGCGGGTATTATTCGTGGAGCTGGAATGATGTGGGAAGTGGAGACACTTTGACAGCTCATTACATGTTGTGTAATCTTACATGACCTGATTGTCGAGGATGAGTGTGAAGGGGCAGCCCGCACGCATGATTTTGTAAAGCCCACTGTTCAGGTCCACCTCCTGGAACAAGAGGCAGAGCACATTGCCAACTGCCTGGAGATGCATGGACAACTACAAGATCAACAAGTGAATATGCAACTTCTGGATGATCTTGTCGAGCATATGTGCACCCACATTGGAAATCAGTGAACTTTGCTTTTAATTTTATATCAATTATGCAGCATGAACAATATTTATGTTTGAACTATGTTTGAATTACATATTCCTAAGTACACATAATTTGTATTTGTGTGCCCTACTTATGGTTTGGACAAGATGATCGACGTGCATGTGTTTGGATGTATTTGATGTTTTGAAGGTAGGGATTGTGGTTGCAAATTGAGTTATTTGAGGGCAGCCCGGGCAGTGTCCGAGGACGCATCTGCGGACGTATAGGGCCCGGATTAGGCAAGTTTGGTTGTAGATGAGTGATGTAAATAGGTGAGACCCTGTTGTATTCATATTTTTCTCTTTGTATGTTCTGGACCTCTATTATTTTTTAAATAATGGGCTGTGGGGCTGTTACCTCACAATATTTAGTCAAAGAAAATCCGGTTGTAGATGCTCAAACTATGCTAATGTGTTTTGGTTGGGCTGTACTACCCCTGCATGTTGTCGAGAGAAATTTCCACATGTTATACTTCATAGTAAATATTGATATGTTGCTAGAACATCGTTGCTCCCTCTGATCCATAATAATTGTTGTGGTCTTATTTTAAATTTTGATTTGAACTAAAAGCACGACAATTATTATGGATCGGAGGGAGTAATTGTTTCCCTTGTGCATATTCAAGAGAAAATTTCATTGAAAGAATCTTATTTCCATTATTATTTTGGTGTCTGGAAGGATTCTATGGATGAGTTACATGCGATACTTCATTCAAAACATGTACACGCACTAGTAGAAAACAGGGCTTTGGTCCAGGCCGGGTCATCCCATTAGTCCTGGTTCAGTCCAGAACCGGGACCAATGGGGGCATTGGTCCCGGTTCGTGAGCCTAGGGGGCCGGCCGGGCCACGTGGGCCATTGGTCCCGGTTCATCTGGACCTTTTGGTCCCGGTTGGTGGGATGAACTGGGACCAAAGGGCCTCGCTCCTGGCCCACCACCATTGGTCCCGGTTGGTGGCTTGAACCGGGACCAATGGCTCCCCTTTAGTTCCGGCTCATGTCACCAACCGGGACCAATGAGGTGCCTATATATACCCCTCGCTCGCGAGCAGAGCACCCCAGTGCTCTGTTTTTCTCTGGCCGAGGGGGAGAGGGCTTGGTGGTGCTCTAGCTCACCTCCTATGCACACAAGGTGTTCGATGGAATGCCCGAGCCACACTACTTAAGCTTTCTCCTCTCCAAGCTCGACCTCCAAGCTCCATTTTCCATAATATTTGTCTAGGTTTAGCGGTCCGTCACGCCCCGTCCCCGTCTTCACCGCCGTCGATCACCCGCGCCGAGCTCATCGCCGGCACCACCATGGTGAGCCTCTTGTTCTTATCTTTTTTCTGAAAGAAAAAATATTCTTACTTGTATGTTTACATAGATACTTTTATTATTGCATCTTATATAGTGCGATGGTTTTGGTATCCGCCCTCGTCGGCCCTCGTCCTGTCTATGATTCGGATGTGGTATATATATTATCTTTATAACTCTTGGTTCATTTATTGTTTATGAAAATTATGCCGACTAGCGTGACATAGATTTTATTTATGTAGGATGTATGTGAATCGGAAATGCCAACCAACCCTACTGTCGAGAGGTTAAATTTAGTTGAAGAAGAAAACAATTTGTTGAAGGAAAAAATAAAATAAAATTAAGGAGGAGAAGATGATATTGGAGTTGCATCTTGCGGATGTCGTCGATGATCACAAGATCAAGATGGATGCAATGCGCTTGAAGATTAGAAAAATTAGAAAATATGCCATTCATACTGAGGCTTGGTATCATTATGCCGTTGGATCAATTGTTACCTTGGTTGCGACTATGATCGCATTTGTTTTCGCATTGAAATGTTTTACATAGTTTCAATGTATGGTTTAACTAATTAGATGCTCTCGAGAGCTATATGTTGTTAGATGAGAACTATGTATGCACTTTGGTTTTAATGTGATGATGAACTTCTATTAATTTGGACACTTAATTATATATAATGCACGCAGATGAACCGGCAATAGATGTACGGTGACAGACACACCTGCGAGTACATTAAGGGCGTGCATGAGTTTCTCGATGCGGCTGAGGCAAATAAGCAGAATGGTTTTATGTGTTGTCCATGCACTGAATGTGGGAATACGAGGTCTTACTCTAACCGGAAAATCATTCACTCCCACCTGCTTTACAATGGTTTCATGCCACACTATAATGTTTGGACGAGGCACGAAGAAATAGGGGTTATGATGGAAGACGGCGAAGAAGAAGAGTATGATGACAACTATGTGCCCCCTGAATACGGTGATGCTGCAACGGGGGGAGCTGGTGAAGATCAAGAGGAACCAGACGATGTGCCCAATGATGCTGCAACGGGTGAAGCTGCTGAATATCAAGAGGAACCAGACGATGTGCCCGATGATGATGATCTCCACCGGGTCATTGTCGATGCAAGGATGCAATGCGAAAGTCAAAAGGAGAAAATGAAGTTCGATCGCATGTTAGAGGATCACAAAAAAGGGTTATACCCCAATTGCGAAGATGACAACACAAAGCTCAGTACCGTACTGGAATTGCTGCAGTGGAAGGCAGAGAATGCTGTGGCTGACAAAGGATTTGAGAAGCTACTGAAAATATTGAAGAAGAAGCTTCCAAAGGATAACGAATTGCCCGACAGTACATACGCAGCAAAGAAGGTCGTATGCCCTCTAGGATTGGAGGTGGAGAAGATACATGCATGCCCTAATGACTGCATCCTCTACCGCGGTGCATACAAGGATCTGAACGCATGCCCGGTATGCGGTGCATTGCGGTATAAGATTAGACGAGATGACCCTGGTGATGTTGACGGTGAGCCCCCCAGGAAGAGGGTTCCTGCGAAGGTGATGTGGTATGCTCCTATAATACCACAGTTGAAACGTCTGTTCAGAAACGAAGAGCATGCCAAGTTGATGCGATGGCACAGTGAGAACCGAAAGAAAGATGGGAAGTTGAGAGCACCGGCTGACGGGTCGCAGTGGAGAAAAATCGAGAGAAAGTACTGGGATGAGTTTGCAAAGGACCCAAGGAATGTATGGTTTGCTTTAAGCGCGGATGGCATTAATCCTTTCGGGGAGCAGAGCAGCAATCACAGCACCTGGCCCGTGACTCTATGTATGTATAACCTTCCTCCTTGGATGTGCATGAAGCGGAAGTTCATTATGATGCCAGTTCTCATCCAAGGCCCTAAGCAACCCGGCAACAAAATTGATGTGTACCTAAGGCCATTAGTTGAAGAACTTTTACAGCTGTGGAATGGAAACGGTGTACGTACGTGGGATGAGCACAGACAGGAGGAATTTAACCTTAAGGCGTTGCTGTTCGTGACCATCAACGATTGGCCCGCTCTCAGTAACCTTTCAGGACAGACAAACAAAGGATACCACACATGCACGCACTGTTTAGATGATACTGAAAGTATATACCCCAGAGGAGAACGCCGAGATCGCGTGAACCGAAGTGGATGACTGGTTTCAAGGGTTGAAAGCAAAGAGACATCCACCTCCGGAGGAGAAGGTAGATCCGGTGAAAGCGAAGCGCACTCTGGCTGTCCTGACAAAACCACCCAAGTCTCCGTCGAAAGGAAACTATGAGCGCATTATTGGAAAGGAATTTGCCGAAGCGGAGCGGTCGGGAAGTACTGTCAGTGATCAAAGGCTGAAAGAACGACGAGCTGGGAAACAAATTGCCCAGCTCGGCGAACAAGTGAAGCAATCGTGCCCCCCGCTCAAGGTGCCTAGCGACAACGTCGCTAATGATCCGAGGATGGTGCCCGGTTATAGCAATCTTGCCTATTACCTGCCCGACGATGTACATTATGAACCCATGAAGGTGCAGATACAAAGATACGAGTACGGGAAGCCTCTCGTCAAAGATGAAAGATCTCTATCAACGATGATGCAAAGATTGCATGATTGGTACTTGAAAATATGCAGAGACTCTGGGGGGAGGAGTACTTTGTATGTGAAAGTTAAAAAGGAGCATGAGCTCGTTGGAATTGAACTGTTGCCTGTTCCATTTGAGGAGTTCTTTCAGTTTTTCAATCAATTGGCCCTCGATAAAACAACGGTCACCTGCTACTGTCTGTAAATAGTACTACTTCTGTCATTAAGTCTCCCTATATAGCTCAGCTCTTTCATTGCATGTATTTATAATCATCCTCACTATATTATGCAGATTGAAGATCGCCGAATTGAAGAAAAGACAAGTCGGTGATATTGGGTTCATTAACACATATCTCATAGATGCAACTCAGGTTAAATTTCATGCCGCAGATACCGAGGCCAACTTGCTACGATCGTTGGTAATAAATGAAAACAAAGATATAATACTCTTTCCTTACAACTTCAAGTGAGTGTTACTGTCTTGTGCGTATTCGGTTTCCCTTATATATATATTAGTCAAGGTTATAGTAATGTAATTGATGAGTTATGCATGTGTGTGCAGTTACCACTATATTCTCCTAGAGATTAAGCTTGAGCAGGGACTAGTAACTGTCTTAGACTCAAAACGAAAAGATCCCCAGGACTATGCGGACATGACTCAAATGCTCGAGAAGTAAGTTAAATCGATCATTATCCACCATATCAGCAACTTTGTTTATTTCCTGATATATCGAGTAATTGTTTTCTTTGTTTGGCAGTGTTTGAAAAAAATTCTCCAAAAAAGCTCCAGGACTCCCGAAGAAGCTGCAATTTAGACACCCGAAAGTAAGTACTATAGTAGCATGTTCCGCGCATCTCCTATTGATTTGGCATTCTTGCTTATCAGTTTGATTGACCTTTATTTCTTGTAAAGTGGTTGTGGCAGGAAAAAGGGAATGATTTCTGTGGATACTACGTTTGCGAGTCCATCCGCCACACGACCTGTGAGCGGGGCTACACTGATGAACAATATGAAGTACGTAAATAAAAACATTCACAATTTTATTTTATTACCATCATTTGTGTTGAGTTTCATTTATTCATATATATATGTATTGACCCCCTTCTTCAAATTAAATGTTTCGGAAACGGGATGAACTCCTAGCACCAGCTCGCATGCGAGCAATTCAAGAGGAATTGGCGGCATTCTTTCTTGACCACGTGATCGCTGAAGACGGAGAATACTATATGGACCATGAGTCCGTATGATTATATTTGTAAGAGATAATTATTGTATATATGTAGCCGGTAGTGTCGGATAGATATACGAGAACTTGTTGTTCGATCAATCTCTTGGAGAAGGAGAGGTGGTCGATATCACTTCTCTCTGTATGCATATATGTTCATGACGATCTTCTGTTTCCTTCGTTTGCTTACTAGCTAGCTAGCGTGTCTAGTCCTCTCTATACGTATGTATAGTACGTAGCGTCGACCAAGCACGGACATAAGAGAGGACACTTCTCTTTATTAATTATAGCTAGCTAACACAATATATAAAACACTTAAATTAACCCCTCAAAACCCCCAAACCCTCCCCCCTTTAAAAAAAACAAAAACCCCAGCCACAGAAATGCTGACGCGTGGATACCTATTGGTCCCGGTTGGTGTCACCAACCGGGACCAAAGGGTCTCCTGCCTGGGCTCCGCGCACAGGCCACGTGGAGGCCCATCAGTCCCGGTTCTGGATTGAACCGGGATTAAAGGGGCAGGGCATTAGTACCGACCCTTTAGTCCCGGTTCAGGAACCGGGACAAAAGGCCCTTACGAATCGGGACAACAGGCCCTTTTTTCTACCAGTGACGTCACCTTGGTCTTCTTCGGATCTTTCGTAGTGGGTATTATCATAAGTTAATATCTTTTTTTTTGCGGAGACATAAGTTAATATCATGCATATGATCCAGGGTATGGGTATGATATTGTTTTCATAGTGCATACTATCATAAGTCCAATTATTATTACTCCATTTTACATGACTCGTATTCATACTTCGTTTGATATGATAGGACATCATGCTATGATACTAATATTCTCTCTTTCCAAATTAAATACTACAAAGTACATGTAGTTGCAGGATACTCACTACGATAGCCGCACTACGGAAGGTCTCATAGGAAATTGGCTTGGCTAGTTCACCAATTCCAGCGGAGTGATGGCAACAAGGTAACTTTTAATTTCCGCCGTCCATTTGCATCGAAAATCATATTGCATACACATGAATCAACCAAGAGAATTAAGGAAGTGCGAGTTGAACTCGCTGGCATGATCCAGGTGCATGCACACGGATGCCTGCACTCCGCCGTTCTTGGCCGCGACAAGCACCACCCGCCCGTCGCTCATGGTGACCAACTCCGTCCTGCTCGGCGCGCCCCACCCGAAGTCGGCCACCTCGTATGCCTTGAACCGCGTGGACCCGTTGATGCTCACCATCTTGTCGAGTGGCACCCACGATACAATGTCCACAATGTCCAACCAGTCCCAAAGGGCGAGCGGGTCCGCCGCTGCTCGCTGGACCTCCCGCTGAATCATCGCCGAGGCGGCTGCGACACCGTCAACAGCGAGGAGGTCCTGTGCCATGGCCCTTACGAGGCACCCGGTGATGCATGTCCCGAAGTAGTTCTCACTCACGGGCGGGTCAATGCCAGGCCGCCCGCGACAGTCGATGAAGAAGAAGAGATAGACGTTATGGTTGGTGGAGATGGCGGACGGGTGCTTGGACCGGACGAAGGATACCCAGGCGACCGCCGCGATGGCCACGAAGCTGGACGACATGGACGTTGTGGCGGCCTTCCCGGAGGTCGTCTGGCCAGACATGCATTGCTTCAGGTGGTGGATTTGCTTCGCGGTAACGGTGAATGTCCGACGAGGGAGTTTAATTGGGGTGCTAGCATGGTTTTCAATTTTAGTTTCAGAAAAATTTCAGCACCAACCGAAATCACTGAAATTCAATGAATTTCAGTGATTTCAGTTTCCATTTCAGCCAAATGACCGAAATATTCACTTGAATTCAATTAAAAATTTGAAAAATTTAAAAAATATTTTGAAAAATATTGAAATTGTTGTGCTATACTGAAATTGCTGAAATATTTTGGCCGAAACGTAATATTTCAGTGTCTGCTGAAATTACTGAAATTTAGTGAATTTCACCGAAATCTCACTGAAAGTGAAAACCATGGGTGCTAGGGAACATGTTGGCATCCTGAAATGCAAAGATTGTGTCCGAGAATGTTAATTTGATTGCATGCTAATAAAAAGATTATAGTATTCCGATCCAAGGCTGCATATTCCAATGTTTATCTTAGGCCCTTTTTGTTTGGGCTGAGACTGAAATGACAACCAGGCTGGAGGCCCTGGAGCTAGTAGAAGTTGAGAAGGCAAAAAAAAATATGTATGGAAAACTGCTTTTTTGTGTGGCTGGTGCGCCCGTAGGTGGTGATGAAAGTCTCAAATGCCCATGTGCGTTGAAGATGTTGTTTAAATGCCAATTTTATATGATTTATGTGTATAATAGCTCAAACGATATGTGTCACACAGATTTTGTGACAATATCACTATTGGACAATATACATGATTTGGGGGATGATGTAGGTACGGGATTCACATGACGGGTTTTACCCGGGTTCGGGTCCTTTATTTTAGATGTATAATACCCTACTCCTGCTAGAAGTTTTATATGAGGAGTTTGAATACAATGTTGTTCTAGTGTTCACCCACACAAAAATTAAAATGGTGTTCTAGTGTAGTCCACTGATGTCAAGATTCTCGCCTAGCCTCGCAATTTATATGGCTGACGAGGCCGGGAGCACAACGGCCAGCCGGCCATGCAATAGTAATATTGCAGTGAGTACAATAACATCAGGGTTTTTTTTTGGGATGACAATAACAACAGGTTGATGGCGCTGCTTGTAGACTGCTCACAATAGGGAGTAACATAGAGTAGTAACTTGTCGATGTTACTAGTCTATGTTACTACCTCCATAGTGGGTAATAACATACGAGTGGTATCATGAAAAAATTTATTTATTAGGCTATAGACTCATGATGCTTTGAAATGTGTGATGTTACAGTAACTATCTAAGTTACCACAAACCCCTCTCTCCTCATTTATTAGCTGTCACATAAGCAATTTTGTATTGAAATGTGTGATGTTACTGGTTAAGTTACTCCCATTGTGGCTAGTCGTAATGCTAGCTTTGATTGCACATTAATGGTCTAGTTTTTTTGAGCAAAATTAACTGTCTAGCATTTTTTAGAACAATTGGCTAGTTTTATTGATCAGTCATAATATTTACATGTAGTGTTACGGGTATGATCATAGGATCATGGGGAGATCCCAACCGAAGATGCCACACTGATCTAACAAAACACCATACCTAGCCATTCTATCTGCCTCAAAATTCGAGAAACGAAGTTTATGAACAAAGTTACAAGTAAAAGAAGTCGCCCAAGCTTTGATTTATGTGATAATGCCCCCGTACTTGCCCCCAGAACTCTCTGTTGTATGATTCACAACGCTTCTGCAATGAGGCAATATACGGGTAGTGTAGCCCTTTTTTTGTGTGAAACGGTGTAGTCCTAGGTCCTCTATGAGCGACAGAGCCTCCCTGCATGCCATGGCCTCTAGGGAGCAGGATCAGTGAGACCATTAACGGTCTAGCTGGGTGGACGTTGTAGTGCAAAGTAGTGGGGTGAACTTCATGACTTCAGCCCAGCTGAGTGGAGGCCGGAACAACACAGGCTATTTCAGCCTTTTTGGGCCAAATCCTTGTTATGGACCTAACTCATGGAATCCGAGTATCATTGTTGTTGTGGACTTCACTTTTTAAGAAAAAAAATTGCCCGAATAGCCGGCCATGCACGCCATTGAGTCATCTGCGAAGAGCCCTTGATGCAATCACAACATAACATTACCATTTCCTGCTGCACATGCTATTTTCCATTACCCCGCGGCTATAAAAAGTCAACGATTTCCGCGTCCCATCTCATCTGCCAGCCGCCCACATCTCCACTTCGGGGGGCTCTCTAATTTCTATTATCCTCTTTCTCTCGCTTTCTCCTCCTCTCCGTTGAGACTCCCCATAGTTTCACCGGTTCCCCTCTCTTTCTCCTCCGACGGCACCACCGAGCGGAGTGGGGATGAGAGGGTAGCTTGGGTTGCTCCTGTCTATTGTAGTAGTACGTGTAGGGTTGTTGTTTTAGTAGTGTTTTGCCAATTGCCGGAGTTCGGCCTTGTGCCGTGGATTGGCGTCATGCCATCGGGGAACTGGTCACCGGAGCTCGCGAGGAGCATCCGGTGGTCGCCGCCGTTGACTTCTGCACGACCTTCATGGTGAAGGATATACTCCTTTCGTCCGTGAATAAGTGTACATCTAGCTTTTATCTTATGTCAAAGTTTTAAAACTTTGACCATCTTTTTAGGAAAAAGTAAAAGCATTTATGGCACCAAATTAGTATCACTAGATTCGTTTTGAAATGTACTTTGATAATATATCAATTTGTTGTTATATATGTTACTACTATTTTCTATAAAATTGATCAAAATTTTAAAAATTTGACTTAGAACAAAAGCTAGATGTACACTTATTC
>NC_041392.1:26247811-26249710 GCF_002162155.2 Triticum dicoccoides | reverse complement strand
CATTGGGGCACTGGGACAAGTCCCTATGGCGATTCCCTCGCTTCTATCCTGGCTGCCGCGGAAGGGACAAATTAATGAAGAGGATCCCGGGGTGGTTTTCTCCACCGGTGCATTTCCTCGTCGGATCATAGCTTCCTACGAGGGTAGTGTCGTCTCTTGATCGAGAAAAGGGCCTCCGGCGTGCATATAGATGCAATCAATGGGGATCTTGATCACAGTCAGCGGTGGACTCAGAGAAGCTACGACGTCCTCGACGGCTGGCTGGCCTTCTGCGACGAGCTGCTGAATCTTCAGGACGAATGGTGGCCAGTCTTATTCCTCCCGGCCATGATACCAACAAGGGAGACAGTTCTGCTCGAAGTGGAGTCTATGGTGCAACCGTAAGGTGTTGCCGGACCAAGTGGAGTCTGTGTATTGCACACCGCTTTCACTAATCCAATACTCGGTCCTTCTGGACCCTTCCCCTGTTCAAAAATAAAATAAAAACTCCACTTCCATCCTCGTCCTCGCCATGCTGCTTCCCCTATGGCTAGACTCACCGCTGTTCACGGAGGAGGGACGGATATTGCACGAGGAGGCCATGCACGAGGAGCTCACCCTCATCGCCGAGAAAAAATGGGATCGCCAAGTAGGCTGGAGGCTGTTACAGGCCACCTGTTGCCAAGACGAAGATTGGCTGACACTATTTCGAAGTCCGCCCATAGCGACATTGATGGCTTCTCATGCCTGGTTTCCCACCGTTTCACTGTTAGGCAAGCATGGGATGCCCGCTACGCCGCTCATGCTCGGCCTTTCGTCTCGCCGAAGTCTTTGAGTAGACCACCGTCTGGCGGCCGTTGGCGGTGGAGAGAGAACGTGCCATACAGATAGAAAACTTTGTATTGCAATAATATCTTCTAGGACATAATTAGATGTGCCTTAATTATTGCACGTCTAAATGACTATCAAATTAGAAAAAAAAAACAAAAGAAGATGCTTGCATGAATCTTAGCGTAAAATCGATAACATAGAACTTAGATGTGCAATACTTAAAGTATATCTAGATATGCTTTAGCAAAATAAAGTTATTCAAATGCGTATAGGTGTCTAATTAGCACAACTGTCGTGTTCACAGTTTCCGAAACAAGTATGAAAAAAATTCGAGAGCTTGCCGAGGCCATACTCAAACTCAGATGCGTCACAGTGAGAACTTCGTAATATTTTCATTTTTTTTTCTTTTGTCTGGTTGCGTCAACTCAATACTCATACACTTAATTGGATGGATTCAAACATTTTATTTAAGCAGTTTTGCTAAAGCACATCTAGATGTGCTCTAAGTATTGTACATTTAAGTTTCATGTCATTGATTTTATGCTAGGATTCGTGCAAGCATCTTTTTTGTCTTTTTCTTTCTTTCTTCTTTGATTGAGTCACTTAGATGTGCAATAATTAGGGCACATTTAGATATGTCCTTAATAGACTTTTAAAAATTTATATTTTACTACTCCCTCCATCACAGTTTAAAGGGCGTACCTCACATTTCTCTGGGCCCAAGGTTGCTAACGATTGGCAGGAATAACTGATGCGCTGGAGCTGCGGTAGTTAAGGATATGCGCCTAATTAATCGCCAAACAAATGCATAGTAACCTCCCCGTCCAGTAAAAGGCACTAGTAGAAAAAGGGCTATAGATGGGATTGACACTAATGGCGCACCAGACAAGCGGTGCGCCATTAGTATATACTAATGGCGCACCACCTTCTGATACGCCATTAGTATCAGAAGGGTGGTGCGCCATTAGTATTGTGCCGTGCCCCATCCATATTCCCTCCCCGGCCCCTCCCTATCCCCTCTCTCTCCCTCGCCCTCGCCCTCGATCCCCTTCCCCTCTCCTCTGCCCCGCCGCCCCGACGCCGCCCCGA
>NC_041392.1:26235120-26247350 GCF_002162155.2 Triticum dicoccoides | reverse complement strand
ACGCTGCCCCGACGCCGCCTCGACCCCGCCTCGACGCTGCCCCGCCGCCTCGACGCGACCCCGCCGCCCGGACGCCGCCCCGTCCACACCACCGTCGCCGGAGCCACAGATCCCTCGCCGGCCGCCTCCCCCCACTCCAATCAAGAGCTCGAGGTCAGCGCTGTGCTGTCCACTTCTGCTGCTCCTCTCCTCTCTGTATTGGGCTTGATTCTTGCTGCTGTTGATCCCAAGTTTGATGCATAACAATTGTTGTATGAGTTCTCCAAATGAACAGGAGTACTCCTCTATTTTGATATGAAATCACCATGATAGGTCCACATGCTACTGTTGTCAACATGATAAATAGTTTCAGTTAGTTACCTCTAAAACTATTCCTAATTAACTGAAGAAGAGAAGAGAGGAGGAGTAGTTTATTTCATAGAGTAAACATTAGCACTATTTGACAGTAAAAGGTTTTAGCTAATTTGAATTAACTGAAAGCAGCAGTACATCATTTTTATTGATAGTAAAATGTTTAAAGAAACAGAAATATCAGTACAATAGCTAGATTACACTATCAGTACACTACCAGTAAAATGTTCATTTAGTTTCAATAAACAAATATTGCCAAGCATGACATGGCCTTTCTGATCTCGTACTCCTGAATTTTCATGTCACTTGTGTTATTAGTAGTTTTTTGATAGTAAAAGGGATGAAGAGGTCGGTGACCTCCAAATTCCAAATTTAGTAAAAGTTTGGGTATTCGAAACTACTAGTCTGAAAAACAGTTTATGTGGTCTGAAACTTTTCCTAATGTGTTTCAGACTTTCAGTAAAAGTTGTTGAATCAAATCAGTTCTTTGATGCTATTATGGATAGAATTAAAATCCACACTAAACCTTGATATGGGAACTATTCGTTTTGATGCTACTGTGCTTTAATACGATATGCTGCTAGTGGAAGACTTTGGAATTTGAAAACCCAAATTAGTTCAGTCTGCCTAGTTCAGCTTCACATAGGTTTCTATTTTCTAGCCTACTGTAATTGTTCCGAACTTTTGATAATCTGTTTCAGACTTTCAGTTAGGAGTTAAGACTAGGAAATAGTATGAACTGCTGTTGGATTAAATCAGTACGTGGTTAACAGGGACAACATTGTGCCTGTTGGGTTTATGAACAGATGCTAGAAGGTTGTCTGAAGATAGTTGTTTGCTAGGGGTGGGGAATCATTTCATAAGTAAAAAGTCCATACTGAACCTTGATACGTAAACCAATGGTTTTGATGGTACTTTGGAACTTGAAAATCAAAATCAGTTCAGTCTGCCTAGTTTAGCTTCATATAGAAGATAATGATTCCTGTTTTTTAGTCTACTGTAATTGTTTTTTAGCCCACAGCACTTTGCATTGTTTTGAGGTTTTGTACATCAGCTTTCTTTTTTATCTTCTTATTTAAAACTGTAGCAGTACCTGTGACACATAATGCCTAACAGTTTAACTATTTTCTGTTTCTGTCCTCATTTAGTGCTTGGTATGTCTCCTGTTCTGGGTCATGGACTTTGTGCCATGCCCACATTGGTTTTCTGTTTGGCCTTAATTTGGCCTGACAAATGATGGTCTACTAGCTGGTCTACTAGCTGGCAAGATGCTTGGTATATATATGTTGTGTTCAGTTTTGGCAGGAGTTCAGAACTGTTAGGCAAAGGTCATGTCTCCGACCATCGTGTCCTTTTTTGCCTTGTCCACCCGAGAGGCCCTTGAGTTTGCTAGAATGTCGATTAACTTCCATTCCGGCAAATTCGGGTACTCCATATGTCCTATTTTCAGCAAAGGTCATGCTGAAATTTTTCGTGAATTTTAGCATGACTTTGCTAAAAATAGGACATATGGGGTACTTATGACTAATGCATGGGCCGGGGTATCTTAGTAGTTAATTAAGTAGGATCAAGTGCCCCGGCGTACTTGTGACTAATGCATGGCTTTTAGGGTGCCTCGGTGTCGATAAAAACCGAAATGATGAAAGCTTAGGCTTTTAGGGTGCCTCGGCGTCGAAAAACCCTCAATTATAAAAGCTTAGCTTTTAGGATGCCTCGGTGTCGACAAACCCTAAATGATGAGACCATGATCTTGTTCCTTGACAATAACCAACTTTTTGACCAAACTTTGTTCCTATTTATAGAGAAACGTGGCCAACAACGATGAGGCCGGGGGTTCGGGCGGCAAGAAATTCTGGGAGCTGTCCTAGGAGATGGAGGAACAACCTCACTTGTATGAGGACGCCACCTTCCCCACCGATCGTGAGACCACTGATGGTACCGCCGAGGATGACCCCACTGATGCCACCACTGATGGTGCCGCCGAGGATGCCACCACTGATGATGGCGGCGCACGCACAGATGGCAGCCAACCGAAGAGGCAACGGAAGGACCGGCGCCCGACCGTGCTCCGCACCCTCAAGGAGGAAGTTACTGAAGTGGACTCCAACGGGAATCCAACGGCGCCCGAACGAATAGTCAAGGGGTACTCGCTTCAGCTCGGGTGCATTCTCCGAAGCACCGTCTCGATCAACACCGAGAACCTCAGGCATCCTGACTAAGGGAATTTGCGCAACCTCCTCTTCACGAAGCTGCACGAACGATACAAGTTCCCCGCTGAATTTGAAAACACAAGCCTCAAAGGGAATAAAGTGAACAATGCTGCCCTCACGAAGATGAGCACGGCCCTGTCTACTTGGAAAAGCAATGTGAAGAGAATGATCGAGAAAGGTGAGAGTTATGAGAAGATCAAGGAGAAAAATCCTTCGATCACCGAAGATGACTACAACGACTTCAAGATCAATTGCTCGAGCACCGCAAGCTCCGAATCAAGTAAGTGGGGGAAAGAAATGCGGGAGCTGAACTTAGGGGAACACACACTCGGTCCCGGCGGTTACAGAGTGGCGGAGCCTATATGGGACAAGGAGGAGGCGGACCGTGCCGAGCAAAGCCTACCGCCCCTATTCGATAAATACGGTGACAAGCAGACCAGGAACTTTGTCAGGGCCCGGTACAAGAAGGACCCGAAAACAAAGGAGCTTACCACGGATCCAAAGACCAGGGCGCTTGAGCTTGTTCTGGTAAGGAATACACCCCCGCGTAATTAGCTCCATATGGTTGCATTCTAATTAATGAAGCCAAATTTCTAAATGGTTCACATTCCTTCCGCAGGCGACTGAAAGCAGTAGCGCAGGGTCGACTAAGAGCAACCCTTGGGACACCACTCTAAATAGGGCGTTGAATGTAATGAAGAACAAGGATAAGCTCAGTAAGCCGACGTCAGCTGGTCGTGTGGCCGGCAAAGGCTTGTCGACAAAATGGTTGTCATACTATAACACTGATGGGCGAAAGGAGAAAAAGGCCAGCTCGGAAAGCCAGGCGCGCGAGGTTCAAGAACTCAGGGCACAGGTGACGCGGATTCCGGAGATTGTCCAAGAGCAAGTGCAATAACAACTCGGAGCGACGATCACCGCCATTGTGCCTACCTTGATCCAGGGGATTAGTGCGTGGATTGCGGGCGGCCAACAGGGGCCGCCCCCGATTCCTAGCTTCACGGCCAGCAACTCGCAGAACGGGATGGCGGGGCCATTGGTGTCTCCGGCGGAGGCGGCATTGGTGTCTCCGACGTCGGCACGGGAGCTTAATGCACCCGGGTGTACGTCGGCCGGCACCTCTGCAGCAAGCGCCCCCTCCGTCAACTGCACGCCCGCAGTTGGCGGTGCCTCGACATTAGCCGAGCTCGACGCCATCATCACGGTAACTAATTAAGCCTCTCTCGGCCGAGGACTTCATCTCCTTGCCTTTGACTGGGCATCCCTGACGCCCTACATGTTTTCGCAGGGCGCCGCCGACGTTCCGTGCACTCTCCTGCACTTCGTGAACAACGAGTTGGTCGATGTCGCCAAGGGCAAAATCGTTCAACCGGGCAACCCCTTGTTCCACGGTACCCAGATGCCACCCAACTTGTTTAGGGTTCAACTAGTTCGGGTGCTGCCAGGCTGCGACGAGTTGTTACCTCCGATTCGACCCATCGGGGCCGACGATGATGACGTGATGACCCTCAGCGCCTGCCTGAGCTGGCCCCTGCTTTGGCCGAAGAGCCAGATTCGTTTGGGGGCGGGGGACACCACCCCAAAGACAACACCGCCAGTCGTGCCGGCGCCAAGTCGGCCCCATGGCAAGACCGCCGCAACGGTGCCGGACATCCCTATGCCACTGGATCCAAACATGCATATGGCACAGGATCAGAACGACGACGACGACGATACATTTGCCAACGTCGATCAGTACTTTGCCGATCATGGGTACGGTGCCGACTTCATGGGGCCTCCTTCCCAAGAACCCAACCCAACAAAATACGTGCGCGATCTAGCTGGTACCGCGGAGAAGCCAAGTTGCAATAGGCGTCGTCTGCAGTTCAGCTCTCAGGAGACGCCTCCAGCTGCCGACTTCACCGAGCCTCAGATAGGCGAGGTGGGAAATATGATCAGCCCCAACACACTCAAGAAGGCGGTCTGTGAGCAGAACTCGGTCCCATTACAGGAGAAGAAGAAGGCACGCAAAAGAAAGACTAACAAGGGTGCGGGCCAGCCGGCACCGAGTACGATCTGTGCTCAGGACGGGCCACCTTCACCTGAGGATATCTCGAGGAGGGTGCATGTGGCGGGTAGGCCGATGCTACCGAGAAATATGCTCGATGCTGCAACCGGTGCTATGCGGAGTCTGCATGACAGTGTTCTTTCTTTGGAGAAGCGGCGTCTCGGAGAGAAGGATGTGGCATACCCGGTTTTCGCGGCCAAGGTGCCAGAGGGCAAGGGCTTTGTGGATAATTCCATCGGGGGTACGATCGTCCTGCGGTTTGATGACATCCACGCTATGTTGAACCTTCATCCGCTGCACTACACCTTCGTTCGGCTATTTTCGCTGAGTATGGAGATGCGGATCATTCGCGACAAGACCCCGGACATCGTGATAGTCGACCCCTTCTACATGCGTGCCAAGATCTTGGGCAGCGCTGGGGACCGGCAAGTCGCGAGTTCTTACCTCGAAGGCGTCATTCTGGCAAACCAAGATACGGATAACTTCCTCGTGCCTTACTTTCCCGAGTAAGTCCTCCCCTCAACCGCCCCGTAACATATGAATTCTTAGATTTCGATCGTTTTTCTTTTAACATTCCGTGTTTTCTGCAGTGACACACCTTGCACGCTCATCCTCCTAAGCCCCAAATATTCCATGGCCACGTATTTCGACCCGGACCGTCAGTCGAACGTAGACTACACAAATGTCAAGAAGGTTCTTGATGATGTTCTCCCCGGCTACATCAAATCTGGAGGCACCTTCACCAGGCCTATTCGTAAGTACGGCAAGCACGTGTTCTCCCACAATACGACGTTCTGCTGCGTCAAGCAGCCGCCTGGCGGTCAGAAGGGTGCCTACTACGCCATCCATCACATGCGGGCGGTCGTACGGGACCATCATCAACTTCTGCTACCGAGTAGACTCAAAGATTGGGCCGCGAGCGTGTCGGCAATCCAGGACGCGGACATCAGACAAGAATTCTTTCGCATCCAGTCGGAGTTTGCGAAAATCATCCATCAAGATGTCCTTCGTACCGCGGGGCAGTTCTACCTCAGAAATCAACCGTCCAACAGTGACATCGACACAATCCTACAAATGCAGGCTGACAACGCCCGTTCTTTCATGACTCCCACGATAGACGGCGGCTTCATCCACGCTCCGGTCCCTTGAGTCTCATGTTGTAATTAAACTTTAATGAACTTGTAGTATGTCTCTTTGGTTTTGAGAGTCGTTCAACTTAAGATGTAATCGATGCTATTAATGTCCCTTGAGTCTCATGTTGTAATTAAACTTTTCTTTTCCGATCGTTCTGTTGCATACTTATATATTGCTTATGTATTGTCTGTGAATTGGTACTAACGTTTCGTTTGGCTACTGCATAGCGATGGCGTGGTATGTCATGTACAAGGGTAAGGTTCCCGGAGTCTACGACGACTGGGAGGAGTGTCGGAGACAGGTTCACCGATTCAGCGGTAACAGTTACAAAGGGTACGCCACTAGGGCCGAGGCCAAATCTAGATACGCCCGCTATCTAGCGGGAGAGGGGAGGGAGCGTTGGAGGAACCGGATGAAGACGAGTTTCATCGTGATGATGCTCATCGTGATGACCGCAGCTCTCTTCTATGTGATGGTAGTTTAGATGATCGATATCGACTTGTAATGTGAAGACAAACTCGCGGTCTCGAGACTTGTAATATAATGTTTTATCTTTGTTCGGTCTTTTCAATTCGGAGACTAATATGATGACTTGTATTCGGAGACTAAAATGATGAATTGTATTCAGAGACTAATCTTCTATTGTATTCGATGAATCTGTTGTTGATGTATGCTGTCTATATTTTGTCCAATTATACATTTTGTAACCTGTGCAAAAAACAGAAAATAAAAAAATAAAAAAACCTAATATTCATACTAATGGCGCATCACATCATAGTGCGACATTAGTATGCCAAAGGATACTAATGGCGCATCATTAAAGAGTGCGCCATTAGTATGCCGAAGTTACTAATGGCGCATCTTGCTGTCGTGCGCCATTAGTATGCCAAAGCACCTGGGTATACATGGCGCCCTGGGAGGCATACTAATGGCGCACTATTGTATATACTAATGGCGCATCTGGGGTGCGCCATTAGTATACCAGATACTAATGGCGCACCTGTGGTGCGTCATACTAATGGCGCACCACTAATGCATCATTAATGGCCAAATTAGGTGCGCCATTAGTAGGCCTTTTCCTAGTAGTGAGGCCTCGCACAGCCATGCATGCAAACAAAACCGATTCACACCTCCACCTAAAGTTTCAATTCACACCATGCATGCGCACCAGGAAGGCAAGCGGAAGGAGTAATTTCAGCAGGCTAATTAGTGACATGCACCCTATTTCCCTCTAATTGTGAAAAAATCAGGTTTTAGAGATACGCCCTTTAAACTGTGATGGAGGGAGTATACTTTATTGTAGAGTACTCCTTTAGATCCATATTAGTTGTCACTCCATGTATCTAGTAGAGTAGTACTTCCTTTGTCTGGAATTACTTTGTTGTAGAAATGAATAAAATATATGTATCTAGAACTAAATACATCTAGATATATTATTTTTGTGCCAAATGATACAATTATTTTTATGACAAGTAATTCTAGACGAAAAGAATATTATTTTTCAAAGAAAATAGAGTCGGCTGCTTAGTTTTACCAATGATAGCTTGCTTGCCGGTTGAAGAGACTAACGGGCAGAGAAGGGAAGTAAGGGCATTTCCAATGCTAATCCTTAAATCGTCCGGATACACTGTTTGCACATGTTGTGTCATTCAATACAGATTTGTATCTGTCTGTCAGACAATTCAGACATATTTTTTTTACAACTAGAGATAAAATATGGAGCGGGGGCTTTGCCGGCGTCCGCACCGCTGCCACGCCCTTTTATGACCGCCCTGACTCACCCAAAACGAGGGAGAGGAAACATGTGGAGGAGAATCACCCGCGCATGGAAAGGCAGTGATTGATGAATAATTGGATATAGTAAAGTCTTGACAGGGAAGTGGTTGTGGAGAGCCAGTGCCATTACATTTTGGCAGAAAATACACCGCAGAAAAAAAAAGGGGCGAAATCTAATGCAGATCTCATACTAGCACCTTTTTTCCCGATGAAACGGAGCCGGCTTGCTCGCCGGCGGCCGAGACGAACGGACTGGGAAGAGAAGTGAGGAGTGATCGAGGTACATACCAGCGGCAGATTGGGCGGGTACTTGCGCAGCGTGCTCCTCGCGAGCTCCTCGCCGACGCCGGGGAGGGCCACCACCGCGCGGTCGAACGTCATGTCAGCCACGGCAGTAGCGTCCCCGCGGCAGGCCGCGGCCCACGCCTGCAGGAACATCCACACTGACCGGCCGTCGACCACGGCATGGTGCAGTGCCACGCCGAGCGCCACCCCGCCCTTGAGCCGCGTGACCTGCACGGCCAGCACCTCCGCGGGGAGCGCCTCCACCTTGAGCTCCGGGACGAGCGCCTCCAACGTGTCCACGTCGTGGTCCGCATCCCCCGCGAGCCGCCGCGCGTCCGCGTCGTCGCTCTCTACGACGACGAACCGCACGCCGCCTCCCTCGGGGCCGGAGCAGTCGATGGCCGCGTCGCCGGTGGACGGCAGGAAGACGACCCTCCCGGCGAGCGGGGGGAGCCGCGCGAGCGTGGCCGCGAGGGACGCACGGAGGGAGCCCACGAGCGACTCGAATGGAGGGTGCTGCTGGCCACCGGCGCCATCGACGAAGAGGAGCACGCGCTGGATTAGCGGGATCGCGACCCACGGCGCGTCCAGCGCGGATAGCCTGACTACCAAGTCCTCCGGTGGTGGCACGACCACGTGGCCGACCTCGACGATATTCACCGTCGGCATGAGTAGCTATAGCGACGAGACAGACGTGCTGGGTGGTGGTGGTGGGGTGCGCTGCGTGCCTACCTGCCGTCCCGCGAACTGGAGATGCTCGCGTCTTATCTTTATCTTTATATATAGTTGACCAAGAGGTCTACGTGAGGCTGGTAGTGGGCCCCACAGGGCAGAGCACGGAAAGAAAACTCAGTATAATAATACGTGTCACAATAGCTGAACATATGTTGTCTGAATTTGCAATTTGGGTAACATACCAGAAATGAACACATCTCTCAAATATTGCATTTACGTTTTTGCAGACGAGTCAAAAAGGAAATTGCATAACTGGTCAAAGCGTCTTTAAATAATCAAAGAGATAGCAGATGGCCTTGTTTATCTGCATCTGCCTTCTCAGACTTACATTGTCCAAAGGGATTCGAAAGCAAGTAGTGTCCTGTTGGATCCTGAAATGAATGTTAAAATTTCTGATTTCGAAAGATAGCTCGATCCAGATGCGATTGTGGAAGGTCTTCAATACGACACATAGTAAGATATATCATCTGTTTCAGCAATCTAGTTAAAGATCCAACCGCCTTATTTCTTTTTCACGTGTTTGCAAGTGCACAGCCATGAATGATGATCCCATTTTTCATTTGCTAGTGGCTATGCAGATCCTGAACACGTTGCTACTGGGGATATCACAGAAGGCAGATGTATACAGCTTTGGCATTGTAGCTCTTGCGATAATATGTGGCGAGATGTAGCGGTCTTATATGGTGAAGGCGGACAATAGCTCATCTCCAGGATCATTTAAGTAATTTTAAATTATCATGACATAATCAGAGTTGCAGTAGTGTGATTTTAAATTATCTGCCACTGCATTTTAAATTATCATGCACTGTAATGATGAGTGCGATTTTAAATTATCTCCAGGATCATTTAAGGAATCTGCATATAGTTAAGCTCTTGCATGAGAGCCCGCTCCCTTTACTTTTTCTTTTTTTTCTCCTTCACATAGATAAAAATATCATATAAGCGGGCTATAAGCCCACTATTATACTTGCTCTAAGGTGGCTTTGCTCTGCGTCCACTGTCATGCTAACTGTAGGCCCAGCATGTTGGAAGTTGTGGCGATGCTCTGCTGCGTCAGGAATGGGAGATTGTCACCAGCCTACTGCTATCACTGAGTAATAATCAGGGTTAGTAGTTGACCGAGGACGGCCAAAGATTATTGGCCATCACATTCGCATGTATGTTTACAATGGGCATGGACATCACAAAAGAAGTGAGATTCTGCATTCTGATCTGCTCTTGGTCGCCAAGTTCTGTTGAAGGTGAATAAATACCCTGAATCGGGCACGTGGCTTGGGAGCCAATATGCGCCTTTGGAATAGTTTAGATATATCACAGTGCTCCATGATCACAAATACTACACTACCTCTGTACCATAATATAAGACGTTTTTACAGTAAAAAATGTCTTATATTATGATAGGGAGGTAGTATTTGGTAAAAAAAACTGGCAAGTGCCAAATATTTTTGATTATGAAGCCTTATGGTTTTCTTCTTGTTATTTTTCTACTTTTGAGGCACTTAAAAATAAAAAAACATGGCTAGCCAACAAATGTTCACTTGCTTGTGCGCCCGTTCAAACACGCCAGAAAGGAAGGAGAGTTTCCTTCGAAAAGTGCATATGGAGGCCGAGTTCAAGGACCCTTTTTTCAGGAAAATTACTGTTTCCCCGCCTCAAAAAAATCTGAAAAAGGTATACTCATAAGCATATATTTGTAGTATACATGTACAAAATTTCATGAACATATATGTACATATGTTCATTTTCTTTTTCAGAGGAATAAACATATATGTTCATATGTTCATTTTCTTTTCCAGAGGAATAAACATATATGTTCATATGTTTCTTTAGGATCATATGTGATGCACACAAAAAAGACAAATACATAGATTAAAATGGGCTTTCTCTTTATTGTATTTAGACCAAATATTTGTCATTTTAGTTTAGCATGCAAGTAATCGCATTAGTTAATGAAACCTTACACATACTTGAGAACAGGTATATGCATTTGTAACTTTTTTTATATTTTTGAAACTCTTAAATATGATTTTTTTTTAACGGGCTCCCTGAAGCCCGTCCTCTATATACGCCACCCTCGGGATTTTTTCCCTTCTCCTCTGAATAGGCGAATACACCTGCACGCTAGGATTCGCACGGGTTCAGAGGTGTGGAAACTATACACGCTCGTTTCATCCAGAAAAGAAAAGTGCAAAATATATTTTAGAAAAAATAGAGAGTTGCACCTTCAAGCACTTTGGAGAAACCCCATGGCTCTTTCTTACGATACATAATACGTGTAGGAAAAAAAATCCTCAGGTGTTCAAATTATCATGAGGATATGAAATTACCTGACTTTGACACCATCGCACACCCGTAACTTTGTTGGCACTCAGATTTGCCGTCCGTCACAAACCACAAAGCTATGCTTTGCGCTTATTTGCTATCAACACTAACTGGAAAGTCAATAAAATAAACAAATCAAGAGAGAGTGCACGAAGTATATTATAGTCTACTATTTAGGGACGTTGTTAAGCTTAATTACTTCCTCCATTCAAAAATATAAGATGTTTTAACTTTTTTTGAATCAAATGTATATAGACATGTTTTAGAGTGCTGGTTCACTTATTTCAGTCGGTACGTAGTTCATATTAAAATATCCAAAAACTAATATTTATGAACGGATGGAGGCGGCCTATATATTGAGGAAAGTAATGTTAACTTAATTGAATGTAACAATAAAAAACTAGGGTTTGCTAGCTCTCATATAGATGAGAATTAACTAACTCACATCTAATCTAGTGTGCAGTAGCGGTACAACCGTTATATGCATGAGTTATTTGTGATGACCAGCATATGTAGTTCATGCAACAGTGGATGCAGACGCTTTGAGACTCACACATCAACCTTAATTAATTTAAAATGCAAGAGAAATGAGTCATATCTTCCACACCCAAAAGAAAACCTAACTAGCATTACTCCTCATGAGTTGTGTACCTTGATGTCATATTTGACACATGCTTTCATTTATTTATCTTGTTTCTTTGGTGTTGGGCTCTATATATAACCTCTCATATTCAATCAATGTTTACACAATCCACTTGGATCTCTGGTTGATTACACCAAAATCAGAATGTAACTTCTATCTACGGACATCAACTGCTAAGCTAGATATCATATCTACAATTGTGCTATTGTCACGGCACCAATGCAGATATTAGAGGAAACTAACCAGCACATATCTCCATTGAGGCCCACGACGTTTGTCTTCTAAAGAAACTAGTTACAGAGAGCCCCCTAGGAAACATTGATGGATGTCACTTCTGGTAGAGCGCGAGATGCACGGGAGAGCGACACATGGCACGTGGGATACCTATGTTCTCGATACATCAAAGTGTTTGCATCTATTTACTTGATAGAAGATGTCTCTTTTTTACATATGTCCAGGATGTTTCACATGATAATTTCTTTCGGCCTTGTGGCGTGTAACTGAATTTTATGTTTTTTGATTTAGTCTGTAGCTTAACAATGTTATTGATAGATCAACTGGAATGCAATGAATTATGTTCTTCCGCTTTTTCTTTTAGTCCCTTCAATCCAGAGGACAGCCTCAAGGTGGGCGAATGAGGGTTGGTTTGAAGCAAACACTCGAGGGGCAATGTTGTAACTCTGGGCAAAGGTGGTGTAGGGGCGGTTCTGCCCACCATGGTACGTTC
>NC_041392.1:26228304-26234795 GCF_002162155.2 Triticum dicoccoides | reverse complement strand
TAATTGACTTGCAGATGGCGGAGCTCCTGGCATGTCGTAGAGTGATCAAGCTGGTGTTAAAGTTTGCTCTGGAATCTGATAGTAAGGAGGCAGCTAACACGATCTCTTCTGTGGAGATGAACATGTCCCTCCATGGCCCTATAGTTGGGTAGATCAAGTTTGCTGCTCCATTCAGCGGAAGAGATCATGATCAGGTGGGTCCGACGATCGACTAAGCACCACCTAGCCAAGGAAGGTTGTCGTCAGCATTTGTGCAAAACTTGGTTTAACGAACCTCTGGGTTGTTTTTCTGGATGCTTTGAACTCGGATATGTTCGAGATAGTTCAATAAAACGGCAACAATACCAACGAGAAAAGAAGAAGAAAACGTGTTAAACAAGCAAATCGGTTCATCGAATGAAATCACGTGCTCCTCTCGTTTCATAATATAAGAGTGTTTTTGAACTAGTATAGGGGCGGAGGGAGTAGACCGCCAGTGGAGTTGAAGCGAGAAAAAAATGGCTAAACAAAGAAGAAATATCAAACGGATTGAAATTCAAAATAGCTCGAGGGCCTTATGTGCAAACATCACCCCACTAGCAGACCTGGCCAAATGGGCCGGCCCGACACGGCACAGCTCGGCTCATCGTAATCGTGCCTGGCACAGCCCGCCCCGCCATGGCACGATTATTAGCCGGGTCGTGCCGGGTCGGCCCACGTGCTGCCCCCTCTAGCCCAGGCACAGCCCAGAAGCTATACGGACCGGTCCAGTGGCATGCCAGGCACGCCTGGCCTGTTAGGCTGCCGCCCTGCTAGGCTGTTTTTGGGCCAAATTTGGCCTATGGACCTATTTTTTCGGCCAGATATATTTAAAAAATCCTAAATAAAAATAAAAATAAATAAACGGGTCGTGTCGTCCTGGCCCGCGTGCTCAGCCTTCAGGCCCAGGCACGGCCCCTGGCGTGCCGTGTGCCGGGCTGGCCCGTGTAGCGCGTGTCGTGCCGTGCAGGCGTGCTACTGGGCCGGCCCAGATATCCCGGACCGTCTTCCCAGCGTCGACGAATCAACCAGTCAGCGTCCTCCTCCCCACGGCCACGGTCGACTCCTCCCTTCCCTACAACGCCGCTCGCCGGAGCTACGCCACCTTCAGCCTGCCCATCTCCGTCCGTCCACCTCTCTCCTCTCTCCGCACGCAGCACAGCAGCCGCGGTGCGTTCTCGGTTCTCCCTACGCGCGCACTATCGCCTAGCTGGCTAGTGGGAGGTGGTGTGAGTGAGACGGCGTGGTGTTCGTAGCAGAACCATGGTCGGGAGCGGGAGAATTGATTTTAACCCCCCCCCCCTGCGCGCTCCACTTTGATCTTGTACCCCCATGTTCGTGCGACTCGCTCTGAGCCCCCCTGTTCCGACTCGTTCTTTGCTGATTGCCCCCTTCTTGTTGTTATGCGTTCAGTTTGCTACTAATGAAAGAAAAACTGGTCTGGTAATATTTCTATTTGACGAAACTGCCCTCAATACCCCCAACACGCGAGACAGGGCCACCAGTTCGCTCGCTCGTTCCAGCTCTCCACCCAGCCGCCTATTCGCTCTCGCCCCGCCGCCGCCCCTGCTGCTCCGCCGTCGCCCTGCTGCTCCGCCGTCGCCCTTGCTGCTCCGCCGCCCTCCATTGCTGCCCCAAGGTAAGGCAAGCTTCCCCCTTCCCTTTTCCATGGAGTTGGTGTAGTTCCCCTTGTACGGACGTCTAAATCTTAGAAACCCTAGGTACTGAGGGAGATGGGGATTTGAGTGAGAGGGGTTGGATCGGCAAAGGGGTGTGATGGATCTGAAAAGGTAACATCATATTCCCTTGTTTTGGTTTGATGTATGCATGACTTTTTGTGTGAAATTTCTGATTTTTTTGTCTATATTGAATAGGATCGATGCAATGTCTGTGCATGATTCTAATCAATCCAGTGTGACAAACCTAACCACGGAGATGGTCTCGTGCAATGAAGTAGAAACCGTTGGTACCATTGTCGATTGGTCAAGTCTTGTGATCGAACCTGAAAATGATGGGGATGAAAAGGGGATTCCGGATGAAAAGCCGGCGGACGAGAAAGCCATGTTTGCTCTGTTGGGTTTGAAAACAGAGGAGGGCGAGGGAAAAACTAACCTTGGTCATGTTGTCACTCCTACTCCTGATTATGACTTGGATGATGTCAAAGGGGCAGCTATTGCTGTTGATGATAATGCTCCAGAGGAGCCACTTATTGCGTGGGATGAACGAAAACCAAAGATGGATATAGGGACCCCTTATCCTGATATGGCTGCATTTAGAAAGGCTATAAAACAGGTCGCTATCAATGGAGAGTTCGAATATGGCACTAAAAAAAATGAGCCGGCAAGGTTTCGGGCTTTTTGTAAAGGTCAATCCATGATAGGCCAACCTTGCAAATGGTCCTTAACTGCTAGTTGGCAGAGAGACGAAAATTGTGTGATGGTAATAATTTTTGTTTCTTTGGAGAGTTCGAATATTACTTTGTTTCTTTGCTTGTCATTGTAATGATCTTTCGATTTGAATCATTCTTTGTTGTAGGTTGTGAAGCATCAAACAGAACATATTTGTAGTTCAACGAGTGGAAAAGTGACTAGAATGACAAGTCAATCTTGGGTGGCTGACAAGGGAGCAACTATGCTTAAGAAAGATCCAACCATTGGTGCTGTGAAGATACTTAAAGAGTTACAGGAAGAGCATCATGTCACACTTGACTATAACACAGTGTGGAAAGGCAAACAAAAGGCAGCAACCAGCTTGTATGGGAGTTGGGAAGAAAGTTTCAGGATGTTGTACAACTACAAGGCCGAGATAGAATTGAGGTCTCCAGGGAGTATTGTAGAGATTGATACAACCACAAGTGAAGGTGAAGTACATTTCAGCAAGCTATTTATTGCTTTCAAGCCATGCATAGATGGGTTTCTGAATGGATGTAGGCCATATATCAGCATAGACTCAACTCACTTAAATGGCAAGTGGAAAGGTCAGCTAGCTGTAGTCACTGCTTTGGACGGTCACAATTGGATGTTCCCGGTGGCGTATGGCTTTATTGAGTCTGAAAATGGAGAAAATTGGGCTTGGTTCATGAATCAAGTGAAGAAGGCAATAGGGGACCCTCCAGTACTGGCTGTTTGTACGGATGCTTGCAAGGGTCTTGAAAATGCTGTTAAAAAGGTTTTCCCTCAAGCTGAGCAGCGTGAGTGCTTTAGGCATATGTGGCATAATTTTCAGAAATATTTTCATGGTGATGTGTTTGGACGGTTGTGGCCTGCTGCTAGGGCATATAGGGCGGAAGAATATCAACATCACATGACAAAGGTGTTTGAGGCATCTGAGAAAGCGTATCCTTACCTTAGGGATTACCATAATCTGTTATGGATGAGGTGCATGTTCAATCCTGACATCAAGTGTGACTACATAAATAACAATCTTGCTGAGTGCTTTAATTCTTGGGTGCGAGAAATCAAGGACTTGCCGATTGTTCAGCTAGCTGATAAGATTAGAGAGATGATTATGGACCTATTTAGAAAGAGGAGAATGATTGGAGAGAAATTGGTAGGGAAAATACTGCCATTTGTCATACACCAATTAAATGCAAAGACTCGAGGACTAGGACATCTCAAGGCTAAAGCATCAGCTGATTGGAGTGGAGAAGTGAAAAATGATAACAAAGGGGATGAAAGACATGTCGTCAAAACACTCACACATGAGTGTACATGTCTGCAATGGCAGCACACAGGCAAGCCTTGTGACCATGCACTAGCATTCATAAATGTTTTGCAAGCTCGCAACTTTATGAACATGGAGGATTATGTGCACGAGTACTACTCAGTTAGCAGATTCAGGGCAGCATATGAAGGTGTAATTGAGCCCCTTACGGACAAGAATCAGTGGCCACATGTTGATACAGGCTTTGTGTTGCGTCCACCAATTCCAAAAGGCAAGAAAAAAGGTGCTGGAAGAACAAGAAAACAGAGGATGAAGAGTTGGTGGGAAGGTGGATCAAGGAAGGGATCATTGAAGAAATGCAACAAATGCGGGGACGTAGGACATAGAGAAGCCGGCTGTCCTCAAAATGGAACAAAGAAACGGTACAAACTAATACTTGTTGCTGTTTTCTACCTATAACACCATGATTCTTTAACATGAAAATATCTCTAATTGCTTCTTTTTGTAGGAAAAGTATGGGGAAAAAGAATCCACCTCCATGGTTTGATGTCTCGGTTAGCAATGTGATTCCATCTACACCAACCAAGAGCAAGAATGTCGCCACTTGTAGCAGTCCTGGAGCTGTGACAAGAAGCCAAGCGGCATCTCAAGCTAGTCCTGGAGCTGTCACAAGGAGCCAAGCAACATCTGAAGCTGCTACTCCACCACCAAAGTCTCCAGCAAAAGGAAAGAAGAAGAAAATGACTCCAAAGAGGAAGAAATTAAGCGATCTGTGATGAACTTGTGTTATTGCTATGTGTGAGGTGCAGACTCACTTTATTGTTCTGTATGTGAGGTGCAAACTCTCCTTTTGGTCCTGTGTAAGTGAGGCAGAGACTCACTATTATTCTGCTATGTGTGTGAGGTAGAGACTCACTTTAATTCTGCTGTGTAAGTGAGGTGGAGACTCACCTTTATTTGTTGTCATGCAGTTCTGTAGAACCTTGCTGAACTTATTATATATGCTATCATGGAATCATTGTGAGACTATATTATTTGTATTCTGTTCGTTTGAAAGGCTACATATACAGCAAAATTGAACTTTTTTTTTTCTGTGAGAAACATAGCACAGTTGAAGCAAATCCTGTCATTTGAGAAAAAAAAATTGTGGCTGGGACGTTCAGACTAGGTAAAGAGATCTTTTTAAACTGAAGGGTACTTCTGTCCATTCTTATTTTTATTTGATGATTAGATACTAACAAATGTGTTAAACAGGCAAAAGGGGGTTATTAGCAACCACTGGACGGCCCAGGGAGGGCTCAGAGCGAGTCGCACGAACATGGGGGTACAAGATCAAAGTGGAGCGCGCAGGGGGGGTTAAAATCAATTCTCCCGTCGGGAGCTCGTGGAAGTGCCTCACGCGGTCAGTCCGCGGGGATCCAGCGACGGCGTTTGGTTCTGGACGGCGACGGATGCCCGCGTGCCACTTGGAGGAGAGCACAAGATGTTTGTCGTTATGCTATTGCCGCGTCCGCGTGCACCGGGAGCCGTCCAGATGGCACCGGTGGCAGTGCCTCCTCCCTGCCATTTACTGGTTGTCCTGCCCTTTGATCTATTGCTCAGTCATAGGTTCGTTCGTGTGGTCTTAGACAAGTTGCAGATGTTCAGGATTATCTCTCTGGGTGGACTGCTCTCCACCGGCCGCAGGCCAGGTGTTTGTGGAAATTCCGCAGGATGAGAATCTGTGCCCTGATGGTGCCAGGATAATATCTACGTTTCTGTTAGATATTCTTAAGGTGTAGGAAGTAGTCTTGGACTCTTGGTGTTGGTGGTGTTGAAATGCCATGCCAAATTGTTTTACTTTCTGAAAAATCATTTTCTTCTGGTATAGGACCTACTTTCAGAAAAATCTGAGTCCAGTCACCACCTCAACAGTTTGGATGTGGCCATCCTATCAGGGGAGGTTCCTTATACAACTTCCCAACCACATAGTCAATCATGAAGTCTGAAGGCTGCGACGCACTCGCTGCTCAGAGAAGTCCTATGGTATAGGAGCTGGCTACTGAGTGCTTGTTCTCAGCGCTCTCCAGTCTTCTTCACCAGCAAACTGAGAGAAGATGATGCTCTGCAATGGTGTCAGTCAGGTGGCCAGCATAGCGCAGCTTGCTGGGGTGGACGCGTATGGACTCATCACGATGATCGTTGAGGCTGCAAGGACAGTTAGAAGGAACCAGGAAACCTGCCAGCTGCTGGCGCGGCGTGTGAAGATGATTGGAGACCTTCTCCAGCAGCTCGAGAGCACGCAGCTGATGCAGCATACGGAGACGAGGAACCCCGTCGAGCAGCTGGAGGAGACGCTCCAACGTACGTACGTGGTCATCACATCCTGTCAAGGCAGCAGCTACCTACGCAGCTGCTTTATTGGAGGGAAGCAAGCTGACCAGCTCCATCAGGTGCAGAATGAGATCGCCTTCTACCTCCAGCTCTTCCCTCTTGTTGGCTTCGTCGATACCAGTCGGACCTGGTCACGGCTTCTACACAGAGCTCATCCTCTTGGTACAGAGGTACATATATTCATCTCACTTTTCTAGATAGATGTGAATGGTACAGATATCATGTGCATGAGTTTGCCAGCACAAATTCAGTTACAGATGCTGCTTTTTTAAATCTCTTGTGTGAGCAGTACAGTAGTCAACTTCAATTGTCACTTTATCTGATTGTGTTAATAACAAAAGACTGCACTATTATGAACACTTTCATATCAAATCTAATATTAAAGAATCCGGTTCTCAAGATCATGCCACTTCTGAACACTGCACAGATGCCAGGCC
>NC_041392.1:26151125-26228050 GCF_002162155.2 Triticum dicoccoides | reverse complement strand
TTTTGCCTATTATGTTTCATAGTTAATATTGATTTGTTGCTGGAATATTGCTCGTTATTTCCATAATGTTTATTCAAGAGAAAATTATGTTGAAAGGATCTTATTTCCATCTCTCTCTTTTTTTGCATCTCAAAGGGTACTATGGATGAGTTACATGCAGTCCATCCTTCAGAACATCATAACAATAGGTATGGTATATCAACAGTACCTTGTTTTATGCTGAATTCAGTCACATTCATGGATTCCCCTTTGCTGTGCATTCAAACCATTGTGGACCTGCTTCAGTTTCCAGCTCTTTTAGTCAAGGTATAGAATGAAGGATGCACAAACAATTTCTTGTAGCACAATGAAATTGAACTTGTTGAGCATCACACCTTTTCAAATTATAACCATGACCGGACTTGTAATTGGTCTATATCAATTTAGTGCACTAACTTTGCAGATTATTGAGACTCTGCTTTACAACTTAATCACCAGGCTCCCACCTAGTTGTGTGCTACTTTAGTAGGCATTAAGCAAGACTTTAACCTCGTGTGTCCCACCCATAAATACAAATGAAAAATCATTAAATTTTAACACCTAAATCTTGATTTCCTTTACTTATCTCTTTTTGATATCTTTTTTATTGTAAAAAACTCAGAACAGAGGCCTTCAAGGCAATTCATTTAGAAGATCCGGGAACTCCTCCCTGTGCAAAATCTGACGAAGAACAAAAAACAAGTATGTGCACTCAAATACTTGACGACTTCTTCTAGTTTATAACTAGGTGCTACAAATTTCACAGTTTAACTCCACTGCATATGCACATATGCTTTTGGACGAGTCAGCTTTTGTTTATTGTTCTACTTACTTTTGTCGGTGCTAGCTATCCCATAGAAGCAGTTTGAAAATTGTGTATTTACTCTTTGAAACAAGCATGCCCTGCCTTATAATCAATGACAAGGTGCATTTCTCTATGGATCAGGCCAAGCCATGAATATGGAGGAAATAGTCAATCTCATAGGTGTTGCAAAAGGTGCAGAGCTACCCTATTTTAGTTTCTCTCAGATATTGGCTGCTACAGACAATTTATCATTGCGGAACTTGCTTGGAAATGGTGTATTCGGCTGTACCTACAAGGTAATACTTTCTTGAAACAAGCTTTAGTATGTGACAGCCTTGGACTGCTTAAGATCATGCATTTGCAATACTATAGAATTAAAATATGAAATCTCAGTTTGCCACCCTAGGGTAAAATACAATCATTTATATAAAAAAAAGTACATGGATTTTCTCTAAAAAGACAAGTAGATTGATTCTCTATCCTGAATATTTTCTCCCCCATATTTAATTTGCTGTAATATTCTTTTTGGAACTGAAGTGCATCTTTTGACAGTATGGTGTTTACATTTTTATCAGCTCCAACTCATAGAGGCATAGATGAATCCAGCTTTTGAAATGTAGTTTCCTGTCTAATAGGAATGGTATCCAGTGGCAAAATCAGATTAAATATCTGTGGGACATGTATTACATAAGTATGTTGAATGGGGTCAGAAATGTAGTTTCCGCTATTGTTTGTC
The DNA here is from genome assembly GCF_002162155.2 of Triticum dicoccoides. Classification (NCBI taxonomy): domain Eukaryota; kingdom Viridiplantae; phylum Streptophyta; class Magnoliopsida; order Poales; family Poaceae; genus Triticum; species Triticum dicoccoides. Next base: position 26,226,491 of record NC_041392.1, on the reverse strand, counting down.
AGTCAAAGCATGCATAAAGTGGGTGGAAGCTGCAATAGTATGGTCAATTGACTTCTTTGACTTTTGGTAAGAAGTGTGGGGTCTTTGATTATGCCTCCACCTCTGATAGTTTCTGCATGACTGAAATAATGGGACAGTACTACATTTGCATATATCCCAATTGCTTATGAACTTAAACTGGATTGGATTTAGTTCAACGTAGCTTCAATTTAGTGACATCCTATACCAATTGCAATTGTCATATATGGAGAGAATTCAGGATTATTAAAGAGGATAGGAATAGTGCTATGTAGATTATCTCATATCTACTTGAATTTTATTTTCTTCGAAAAGGGAAACTGTACATCTCTACTTGAGCTACCATCCATTGTTTGCATATGCCAGTAATGCTACTGATGAGTGGTAATTTGCTCTCATACACTAGCAATAGTCAGGCTTATCCACAGTACATTTAACCATACCCCAAATCTTTTTCTCTGAACCTCCTCAATCCATGTTGAGATGGGTTCTTCAATGTTGCCATTTAATTTTTTCAGGGCAAACTACCTGATGGTCTCGATATTGCTGTCAAAAGACTCAGCACATCTTCACATCAAGGCCTATCAGAGTTCCGAGCTGAGATTGAAGTCATTCCGAATCTTCGACATAAAAATATAATTTCGCTACTTGGGTTTTGTGTTCAAGGAAAAGAAAAGATACTTGTCTATGAATATATGTCGAACAATAGCTTGGCAGCCGTCATTTCTGGCATGTTTCTACTAATTATCTGGGCTTGTATTTATTATTTGTCAGAAAATGCATCTCCCTAATAATGCATTTACATTTTTGTAGATGAGTCAAAAAGGAAATTGCTTAATTGGTCAAAGCGTCTTCAAATAATCAAAGGGATAGCAGATGGCCTTGTTTATCTGCATCTGCATTCTCAGATGGGCATTGTCCACAGGGATTTGAAACCAAGTAATGTCCTGTTGGATACTGAATTGAATGTTAAAATTTCTGATTTTGGTCTGGCTAAAAAGCTAGCTCCAGATGCAATTGCGGAAGATATTGTATGCGGCACATAGTAAGAGCTCATCTGATTCAACAATCTAGTTATGAGATGCAACTGTCTTATTTCATCTGGAAGTGTTTGCAAGTGCACCGCCATGAATGACGATCCCATTTTTCATCTACTAGTGGCTATGCAGATCCTGAATATGCTACTACCGGAATGTTATCGCAGAAGGCAGATGTATACAGCTTTGGCATCGTAGTTCTTGAGATAATATGTGGAAACAACCCTTGGTTTTATATGGTGAAGGCGAAGAAGGGCTCATCTCCAGGATCACTTCCTGATCATGTAAGTAATTTTGTATTATCATGACATAATTCGATTCGCAGTAGTGCATAGCTCCTATCGGGTGAATACTCACCCTTTCTCAATAATCTGCCACTGCACTTTACCTCGAAGCAGAGCAGTGTGTGGCTACACAATCTTTAAGATGCCTTGAACTTCAGGATCTTTCATAAATATGGGTGCCTTTTATGTACAAAATCACCAGTGAAAATTCAATACATCACTTGAAATGGCTTGGAATACTTCCAGGCACGCAAGTATCGGAAGAGGCCCCGCAAGCTTGTTGACCCACTGCTACGCGCTAGCAAGAGCGAGAGAGCCCAGATTGCGGAATGCGTTAAGGTGGCTCTGCTGTGCGTCCACTGTCGTCCTGAATGTAGGCCCGGCATGTCGGAAGTTGTGGTGATGCTCTGCAGCGTCGGGAGTGGGAGATCGTCACCAGCTTACTGCTGTCACTGAGTAATCATCAGGGGTTGTAGTTGACCGAGGACGGCCAAAGATTATGACCGTCACATTCACATACATGTTTTACAATGGGCATGGCATTGACAAAAGAAGTGGGATTCTGCATTCTGGTCTGGCTCTTGGTCGCCCAAGTTCAGTTGAAGGTGAATACATACCCTGAACCGGGCGCGTGCTCCAGGCTTGGGAGCCAATTTACGCGTTTGGAATACTTATCAGAAAAAAATGTCATGGTGCTTCATGATCACAAATACTTATTTAGTAAAAAAAATGCAAGTGCCAAATACTTTTGATTTGTAAGCCTTGTGGTTCTCTTTCTTGATTATTTTCTACTCCCTCCGGACCATAATATAAGAGCGTTTTTGACACTACAATTATATTATGGGACGAAGGGAGTACTTTTGAGGCACTAAAAAAATAGAAAGACGTGGCTAGCCAACAAATGTTTACTGGCTTGTGCGCCCGTGCAAACACGCCAGAAAGGAAGCAGTATGGGATTCCTCCCTTTTTTTTCAGGAAAATACTATTTCCACACATAAAAAAATCTAAAAAAAGTATACATATAAGCATATATTTGTAGTGTTCATGTACAAAATTTCATGAACTTATATGATCTTTTTCTTTTTGAGAGGCATGTACATATATGTTCATATGTGATGCACACGCAAAAAGACAAATAAGTACATAGATTAAAATGAGCTTTGTCTTTGTTGTATTTGGACCAAATATTTGTAATTTACTCATTTTTTGTCTAGCATGCAACCAATCGCATTAGTTAATGAAACCTTACACATACTTGAAGAACATGCATATACATTTGTAGAAGAAGAAAAATGATACTTTCTGAAACTTCTAAATACAATTTGATATTTTTTGAAAAAAAGGGCTCAATGACGGGGGTAAGCTGGTGACAATCCGCCTAGCAAACTTAGGGGGCTTTCAGGGAGTCTGGACATCCGCCTAGCAACCAAAAACCACCAAGTCAGACATCGGGACATCCCCTCTCTCTCATCAACCATGGCATGCACATGCGTAGATGGATGAAACCAGATAAATACGGGATGACTCCCTCCCCCTATCCTGTCCGTTTTAAGAATTTGCGTTGGAGATGCTTTAAGCACTTTGGGAAAACCCCAAAGTTCTCTCTTAATTAAGGTATATAATACGTGTAGAAAAAAAATTCTCAAGTGTTCAAATTATCACTAGTGTACGAAATGACCTGACTCTAACACCATCGTGCACCCGTAACTTGTTGGCACTCAGATTTGTCGTCCATCACAAAACACAGAGCTATTTTTCTGTGTTACAGTACTATGCTAGTTTACTATCAACACTAACTGGGAAGTCAATAAAATAAACAAATCAAGAGAATGCATGAAGTAAATTACATTCTAGTATTTAGGGAATTTGTTAAGCTTAATTACTTTATATTGAAGAAAGTGTTGTTAACTTAATTTAGTGTAACAATAAAAAAAATGGAGCGTGGCTAGCTCTCATCTAGATGAGAATTAACTAAGTCACATCTAATCTATTGTTCGGCAGTACGACCGTTATATGCATGAGTTATTTTGTGACGAACGACATATGTAGTTTTTTCTACCTCCAAGGGTCATGATAGCCATGCACGGTGGATGCACATGGTTTGAGACTCACACATTGCCATTTACTAATTTAAAGTGCAAGAGAATGAATCATATCTTCCACACCTCAAAAAGACCTAACTATCGGTAGTGCTCATGAGTTGTGTACCTTGCTGACACGTGCTTTCAATTATTTGTCATGTTTCTCTCGCGTTGGGCTCTATATATAACCTCTCATATTCCATGGATGTTTACACGATCCACTTAGATTTCTGATTGCTTACTCCGAAATTCGGAATGTATTCTATCTACGGACATCAACTACTAAGCTAGATATCATATCTATCTATTGTCATGGCACCAATGCAGATATTAGAGGAAACTGAACAGCTCATATCTCCATTGAGCCTTAGGATTGCCTTCTTTTAGAGCAACTAGTTAAAGGGAGCCCCCAAGGAAAAATCAATGGATGTCACTTTTGATAGAGCGTGAGACGCACGGAAGAGTGACATGTGGCATGTAGGATAGTGTTCTCTGGGTTGGAGCATGTGTGCTCCCTCGCGGGGCACATGTTAGTTCACATCAAAAGCACATGTTGGTGCTAGTGAGAAGCACAAGTTAGTTCCAATTGGGAATACCCGTTGTGCCCGAAATAAAGTTTGCTGAAACATATAACATGAGATCAAATGTCAAAGATCTAGACACATTTAATGGATATTTCATTTTGAGAAAAACGGATCCGGACCAACCCTTCCCTCCCTCCTGCACGTGGGGGAGAAAAACTCCCTCGTGGCAAGTTTGGGGTAAACCTTGCCAGTGATACTCCTTATTTAGTGATTTCATGAAATAATTAGATATTTTTATTTACAACTTTAGCCTGGAAAGAAAAAGGAAGCCAAGAAGGCAAAGTGTAATGTGATTGCCTGATCCGGATTAGAGCAATTGAGCGTAGTTCATCATCAATTCAACAACCGCTGTTCTTTTAACAACAATGGGTTGAAATGGATCATTTCAACATGAGTCCGTGAAGATATTTTTTAGGGTGGACAAATCTGTCAGCTCACCAGTCATTTGGTCCTCCTCGTGTAGTCGTCCGATGGGTCCACACGTTCGATGGGGGTCCTTGTTTGCTTCGTTCTCGGCATACGAGTGAAGGAAATATGCCCTAGAGGCAATAATAGAGTTATTATTTATTTCCTTATATCATGATAAATGTTTATTATTCATGCTAGAATTGTATTAACCGGAAACATAATACTTGTGTGAATACATAGACAAACAGAGTGTCACTAGTATGCCTCTAATTGACTAGCTCGTTGTTCAAAGATGATTATGTTTCCTAGCCATAGACATGAGTTGTCATTTGATTAACGGGATCACATTATTAGGAGAATGATGTGATTGACTTGACACATTCCATTAGCTTAGCACTTGATTGTTTAGTTTGTTGCTATTGCTTTCTTCATGACTTATACATGTTCCTATGACTATGAGATTATGCAACTCCTGTTTACCGGAGGAACACTTTGTGTGCTACCAAATGTCACAACGTAACTGGGTGATTATAAAGGTGCTCTACATGTGTCTCCAAAGGTACTTGTTGGGTTGGCGTATTTCGAGATTAGGATTTGTCACTCCGATTGTCGGAGAGGTATCTCTGGGCCCACTCGGTAATGCACATCACTTAAGCATTGCAACTAATGAGTTAGTTGCGGGATAATGTATTACGGAACGAGTAAAGAGACTTGCCGGTAACGAGATTGAACTAGGTATTGAGATACCGACGATCGAATCTCGGGCAAGTAACATACCGATGACAAAGGGAACAACGTATGTTGTTATGCGGTTTGACCGATAAAGACCTTCGTAGAATATGTGGGAGCCACTATGAGCATCTAGGTTCCGCTATTGGTTATTGACCAGAAACATGTCTCGGTCATGTCTACATAGTTCTCGAACCCGTAGGGTCCGCACGCTTAAAGTTTCGATGACAATTATATTATGAGTTTATATGTTTTGATGTACCGAAGATTGTTTGGAGTCCCGGATGTGATCATGGACATAATGAGGAGTCTCGAAATGGTCGAGACATGAAGATTGATATATTGGACGACTATATTCGGACACCGGAATGGTTCCGGGGGTTATCGGATATATACCGGAGTACCGGGGGGTTACCGGAACCCCCCGGAGGTTATTGGGCCTCATGGTCCCAATTGGTGGAAGAGGAGAGGCGGCCAAGGGGCAGCCGCACGCCCCCCCCCCCCCCCCCCAAGTTCGAATTGGACAAGGAGGGGGGCCCTTTCCTTTCCCCCTCTCTCTCCTTCCCTCTCCTCTCCTAATCCAACAAGGAAAGGGAGGGAGTCCTACTCCCGGTGGGAGTAGGACTCCTCCTGGCGCGCCCCTCCTGGCCGGCCGCCTCTCCCCTCCTTGCTCCTTTATATACGGGGCAGGGGGCACCCTAGAGACACAACAATTGATCTACTGATCTTTTAGCCGTGTGCGGTGCCCTCCTTCACCATAGTCCACCTCGATAATACTATAGCGGTGCTTAGGCGAAGCCCTGTGTCGGTAGAACATCATCATCGTCACCACGCCGTCGTGCTGAAGAAACTCTCCCTCAACACTCAGCTAGATCGGAGTTCGAGGGACGTCATCGGGCTGAACGTGTGCTGAACTCGGAGGTGTCGTGCATTCGATACTTGATCGGTCGGATCGTGAATACGTATGACTACATCAACCGCGTTGTGCTAACGCTTCCACTTTCGGTCTACGAGGGTACGTGGACAACACTCTCCCCTCTTGTTGCTATGCATCACCATGATCTTGTGTGTGCTTAGGAATTTTTTTGAAATTACTACGTTCCCCTACAGTGGCATCCAAGCCTAGGTTTTATGTGTTGATGTGATGCACGAGTAGAACACAAGTGAGTTGTGGGCGATATAAGTCATACTGCTTACCAGCATGTCATACTTTGGTTCAGCGATATTGTTGAATGAAGCGGCTCGGACCGACATTACGCGTACGCTTACGCGAGACTGGTTCTACCGACATGCTTTGCACACAGGTGGCTGGCGGGTATCAGTTTCTCCAACTTTAGTTGAACCGAGTGTGGCTACGCCCGGTCCTTGCGAAGGTTAAAACAACACCAACTTAACAAACTATCGTTGTGGTTTTGATGTGTAGGTAAGAACGGTTCTTGCTAAGCCCGTAGCAGCCACGTAAAATTTGCAACAACAAAGTAGAGGACGCCTAACTTGTTTTTGCAGGGAATGTTGTGATGTGATATGGTCAAGGCATGATGCTAAATTTTATTCTATGAGATGATCATGTTTTGTAACCGAGTTATCGGCAACTGGCATGAGCCATATGGTTGTCGCTTTATTATATGCAATGCAATCGCCCTGTAATGCTTTACTTTATCACTAAGCGGTAGCGATAGTCGTATAAGCATAAGATTGGCGAGACGACAACGATGCTACGATGGAGATCAAGGTGTCGCGCCGGTGACGATGGTGATCATGACGGTGCTTCGGAGATGGAGATCACAAGCACAAGATGATGATGGCCATATCATATCACTTATATTGATTGCATGTGATTGACGGTAGCATTATAAGATGATCCCTCACTAAATTATCAAAGTATAAGTGTTGTCCCTGAGTATGCACCGTTGCGAAAATTCTTCGTGCTGAGACACCACGTGATGATCGGGTGTGATAGGCTCTACGTTCAAATACAACGGGTGCAAAACAGTTGCATACGCCGAATTCTCAGGTTAAACTTGACGAGCCTAGCATATAACAGATATGGCCTCGGAACACGGAGACCGAAAGGTCGAGCATGAATCATATAGTAGATATGATTAACATAGTGATGTTCACCATTGAAACTACTCCATCTCACGTGATGATCGGACATGGTTTAGTTGATTTGGATCACGTGATCACTTAGAGGATTAGAGGGATGTCTATCTAAGTGAGAGTTCTTTAATAATATGATTAATTGAACATAAATTTATCATGAACTTAGTACCTGATAGTATTTTGCTTGTCTATGTTGATTGTAGATAGATGGCTCGTGCTATTGTTCCATTGAATTTTAATGCGTTCCTTGAGAAAGCAAAGTTGAAAGATGATGGTAGCAATTACACGGACTGGGTCCGTAACTTGAGGATTATCCTCATTGATGCACATAAGAATTACGTCCTGGAAGCATCAGTGGGTGCCAGGCCTGCTGCAGATGCCGCTGACAACATTAAGAACGTTTGGCAGAGTAAAGCTGATGACTACTCGATAGTTCAGTGTGCCATGCTTTACGGCTTAGAACCGGGACTTCAACGATGTTTTGAACGTCATGGAGCATATGAGATGTTCCAGGAATTGAAGTTAATATTTCAAGCAAATGCCCGGATTGAGAGACATGAAGTCTCCAATAAGTTTTATAGCTGCAAGATGGAGGAGAATAGTTCTGTCAGTGAACATATACTCAAAATGTTTGGGGTATCATAATCACTTGACTCAACTAGGAGTTAATCTTCCTGTTGATAGTGTCATTGACAGAGTTCTTCAATCACTGCCACCAAGCTACAAAAGCTTCGTGATGAACTATAATATGCAAGGGATGAATAAGACAATTCCCGAGCTCTTCGCAATGCTAAAAGCTGCGGAGGTAGAAATCAAGAAGGAGCATCAAGTGTTGATGGTCAATAAGACCACCAGTTTCAAGAAAAGGGGCAAAGGGAAGAAGGAGGGAAACTTCAAGAAGAACGACAAACAAGTTGCTGCTCAAGAGAAGAAACCCAAGTCTGGACCTAAGCCTGAGATTGAGTGCTTCTACTGCAAGCAGACTGGTCACTGGAAGCGGAACTGCCCCAAGTATTTGTTGGGGAACGTAGTAATTTCAAAATTTTCCCTACGCACACGCAAGATCATGGTGATGCATAGCAACGAGAGGGGAGAGTGTTGTCCACGTACCCTCGTAGACCGAAAGCGGAAGCGTTAACACAACGCGGTTGATGTAGTCGTACGTCTTCACGATCCGACCGATCAAGTACCGAACGCACGGCACCTCCGAGTTCTGCACGCGTTCAACTCGATGACGTCCCTCAAACTCCGATCCAGCTTTGAGGGAGAGTTCCGTCAGCACGACGGCATGTTGACGATGATGATGTTCTACCGACGCAGGGCCTCGCCTAAGTACCTCTACGATATGACCGAGGAGGATTATGGTGGAGAGGGGCACCGCACACGGTTAAGAGATCCAAAGGATCAATTGTTGTCTCTTTGGGGTGCCCCCTGCCCCCGTATATAAAGGAGTGGAGGAGGGGGAGGGCCGGCCCTCTCTATGGCGCGCCCTAGGGGAGTCCAGCCCATGGGGAGGGGTATGGCCAGCCTTTGAGGCCTTTCTCTCATTTCCCGTATGGCCCATTAAGGCCCAATACGAATTCCCGTAACCCCCCGGTACTCCCGAAAATACCCGAATCACTCAGAACCTTTCCGATGTCCGAATATAGTCGTCAAATATATCAATCTTTACGTCTCGACCATTTCGAGACTCCTCGTCATGTCCCCGATCTCATCCGGGACTCCGAACTCCTTCGGTACATCAAAACACATAAACTCATAATATAACCGTCATCGAACTTTAAGCGTGCGGACCCTACGGGTTCGAGAACTATGTAGACATGACCGAGACACGTCTCCGGTCAATAACCAATAGCGGAACCTAGATGCTCATATTGTCTCCTACATATTCTACGAAGATCTTTATCGGTCAAACCGCATAACAACATACGTTGTTCCCTTTGTCAGCGGTATGTTACTTGCCCGAGATTCGATTGTTGGTATCTCAATACCTAGTTCAATATCGTTACCGGCAAGTCTCTTTACTCGTTCCGTAATACATCATCCCGCAACTAACTCATTAGTTGCAAGGCTTGCAAGGCTTATAGTGATGTGCATTACCGAGTGGGCCCAGAGATACCTCTCCGACAATCGGAGTGACAAATCCTAATCTCGAAATACGCCAACCCAACAAGTACCTTCGGAGACACCTGTAGAGCACCTTTATAATCACCCAGTTACATTGTGACATTTGGTGGCACACAAAGTGTTCCTCCGGTAAACGGGAGTTGCATAATCTCATAGTCATAGGAACATGTATAAGTCATGAAGAAAGCAATAGCAACCAACTAAACGATCAAGTGCTAAGCTAACAGAATGGGTCAAGTCAATCACATCATTCTCCTAATGATGTGATCTCGTTAATCAAATGACAACTCATGTCTATGGTTAGGAAACATAACCATCTTTGATCAACGAGCTAGTCAAGTAGAGGCATACTAGTGACACTCTGTTTGTCTATGTATTCACACATGTATTATGTTTCCGGTTAATACAATTCTAGCATGAATAATAAACATTTATCATGATATAAGGAAATAAATAATAACTTTATTATTGCCTCTAGGGCATATTTCCTCCAGTCTCCCACTTGCACTAGAGTCAATAATCTAGTTCACATCGCCATGTGATTTAACATCAATAGTTCACATCACCATGTGATTAACACCCATAGTTCACATTGTCATGTGACTAACACCCAAATGGTTTACTAGAGTCAATAATCTAGTTCACATCGCTATGTGATTAATACCCAAAGAGTACTAAGGTGTGATCATGTTTTGCTTGTGAGGGAAGTTTAGTCAACGGGTTTGCCACATTCAGATCCGTATGTATTTTGCAAATTTCTATGTCAACAATGCTCTGCACGAAGCTACTCTAGCTAATTGCTCCCACTTTCAATATGTATCCAGATTGAGACTTAGAGCCATCTGGATCAATGTCAAAACTTGCATCGACGTAACCCTTTACGACGAACCTTTTGTCACCTCCATAATCGAGAAACATATCCTTATTCTACTAAGGATAATTTTGACCAATGTCCAGTGATCTACTCCTAGATCACTATTGTACTCCCTTGCCAAACTCAGGGCAGGGTATACAATAGGTCTGGTACACAGTATGGCATACTTTATAGAACCTATGGCTGAGGCATAGGGAATGACTTTCATTCTCTCTCTATCTTCTGCCGTGGTCGGTTTTTGAGTCTTACTCAACTTCACACCTTCTAACGCAAGCAAGAACTCCTTTTTGACTGTTCCATTTTGAACTACTTCAAAATCTTGTCAAGGTATGTACTCATTGAAAAAACTTATCAAGCGTCTAGATCTATCTCTATAGATCTTGATGCTCAATATGTAAGCAGCTTCACCGAGGTCTTTCTTTGAAAGAACTCCTTTCAAACATTCCTTTATGCTTTGCAGAATAATTCTACATTATCTCCGATCAACAATATGTCATACATGTACTTATCAGAAATGTTGTAGTGCTCCCACTCACTTTCTTGTAAATACAGGCTTCACCGCAAGTCTGTATAAAACTATATGCTTTGATAAATTTATCAAAGCGTATATTCCAACTCCGAGATGCTTGCACCAGTCCATAGATGGATCGCTGGAGCTTGCATATTTTGTTAGTACCTTTAGGATTGACAAAACTTTCTGGTTGCATCATATACAACTCTTCTTTAATAAATCCATTAAGGAATGCAGTTTTGTTTATCCATTTGCTAGATTTCATAAAATGCGGCAATTGCTAATATGATTCGGACAGACTTAAGCATAGATACGAGTGAGAAATTCTCATTGTAGTCAACACCTTGAACTTGTCGAAAACCTTTTTGCGACAATTCTAGCTTTGTAGATAGTAACACTACTATCAGCGTCCGTCTTCCTCTTGAAGATCCATTTAATCTCAACGGCTCGCTGATCATTGGGAAAGTCAATCAAAGTCCATACTTTGTTCTCATACATGGATCACATCTCAGATTTCATGGCCTCAAGCCATTTCGCGGAATCTGGGCTCATCATCGCTTCCTCATAGTTCGTAGGCTTGTCATGGTCAAATAACATGACCTCTAGAACAGGATTACCGTACCACTCTGGTGCGGATATCAATCTGGTTTACCTACGAGGTTTCAGTAGTAACTTGATCTGAAGTTCCATGATCATCATCATTAACTTCCTCACTAATTGGTGTAGGCGTCATAGAAACCGGTTTCTGTGATGAACTACTTTCCAATAGAGAAGCAAGTATAGGTACCTCATCAAGTTCCACTTTCCTCCCACTCACTTCTTTCAAGAGAAACTCCTTCTCTAGAAAGGATCCATTCTCAGAAATGAATATCTTGCCTTCGGATATGTGATAGAAGATGTACCCAACAGTTTCTTTTGGGTATCCTATGAAGATTTACTTCTCCGATTTGGGTTCGAGCTTATCATGTTGAAACTTTTTTACATAAGCATCGCAGTCCCAAACTTTAAGAAACGACAGCTTAGGTTTCTCGCCAAACCACAGTTCATACGGTGTCACCTCCACGGATTTAGATGGTGCCCTATTTAACATGAATGTAGCTATCTCCAATGCATAACCCCAAAACGATAGTGGTAGATCGGTAAGAGACATCATAGATCGCACTATATCTAATAAAGTACGGTTATGACGTTCGGACACACCATTACACTGTGGTGTTCCAAGTGGCGTGAGTAGTGAAATTATTTCACATTGTTTTAACTGAAGGCCAAACTCGTAACTCAAATATTTTACTTCTGCGATCATATCGTAGAAACTTTTATTTTTGTTACGATGATTATCCACTTCACTCTGAAATTCTTTGAACTTTTCAAATATTTCAGACTTGTGTTTCATCAAGTAGACATACTCATATCTGCTCAAATCATCTGTGAAGATCAGAAAATAATGATACCTGCCGCGAGCCTCAATATTCATCGGACCACATACATCAGTATGTATGATTTCCAACAAATCTGTTGCTCGCTCCATTGTTCCGGAGAACGGTGTTTTAGTCATCTTGCCCAAGAGGCATGGTTCGCAAGCATCAAGTGATTTGTAATCAAGTGATTCCAAAAGCCCATCAGCATGGAGTTTCTTCATGCGCTTTACACCAATATGACCTAAATGGCAGTGCCACAAATAAGTTGCACTATCATTATTAACTTTGCATCTTTTGGCTTCAACATTATGAATATGTGTATCACTACGATCAAGATCCAATGAACCATTTTCATTGGGTGTGTAACCATATAAGGTTTTATTCATGTAAACAGAACAACAATTATTCTCTAACTTAAATGAATAACCGTATTGCAATAAACGTGATCAAATCATATTCATGCTCAACGCAAACACCAAATAACACTTATTTAGGTTCAACACTAATCCCGAAGGTATAGGGAGTGTGCAATGATGATCATATCAATCTTGGAACTACTTCCAACATACATCGTCACTTCACCCTTAACTAGTTTCTGTTCATTCTGCAACTCCCGTTTCGAGTTACTACTCTTAGCAACTGAACCAGTATCAAATACCGAGGGGTTGCTACGAACACTAGTAATATACACATCAATAACCTGTATATCAAATATACCTTTGTTCACTTTGCCATCCTTCTTATCCGCCAAATACTTGGGGTAGTTCCGCTTCCAGTGACCAGTTCCTTTGCAGTAGAAGCACTTAGTCTCAGGCTTAGGTCCAGACTTGGGCTTCTTCACTTAGCAGCAACTTGCTTGCCGTTCTTCTTGAAGTTCCCCTTCTTCCCTTTGCCCTTTTCTTGAAACTAGTGGTCTTGTTAACCATCAACACTTGATGCTTTTCTTGATTTCTACCTTCGTCGATTTCAGCATCACGAAGAGCTTGGGAATCGTTTCCGTTATCCCTTGCATATTATAGTTCATCGCAAAGTTCTACTAACTTTGTGATGGTGACTAGAGAATTCTGTCAATCACTATTTTATCTGGAAGATTAACTCCCACTTGATTCAAGTGATTGTAGTACCCAGACAATCTGAGCACATGCTCCCTGCTTGAGCTATTCTCCTCCATCTTTTAGATATAGAACTTGTTGGAGACTTCATACCTCTCAACTCGGGTATTTACTTGAAATATTAACTTCAACTCCTGGAACATCTCATATGGTCCATGACGTTCAAAACGTCTTTGAAGTCCCGATTCTAAGCCGTTTAAGCACACTAAACTATCAAGTAGTCATCATATTGAGCTAGCCAAACGTTAATAACATCTACATCTGCTCCTGCAATAGGTTTGTCACCTAGCGGTGCATCAAGGACATAATTCTTCTGTGCAGCAATGAGGATAAACCTCATATCATGGATCCAATCCGCATCATTGCTACTAACATTTTTCAACTTAGTTTTCTCTAGGAACATATAAAAATTAAACGGGGAGCAACATCGCGAGCTATTGATCTACAACATAGATATGCTAATACTACCAGGACTAAGTTCATGATAAATTAAAGTTCAATTAATCATATTACTTAAGAACTCCCACTTAGATAGACATCCCTCTAATCATCTAAGTGATCACGTTATCCAAATCAACTAAACCATAACCAATCATCACGTGAAATGGAGTAGTTTTCAATGGTGAACATCACTATGTTGATCATATCTACTATATGATTCACGCTCGACCTTTCGGTCTCAGTGTTCCGAGGCCATATCTGCATATGCTAGGCTCGTCAAGTTTAACCTGAGTATTCTGCGTGTGCAAAAACTGGCTTGCACCCGTTGTAGATGGACGTAGGGATTATCACACCCGATCATCACGTGGTGTCTGGGCACGACGAACTTTGGCAACGGTGCATACTCAGGGAGAACACTTTTATCTTGAAATTTAGTGAGAGATCATCTTATAATGCTACCGCCGAACAAAGCAAAATAAGATGTATAAAAGATAAACATCACATGCAATCATAATATGTGTCATGATATGGCCATCATCATCGTGTGCTTTTGATCTCCATCTCCAAAGTATTGTCATGATCTCCATCATCACCGGCATGACACCATGATCTCCATCATCTTGATCTATATCGATGTGTTGTCACATCATCGTCTCGCCAACTATTGCTCTTGCAACTATTGCTACCGCATAGCGATAAAGTAAAGCAATTATTTGGTGCTTGCATCTTATGCAATAAAGAGACAACCATAAGGCTTCTGCCAGTTGCCGATAACTTCAACAAAACATGATCATCTTATACAACAACTTATATCTCATCACGTCTTGACCATATCACATCACAACATGCCATGCAAAAACAAGTTAGACGTCCTCTACTTTGTTCTTGCAAGTTTTACGTGGCTGCTACGGGCTTAGCAAGAACCGTTCTTACCTACACATCAAAACCACAACGATAGTTTGTCAAGTTGGTGTTGTTTTAACCTTCGCAAGGACCGGGCGTAGCCACACTCGATTCAATTAAAGTTGGAGAAACTGACACCCGCCAGCCACCTATGTGCAAAGCACGTCGGTAGAACTAGTCTCGCGTAAGCGTACGCGTAATGTCGGTCCGGACCGCTTCATCCAACAATACCGCCGAACCAAAGTATGACATGCTGGTAAGCAGTATGACTTATATCGCCCACAACTCACTTGTGTTCTACTCGTGCATATGACATCTACGCATTAAACCTCGCTCGGATGCCACTGTTGGGGAACGTAGTAATTTCAAAAATTTCCCTACACACATGCAAGATCATGGTGATGCATAGCAACGAGAGGGGAGAGTGTTGTCCACGTACCCTCGTAGACCGAAAACGGAAGCGTTAGCACAACGCGGTTGATGTAGTCGTACGTCTTCACGATCCGACCGATCAAGTACCGAACGCACGGCACCTCCGAGTTCTGCACACGTTCAACTTGATGACGTCCCTCGTACTCCGATCCAGCCGAGCTTTGAGGGAGAGTTCCTCGGCACGACGGCGTGTTGACGATGATGATGTTCTACCGACGCAGGGCTTCGCCTAAGCACCGCTACGATATGACCGAGGTGGATTATGATGGAGAGGGGCACCACACACGGTTAAGAGATCCAAAGGATCAATTGTTGTGTCTTTGGGGTGCCCCGTGCCCCCGTATATAAAGGAGTGGAGGAGGGGGAGGGCCGGCCCTCTCTATGGCGCGCCCTAGGGGAGTCCTACTCCCGGTGGGAGTAGGATTCCCCCTTTCCTAGTAGAACTAGGAGCCCTTCCAAGTAATAGGAGTAGGAGGGAAGGAAAGGGAAGGGAAAAGGAGAAGGAAGGAAGGGGGCACCCCCCTCCCTAGTCCAATTCGGACCAGCCCATGGGGAGGGGTGCGGCCAGCCTTTGAGGCCTTTCTCTCCTTTCCCGTATGGCCCATTAAGGCCCAATACGAATTCCCGTAACTCCCCGGTACTTCCAAAAATACCCGAATCACTCGGAACCTTTCCGATGTCCGAATATAGTCATCCAATATATCGATCTTTACGTCTTGACCATTTAGAGACTCCTCGTCATGTCCCCAATCTCATCTAGGACTCCGAACTCCTTCGGTACATCCAAACACATAAACTCATAATATAACCATCGTCGAACTTTAAGCGTGCGGACCCTACGGGTTCGAGAACTATGTAGACATGACCGAGACACGTCTCCGGTCAATAACCAATAGCGGAACCTGGATGCTCATATTGGCTCCTAAATATTCTACGAAGATCTTTATCGGTCAAACCGCATAACAACATTCGTTGTTCCCTTTGTCATCGGTATGTTACTTGCCCAAGATTCGATCGTTGGTATCTCAATACCTAGTTCAATCTCGTTACCGACAAGTCTCTTTACTCGTTCCGTAACACATCATCCCGCAACTAACTCATTAGTTGCAATGCTTGCAAGGCTTATAGTGATGTGCATTACCGAGTGGGCCCAGAGATTGTTGGAGAACGTAGCAGAAATTCAAAAAAATTCCTACGTGTCACCAAAATCTATCTATGGAGAAACCAGCAACGAAGGGAAGGAGAGTGCATCTACATACCCTTGTAGATCGCTATGCGGAAGCGTTCAAGAGAACGGGGTTGAAGGAGTCGTACTTGTCGTGATCCAAATCACCGGAGATCCTAGTGCCGAACGGACGGCACCTCCGCGTTCAACACACGTACAGCCCGGTGACGTCTCCTACGCCTTGATCCAGCAAGGGGTGAAGGAGAGGTTGGGAAAGACTCCATCCAGCAGCAGCAGGACGGCATGATGGTGAAGGAGGAGCGTGGCAATCCTGCAGGGCTTCGCCAAGCACCACGGGAGAAGAGGAGGTCTTGGGAGAGGGGAAGGGCTGCGCCAAGACTTGGGTGCAGCTGCCCTCCCACCCCCCACATATATATAGGGGCAAGGGAGAGGGGGCCCGGCCCCCTCAGATCCAATCTGAGGAGGGGGCGGCGGCCAAGGGGGGTTGCCTTGCCCCCCAAGGCAAGGAGGGCGCCCTCCCTTTAGGGTTCCCCCAAACCCTAGGCGCATGGGCCCTAAGGGGGGAGGTGCCCAGCCCACTAAGGGGCTGGTCCCTCTCCACATACAGCCCATAGGGCCCTCCGGGGCAGGTGGACCCTCCCGGTGGACCCCCGGAACCCCTCCGGTGGTCCCGGTACAATACCGGTAACCCCCGAATTAT
Organism: Triticum dicoccoides; assembly: GCF_002162155.2. Lineage (NCBI taxonomy): Eukaryota > Viridiplantae > Streptophyta > Magnoliopsida > Poales > Poaceae > Triticum > Triticum dicoccoides. Next base: position 26,209,543 of record NC_041392.1, on the reverse strand, counting down.
TCCGGTGACCGTATGATGACTTCCCATATATAAATATTTACCTCCGGACCATTCCGGAACTCCTCGTGATGTCCGAGATCTCATCCGGGACTCCGAACAACAATCGGTAACCACGTATATCTATTCCCTATAACCCTAGCGTCATCGAACCTTAAGTGTGTAGGCCCTACGGGTTCGGGAAACATGCAGACATGACCGAGACACCTCTCCGGTCAATAACCAACAGCGGGATCTGGATACCCATGTTGGCTCCCACATGCTCCACGATGATCTCATCAGATGAACCACGATGTCAAGGACTTAATCAATCCCATATACAATTCCCTTTGTCTAGCGGTACGATACTTGCCCGAGATTCGATCATCGGTATCCCGATACCTTGTTCAATCTCGTTACTGGCAAGTCTCTTTTACTCGTTTCGTAACACATCATCCCGTGATCAACTCCTTGATCACATTGTGCACATTATGATGATGTCCTACCGAGTGGGCCCAGAGATACCTCTCCGTCACACGGAGTGACAAATCCCAGGCTCGATTCGTGCCAAACCAACAGACACTTTCGGAGATACCTGTAGTGTACCTTTATAGCCACCCAGTTACGTTGTGACGTTTGGCACACCCAAAGTATTCCTACGGTATCCGGGAGTTGCACAATCTCATGGTCTAAGGAAATGATACTTGACATTAGAAAAGCTTTAGCATACGAACTACACGATCTTTGTGCTAGGCTTAGGATTGGGTCTTGTCCATCACATCATTCTCCTAATGATGTGATCCCATTATCAACGACATCCAATGTCCATGGTCAGGAAACCGTAACCATCTATTAATCAACGAGCTAGTCAACTAGAGGCTTACTAGGGACATGGTGTTGTCTATGTATCCACACATGTATCTGAGTTTCCTATCAATACAATTCTAGCATGGATAATAAACGATTATCATGAACAAGGAAATATAATAATAATCAATTTATTATTGCCTCTAGGGCATATTTCCAACAGTCTCCCACTTGCACTAGAGTCAACAATCTAGTTCACATCGTCATGTGATTAACACTCACAGGTCACATTGCCATGTGACCAACATCCAAAGAGTTTACTAGTGTCACTAAACTAGTTCACATCATTATGTGATTAAGACTCAATGAGTTCTGGGTTTCATCATGTTTTGCTTGTGAGAGAGGTTTTAGTCAACGGGTCTGCAACATTCAGATCCGTATGTACTTCGCAAATCTCTAGGTCATATTATAAATGCTGCTTTCACGCTCCACTTGGAGCTATTCCAAATGGTTGCTCCACTATACGTATCCGGTTTGCTACTCAGAGTCATTCGGATAGGTGTTAAAGCTTGCATCGATGTAACCCTTTACGCCGAACTCTTTATCACCTCCATAATCGAGACACATGTCCTTATTACTCCAAGGACAATTTTGACCGCTATCTAGTGATCCACTCCTGGATCACCTTTGTACCCTCTTGCCAGACATGTGGCAAGGCACACATCAGGTGCGGTACTCAGCATGGCATACCGTATAGAGCCTATGACAAAAGCATAGGGGACGACATTCGTCCTTTCTCTTTCTTCTGCCATGGTCGAGCTTTAAGTCTTAACTTCATACCTTACAACTCAGGCAAGAACTCCTTCTTTGACTGATCCATCTTGAACACCTTTAAGATCATGTCAAGGTATGTGCTCATTTGAAAGTACCGTTAAGCGTTTTGATCTATCCTTATAGATCTTGATGCTCAATGTTCAAGTAGCTTAATCCAGGCTTTCCATTGAAAAACACTTTCCAAATAACTCTATATGCTTTCCAGAAATTCTACATCATTTCTGATCCACAATATGTCAACAACATATACTCATCAAAAATTCTATAGTGCTCCCACTCACTTCTTTGGAAATACAAGTTTCTCATAAACTTTGTACAAACCCAAAATCTTTGATCATCTCATCCAAGCGTACATTCCAACTCCGAGATGCTTACTCCAGTCCTTAGAAGGATTGCTGGAGCTTTGCATACTTATTAGCATCTTTAAGGATTTACAAAACCTTCCGGTTGTATCACATACAACCTTTCCTCAAGAAAATCGTCGAGGAAACAATGTTTTGACATCCTATCTGCAAGATTTCATAAATAATGCAGTAATCGCTAATATAATTCCAACAGACTCTTAGCATCGCTACGAGTGAGAAAGTCTCATCATAGTCAACTCCTTGAACTTGTCGGAAAAAATCTTAACGACAAGTCGAGCTTTCTTAATGGTGATACTTACCATCATTGTCCATCTTCCTTTTAAAAATCCATCTGTACTCAACAGTCTTACGACCATCGAGCCGTTCTGCCAAAGTCTACACTTTTTTTTCATACATGGATCCTCTCTCGGATTTTATGGCCTCGAGCCATTTATCGGAATCCGGGCCCACCATCGCTTCTCCATAGCTCGTAGGTTCATTGTTGTCTAGCAACATGTCTTCCAAGACAGGATTACGTACCACTCTGAAGTAGTATGCATCCTTGTCGTCCTACAAGGTTTGGGAGTGACTTGATCCAAAGTCTCATGATAAATATCATAAGCTTCCACTTCAATGGGTGTGGGTGCCACAGGAACAACTTCCTGTGCCCTGCCACACACTAGTTGAAGAGACGGTTCAATAACCTCATCAAGTCTCCACCATCCTCCCACTCAATTCTTTCGAGAGAAACTTTTCCTCGAGAAAGGACCCGATTCTAGAAACAATCCCTTATTGCTTTTGGATCTGAGACAGGAGGTATACCCAACTGTTTTGGGTGTCCTATGAAGATTTATTTATCCGCTTTGGGTTCGAGCTTATCAGCGTGAAACTTTTTCACATAAGCGTCGCAGCCCCAAACTTTTAAGAAATGACAGCTTAGGTTTCTCTAAACCATAGTTCATACGGTGTCATCTCATTGGAATTAGGTGGTGCCCTATTTAAAGTGAATGCGGTTGTCTCTAATGCCTAACCCATAAACTATCGTGGTAATTCGATAAGAGACATCATGGTATGCATCATATCCAATAGGGTGCAGTTATGATGTTCGGACACACCATCACACTATGGTGTTCCAGGCTGTATTAGTTGTGAAACAATTTCCACAATGTCTTAATTCTGTGCCAAACTCGTAATTCAGATATTCATCTCTATGATCATATCATATATATTTTATCCTCTTGTCACGACGATCTTTCAACTTCACCCTGAAATTACTTGAACCTTTCAATAATTTAGACTCGTGATTCATCAAGTAAATATACTCAACATCTACTCAAATCATCTGTGAAGTAAGAACATAACGATATCCACTACATGCCTCAGCACTCATTGGACTGCACACATCAAAATGTATTACTTCCAACAAGTTGCTTTCTAGTTCCATTTTACTGAAAACGAGGCTTTCAGTCATCTTGCCCATGTGGTATGGTTTGCATGTCTCAAGTGATTCAAAATCAAGTGAGTCCAAATGGTCCATTTGCATGGAGTTTCTTCATGCATATACACCAATAGACATGGTTCGCATGTCTCAAACTTTTCAAAACGAGTGAGCCCAAAGATCCATCAACATGGAGCTTCTTCATGCGTTTTATACCGATATGACTTACGTGGCAGTGCCACAAGTAGGTGGTACTATCATTACTATCTTATATCTTTTGGCATGAACATGTGTATCACTACGATCGAGATTCAATAAACCATTCATTTTAGGTGCAAGACCATTGAAGGTATTATTCAAATAAACAGAGTAACCATTACTCTCCTTAAATGAATAACCATATTGCGATAGACATAATCCAATCATGTCTATGCTCAACTCAAACACCAATCTCGATGGTAGAGGGAGCGTGCGATGCTTGATCACATCAAGCTTGGAAAAACTTCCAACACATATTGCCAGCTCACCTTTAGCTAGTCTCCGTTTACTCCGCAGCCTTTTATTTCGAGTTTACTAACATTTACTAACCGAACCGGTATCTAATACCATGGTGCTACTAGGAGTACTAGTAAAGTACACATTAACACAATGTATATCCAATATACTTCTATCGACCTTGCCAGCCTTCTCATCTACCAAGTATCTAGGGTAATTCTGCTCCAGTGGCTGTTCCCCTTATTACAGAAGCACTTAGTCTCGGGTTTGGGTTCAACCTTGGGTTTCTTCACTAGAGCAGCAGTTGATTTGCCGTTTCATGAAGTATCCCTTTTGCCCTTGCCCTTCTTGAAACTAGTGGTTTCACCGACCATCAACAATTGATGCTCCTTCTTGATTTCTACTTTTGTGGTGTCAAACATCGCGAATATCTCAAGGATCATCATATATGTCCCTAATATATTATAGTTCATCATGAAGCTCTGGCAGCTTGGTGGTAATGACTTCGGAGAAACATCACTATCTCATCTGGAAGATCAACTCCCACTCGATTCAAATGATTGTTGTACTCAGACAATCTGAGCACAAGCTCAACAATTGAGCTTTTCTCCCTTAGTTTGCGGGCTAAGAAAATCATCGGAGGTCTTATACCTCTTGACGTGGGCACGAGCCTGAAATCCCAATTTCATCCCTCGAAACATCTCATATGTTTCGCGACGTTTCAAAACCGTCTTCGGTGCCTCAACTCTAAACCGTTTAACTGAACTATCACGTAGTTATCAAAATGTGTATGTCAGATGTTCGCAACATCCATAGACGACGTTCGAGGTTCAGCACACTGAGCGGTGCATTAAGGACATAAGCCTTCTACGAAGCAATGAGGACAATCCTCAGTTTACGGACCTAGTCCGCATAATTACTACAATCAACTTTCAACTACATTTTCTCTAGGAACATATCTAAACAGTAGAACTGAAGTGCGTGCTACGACATAATTTGCGAAGACCTTTTGACTATGTTCAGGATAATTAAGTTCATCTTATGAACTCCCACTCAGATAGACATCCCTCTTGTCATCTAAGTGATTACATGATCTGAGTCAACTAGGCCGTGTCCGATCATCACGTGAGACGGACTAGTCAACATCGGTGAACATCTTCATGTTGGTCGTATCTTCTATACGACTCATGCTCGACCTTTCGGTCTTCCGTGTTCCGAGGCCATGTTTGTACATGCTAGGCTCGTCAAGTCAACCTAAGTGTTTGGCATGTGTTTTGAGGCCATGTCTGTACATGCTAGGCTCGTCAACACCCGTTGTATTCGAACGTTAGAATCTATCACACCCGATCATCACGTGGTGCTTCGAAACAACGAACCTTCGCAACGGTGCATAGTTAGGGGGAACACCTTCTTGAAATTATTATGAGCGATCATCTTATTTACTACCGTCGTTCTAAGTAAACAAGATGCAAAAACATGATAAACATCACATGCAATCAAATAATAGTGACATGATATGGCCAATATCATATAGCTCCTTTGATCTCCATCTTGGGGCTCCATGATCATCTTGTCACCGGCATGACACCATGATCTCCATCATCATGATCTCCATCATCGTTTCTCCATGAAGTTGCTCACCAACTATTACTTCTACTACTATGGCTACCGGTTAGCAATAAAGTAAAGTAATTACATGACGTTTAAGTTGACATGCAGGTCATAAATAAATTAAGACAACTCCTATGGCTCCTGCCGGTTGTCATACTCATCGACATGCAAGTCGTGATTCCTATTACAAGAACATGATCAATCTCATACATCACATATATCATTCATCACATCCTTTTGGCCATATCACATCACAAGTCATATGCTGCAAAAACAAGTTAGACATCCTCTAATTGTTGTTGCAAGTTTTTACGTGGCTGCTATAGGTTTCTAGCAAGAACATTTCTTACCTATGCGAAAACCACAATGTGATATGCCAATTTCTATTTACCCTTCATAAGGACCATTTTCATCGAATCCGATCCGACTAAAGTGGGAGAGACAGACACCCGCTAGCCACCTTATGCAACTAGTGCATGTCAGTCGGTGGAACCAGTCTCACGTAAGAGTACGTGTAAGGTCCGTCCGGGCCGCTTCATCCCACGATGCCGCCGAATCAAGATAAGACTAGTAATGGCAAGATAATTGACAATATCGCGCCCACAACTACTTTGTGTTCTACTCGTGCATAGTAACTACGCATAGACCTAGCTCATGATGCCACTGGTGGAGAACGTAGCAGAAATTCAAAAAATTTCCTACGTGTCACCAAGATCTATCTATGAAGAAACCAGCAACGAAGGGAAGGAGAGTGCATCTACATACCCTTGTAGATCGCTATGCGGAAGCGTTCAAGAGAACGGGGTTGAAGGGGTCGTACTCGTCATGATCCAAATCACCGGAGATCCTAGTGCCGAACGGACGGCACCTCCGCGTTCAACACACGTACAACCCGGTGACGTCTCCTACGCCTTGATCCAGCAAGGGGTGAAGGAGAGGTTGGGAAAGACTCCATCCAGCAGCAGCACGACGGCATGGTGGTGAAGGAGGAGCGTGGCAATCCTGCAGGGCTTCGCCAAGCACCACGGGAGAAGAGGAGGACTTGGGAGAGGGGAAGGGCTGCGCCAAGACTTGGGTGCGGCTGCCCTCCCACCCCCCACATATATATAGGGGCAAGGGAGAGGGGGGCCGGCCCCCTCAGATCCAATCTGAGGAGGGGGCGGCAGCCAAGGGGGGTTGCCTTGCCCCCCAAGGCAAGGGGGGCGCCCCCCCCCCCCCTTTAGGGTTCCCCCAAACCCTAGGCGCATGGGCCCTAAGGGGGGAGGCGCCCAGCCCACTAAGGGGATGGTCCTCTCCACATACAGCCCATAGGGCCCTCTGGGGCAGGTGGACCCTCCCGGTGGACCCCCGGAACCCCTCCCGTGGTCCCGGTACAATACCGGTAACCCCCGAATTATTCCGGTGACCGTATGATGACTTCCCATATATAAATCTTTACCTCCGGACCATTCCGGAACTCCTCGTGATGTCCGGGATCTCATCCGGGACTCCGAACAACATTCGGTAACCACGTATATCTATTCCCTATAACCCTAGCGTCATCGAACCTTAAGTGTGTAGACCCTACGGGTTCGGGAAACATGCAGACATGACCGAGACACCTCTCCGGTCAATAACCAACAACGGGATCTGGATACCCATGTTGGCTCCCACATGGTCCACGATGATCTCATTGTTGGAAATATGCCCTAGAGGCAATTATAAAAGCATTATTATTATATTTCCTTGTTCATGATAATTGTCTTTATTCATGCTATAATTGTGTTATCCGGAAATCGTAATACATGTGTGAATAATAGACACCAACATGTCCCTAGTAAGCCTCTAGTTGACTAGCTCGTTGATCAACAGATAGTCATGGTTTCCTGACTATGGACATTGGATGTCATTGATAACGAGATCACATCATTAGGAGAATGATGTGATGGACAAGACCCAATCCTAAACATAGCATAAGATCGTATAGTTCGTTTGCTAGAGTTTTTCCAATGTCAAGTATCCTTTCCTTAGACCATGAGATCGTGTAACTCCCGGATACCGTAGGAGTGCTTTGGGTGTACCAAACGTCACAACGTAACTGGGTGACTATAAAGGTATACTACGGGTATCTCCGAAAGTGTCTGTTGGGTTGACACGGATGAAGACTGGGATTTGTCACTCCGTATGACGGAGAGGTATCACTGGGCCCACTTGATAATGCATCATCATAATGAGCTCAAAGTGACCAAGTGTCTGGTCACGGGATCATGCATTACGGTACGAGTAAAGTGACTTGCCGGTAACGAGATTGAACGAGGTATTGGGATACTGACGATCGGATCTCGGGCAAGTAACATACCGATTGACGAAGGGAATTGTATGCGGGGTTGCTTGAATCCTCGACATCGTGGTTCATCCGATGAGATCATCGAGGAGCATGTGGGAGCCAACATGGGTATCCAGATCCCGCTGTTGGTTATTGGCCGGAGAGTCGTCTTGGTCATGTCTACATGTCTCCCGAACCCGTAGGGTCTACACACTTAAGGTTCGGTGACGCTAGGGTTGTAGGGATATGTATATGTAGTAACCCGAATGTTGTTCGGAGTCCCGGATGAGATCCCGGACGTCACGAGGAGTTCCGGAATGGTCCGGAGGTAAAGAATTATATATAGGAAGTGCTATTTCGGGCATCGGGACAAGTTTCGGGGTCACCGGTATTGTACCGGGACCACCGGAAGGGTCCCGGGGGTCCACCGGGTGGGGTCACCTGCGCCGGGGGGCCACATGGGCTGTAGGGGGTGCGCCTTGGCCTATATGGGCCAAGGGCACCAGCCCCAAGAGGCCCATGCGCCTAGGATTCAAGGAAGGGAAGAGTCCCAAAGGGGGAAGGCACCTCCTAGGTGCCTTGGGGAGGAGGGATTCCTCCCTTGGCCGCACCCCCCCTAGGAGATTGGATCTCCTAGGGCCGGCGCCCCCCCCTTGGACTCCCTATATATAGTGGGGAAAGGAGGGCCTCTCACAACACGCCTTTGGTGCCTCCCTCTCCCTCTCCAACACATCCTCCTCCTCCATAGTGCTTAGCGAAGCCCTGCCGGAGTACTGCAGCTCCATCACCACCACGACGTCGTGCTGCTGCTGGAGCCATCTCCCTCAACCTCTCCTTCCCCCTTGCTGGATCAAGAAGAAGGAGACGTTACGCTGACCGTACGTGTGTTGAATGCGGAGGTGCCGTCCGTTCGGCGCTAGGATCTCCGGTGATTTGGATCACGTCGAGTACGATTTCCTCATCCCCGTTCTTTGAATGCTTCCCCGCGTGATCTACAAAGGTATGTAGATGAAATCCAATCACTCGTTGCTAGATGAACCCATAGATGGATCTTGGTGAAACCGTAGGAAATTTTTTGTTTTCTGCAACGTTCCCCAACAGTGGCATCATGAGCTAGGTCTATGCGTAGTTCTCTTGCACGAGTAGAACACAATTTGTTGTGGGCATAGATGTTGTCAACTTTCTTGCCGCTACTAGTCTTATCTTGCTTCAGCGGTATTGTGGGATGAAGCGGCCCGGACCAACCTTACACGTACGCTTACGTGAGAACGGTTCCACCGACTAACATGCACAAGTTGCATAAGGTGGCTGGCGGGTGTCTGTCTCTCCCACTTTAGTTGGAGCGGATTCGATGAAAAGGGTCCTTATAAAGGGTAAATAGAAGTTGACAAATCACGTTGTGCCTTTCACGTAGGTAAGAAAACGTTCTTGCTAGAACCCTATTTCAGCCACGTAAAACTTGCAACAACAATTAGAGGACGTCTAACTTGTTTTTGCAGCAAGTGCTTTGTGATATGATATGGCCAAAGTTGTGATGAATGATGAATGATATATATGTGATGTATGGGATGTTCATGCTATTTTAATAGGAATCACGACTTGCATGTCGATGAGTATGGCAACCGGCAGGAGCCATAGGAGTTGTCTTTATTTTTTGTATGACCTGCGTGTCATTGAGAAACGCCATGTAAATTACTTTACTTTATTGCTAAACGTGTTAGCCATAGTAGTAGAAGTGATAGTTGGCGAGCAACTTCATGGAGACACGATGATGGAGATCATGATGATGGAGATCATGGTGTCATGCCGGTGACAAGATGATCATGGAGCCCCAAGATGGAGATCAAAGGAGCTATGTGATATTGGCCATATCATGTCACTTTTATTATTTGATTGCATGTGATGTTTATCATGTTTTTGCATCTTGTTTACTTAGAATGACGGTAGTAAATAAGATGATCCCTCATAATAATTTCAAGAAAGTGTTCCCCCTAACTGTGCACCATTGCGACAATACGTTGTCCCGAAGCACCACGTGATGATCGGGTGTTAGATTCTAACGTTCACATACAACAGGTGTAAGACAGATTCACACATGCAAACACTTAGGTTGACTTGACGAGCCTAGCATGTACAGACATGGCCTCGGAACACAGAAGACCGAAAGGTCGAGCATGAGTCGTATAGAAGATACGATCAACATGAAGATGTTCATCGATGTTGACTAGTCCGTCTCACGTGATGATCGGACACGGCCTGGTTAACTCGGATCATGTTATACTTAGATTACTGGAGGGATGTCTATCTAAGTGGGAGTTCATTGAATAATTTGATTAGATGAACTTAATTATCATGAACTTAGTCTAAAATGTTTACAATATGTCTTGTAGATCAAATGGCCAACGTAGTCCTCAACTTCAACGTGTTCCTAGAGAAAACCAAGCTGAAAGACGATGGCAGCAACTATACGGACTGGGTCCGGAACCTGAGGATCATCCTCATAGCTGCCAAGAAAGATTATGTCCTACAAGCACCGCTAGGTGACCCACCCGTCCCATAGAACCAAGACGTTATGAACGCTTGGCAGACATGTGCTGATGATTACTCCCTCGTTCAGTGCGGCATGCTTTACAGCTTAGAACCGGGGCTCCAACAACATTTTGAGAGACACGGGGCATATGAGATGTTCGAAGAGCTGAAAATGGTTTTCCAAGCTCATGCCCGGGTCGAGAGATATGAAGTCTCTGACAAGTTCTTCAGCTGTAAGATGGAGGAAAATAGTTCTATCAGTGAGCACATACTCATAATGTCTGGGTTACATAACCGCTTGACTCAGCTGGGAGTTAATCTCCCGGATGACGCGGTCGTTGACAGAATCCTCCAGTCGCTTCCACCAAGCTACAAGAGCTTTGTGATGAACTTCAATATGCAGGGGATGGAAAAGACCATTCCTGAGGTATTTGCAATGCTGAAATCAGCAGAGGTAGAAGTCAAAAAGGAACATCAAGTGTTGATGGTGAATAAAACCACTAAGTTCAAGAAAGGCAAGGGTAAGAAGAACTTAAAGAAGGACGGCAAGGGAGTTGCTGCGCCCGGTAAGCAAGCTACCGGGAAGAAGCCAAAGAATGGACCCAAGCCTGAGACTGAGTGCTTTTATTGCAAGGGAAGTGGTCACTGGAAGTGGAACTGCCGCAAATACTTAGCGGACAAGAAGGCCGGCAAAACAAAAGGTATATGTGATATACATGTAATTGATGTGTACCTTACCAGTACTCGTAGTAGCTCCTGGGTATTTGATACCGGTGCAGTTGCTCACATTTGTAACTCAAAACAGGAGCTGCAGAATAAGCGGAGACTGGCTAAGGACGAGGTGATGATGCGCGTCGGGAATGGTTCCAAGGTCAATGTGATCGCCGTCGGCACGCTACCTCTACATTTACCTTCGGGATTAGTTTTAAACCTTAATAATTGTTATTTAGTGCCAGCTTTGAGCATGAACATTGTATCAGGATCTCGTTTAATTCGAGATGGCTACTCATTTAAATCCGAGAATAATGGTTGTTCTATTTATATGAGAGATATGTTTTATGGTCATGCTCCGATGGTGAATGGTTTATTCTTAATGAATCTCGAGCGTAATGCTACACATGTTCATAGTGTGAGTACCAAAAGATGTAAGATTGATAATGATAGTCCCACATACTTGTGGCACTGCCGCCTTGGTCACATAGGTGTCAAAGGCATGAAGAAGCTCCATGCTGATGGACTTTTAGAGTCTCTTGATTACGAATCATTTGACACGTGCGAACCATGCCTCATGGGTAAAATGACCAAGACTCCGTTCTCAGGAACAATGGAGCGAGCAACCAACTTATTGGAAATCATACATACTGATGTGTGCGGTCCAATGAGTGTTGAGGCTCGCGGTGGCTATCGTTATGTTCTCACCGTCACTGATGACTTGAGTAAATATGGGTATGTCTACTTAATGAAACACAAGTCTGAGACCATTGAGAAGTTCAAGGAATTTCAGAGTGAGGTTGAGAATCAACGTGACAGGAAAATCAAGTTTCTGCGATCAGATCGTGGAGGAGAATACTTGAGTCACGAGTTTGGCACACACTTAAGAAAATGTGGAATAGTTTCACAACTCACGCCGCCTGGAACACCTTAGCGTAATGGTGTGTCCGAACGTCGTAATCGCACTCTGTTAGATATGGTGCGATCTATGATGTCTCTTACCGATTTACCGCTATCTTTTTGGGGCTATGCTTTAGAGACTGCAGCATTCACTTTAAATAGGGCTCCGTCGAAATCCGTTGAGATGACACCGTATGAATTATGGTTTGGGAAGAAACCTAAGCTGTCGTTTCTAAATGTTTGGGGATGCGATGCTTATGTCAAGAAACTTCAACCTAAAAAGCTCGAACCCAAATCGAAAAAATGCGTCTTCATAGGATACCCTAAAGAAACTATTGGGTATACCTTTTACCTCAGATCCGAAGGCAAGATCTTTGTTGCCAAGAATGGATCCTTTCTAGAGAAGGAGTTTCTCTCGAAAGAAGTAAGTGGGAGGAAAGTAGAACTTGATGAAGTATTACCTCTTGAACCGGAAAATGGCGCAACTCAAGAAAATGTTTCTGAGGTGCCTGCACCGACAAGAGAGGAAGTTAATGATGATGATCAAGATACTTCTGATCAAGCTCCTACTGAAATTCGAAGGTCCACAAGGACACGTTCCGCACCAGAGTGGTACGGCAACCCTGTCTTGGAAATCATGTTGTTAGACAACGGTGAACCTTCGAACTATGAAGAAGCGATGGCGGGCCCGGATTCCGACAAATGGCTGGAAGCCATGAAATCCGAGATAGGATCCATGTATGAAAACGAAGTATGGACTTTGACTGACTTGCCTGTTGAGCGGCGAGCCATAGAAAATAAATGGATCTTTAAGAAGAAGACAGACGCGGATGGTAATGTGACCATCTATAAAGCTCGGCTTGTCGCTAAGGGTTATCGACAAGTTCAAGGGGTTGACTACGATGAGACTTTCTCACTGGTAGCGAAGCTAAAGTCCGTCCGAATCATGTTAGCAATTGCCGCATTCTACGATTATGAGATATGGCAAATGGACGTCAAAACGGCATTCCTTAATGGTTTCCTTAAGGAAGAATTGTATATGATGCAGCCGGAAGGTTTTGTCAATCCTAAGAATGCTGACAAGGTGTGCAAGCTCCAACGCTTGATTTATGGGCTGGTGCAAGCATCTCGGAGTTGGAACATTCGCTTTGATGAGATGATCAAAGCGTTTGGGTTTACGCAGACTTATGGAGAAGCCTGCGTTTACAAGAAAGTGAGTGGGAGCTCTGTAGCATTTCTCATATTATATGTAGATGACATACTTTTGATGGGAAATGATATAGAACTCTTGGACAGCATTAAGGCCTACTTGAATAAGAGTCTTTCAATGAAGGACCTTGGAGAAGCTGCTTATATATTAGGCATCAAGATCTATAGAGACAGATCGAGACGCCTCATAGGTCTTTCACAAAGCACATACCTTGATAAGATATTGAAGAAGTTCAATATGAATCAGTCTAAGAAGGGGTTCTTGCCTGTGTTGCAAGGTGTGAAATTGAGCTCAGCTCAATGTCCGACCACGGCAGAAGATATAGAAGAGATGAGTGTCATCCCCTATGCCTCAGCCATAGGTTCTATTATGTATGCCATGTTGTGTACCAGACCTGATGTAAACCTTGCCGTAAGTTTGGTAGGAAGGTAGCAAAGTAATCCCGGCAAGGAACACTGGACAGCGGTCAAGAATATCCTGAAGTACCTGAAAAGGACTAAGGAAATGTTTCTTGTCTATGGAGGTGACGAAGAGCTCGTCGTAAAGGGTTACGTCGACGCTAGCTTCGACACAGATCTGGATGACTCCAAGTCACAAACCGGATACGTGTATATTTTGAATGGTGGGGCAGTAAGCTGGTGCAGTTGCAAGCAGAGCGTCGTGGCGGGATCTACATGTGAAGCGGAGTACATGGCAGCCTCGGAGGCAGCGCATGAAGCAATTTGGGTGAAGGAGTTCATCACCGACCTAGGAGTCATACCCAATGCGTCGGGGCCAATCAAACTCTTCTGTGACAACACTGGAGCTATTGCACTTGCCAAGGAGCCCAGGTTTCACAAGAAGACAAGGCACATCAAGCGTCGCTTCAACTCCATTCGTGAAAATGTTCAAGATGGAGACATAGATATTTGTAAAGTACATACGGACCTGAATATAGCAGATCCGTTGACTAAACCTCTCCCTAGAGCAAAACATGATCAACACCAGAATTCCATGGGTGTTCGATTCATCACAATGTAACTAGATTATTGACTCTAGTGCAAGTGGGAGACTGTTGGAAATATGCCCTAGAGGCAATAATAAAAGCATTATTATTATATTTCCTTGTTCATGATAATTGTCTTTATTCATGCTATAATTGTGTTATCCGGAAATCGTAATACATGTGTGAATAATAGACACCAACATGTCCCTAGTAAGCCTCTAGTTGACTAGCTCGTTGATCAACAGATAGTCATGGTTTCCTGACTATGGACATTGGATGTCATTGATAACGAGATCACATCATTAGGAGAATGATGTGATGGACAAGACCCAATCCTAAACATAGCATAAGATCGTATAGTTCGTTTGCTAGAGTTTTTCCAATGTCAAGTATCCTTTCCTTAGACCATGAGATCGTGTAACTCCCAGATACCGTAGGAGTGCTTTGGGTGTACCAAACGTCACAACGTAACTGGGTGACTATAAAGGTATACTACGGGTATCTCCGAAAGTGTCTGTTGGGTTGACACGGATCAAGACTGGGATTTGTCACTCCGTATGACGGAGAGGTATCACTGGGCCCACTCTGTAATGCATCATCATAATGAGATCAAAGTGACCAAGTGTCTGGTCACGGGATCATGCATTACGGTACGAGTAAAGTGACTTGCCGGTAACGAGATTGAACGAGGTATTGGGATACCGACGATCGGATCTCGGGCAAGTAACATACCGATTGACGAAGGGAATTGTATGCGGGGTTGCTTGAATCCTCGACATCGTGGTTCATCCGATGAGATCATCGAGGAGCATGTGGGAGCCAACATGGGTATCCAGATCCCGCTGTTGGTTATTGGCCGGAGAGTCGTCTCGGTCATGTCTACATGTCTCCCTAACCCGTAGGGTCTACACACTTAAGGTTCGGTGACGCTAGGGTTGTAGGGATATGTATATGCAGTAACCCGAATGTTGTTCGGAGTCCCGGATGAGATCCCGGACGTCACGAGGAGTTCCGGAATGGTCCGGAGGTAAAGAATTATATATAGGAAGTGCTATTTCGGGCATCGGGACAAGTTTCGGGGTCACCGGTATTGTACCGGGACCACCGGAAGGGTCCCGGGGGTCCACCGGGTGGGGCCACCTGCCCCGGGGGGGCACATGGGCTGTAGGGGGTGCGCCTTGGCCTATATGGGCCAAGGGCACCAGCCCCAAGAGGCCCATGCGCCTAGGATTCAAGGAAGGGAAGAGTCCCAAAGGGGGAAGGCACCTCCTAGGTGCCTTGGGGAGGAGGGATTCCTCCCTTGGCCGCACCCCCCCTAGAAGATTGGATCTCCTGGGGCCGGCGCCCCCCCTGGACTCCCTATATATAGTGGGGAAAGGAGGGCCTCTCACAACACGCCTTTGGTGCCTCTCTCTCTCCCTCTCCAACACATCCTCCTCCTCCATAGTGCTTAGCGAAGCCCTGCCGGAGTACTGCAGCTCCATCACCACCACGCCATCGTGCTTCTGCTGGAGCCATCTCCCTTAACCTCTCCTTCCCCCTTGCTGGATCAAGAAGAAGGAGACGTTACACTGACCGTACGTGTGTTAAACGCGGAGGTGCCGTCCGTTCGGCGCTAGGATCTCCGGTGATTTGGATCACGTCGAGTACGACTTCCTCATCCCCGTTCTTTGAATGCTTCCGCGCGTGATCTACAAAGGTATGTAGATGCAATCCAATCACTCGTTGCTAGATGAACTCATAGATGGATCTTGGTGAAACCGTAGGAAAATTTTTGTTTTCTGCAATGTTCCCCAACACTCATCGGATGAACCACGATGTCAAGGACTTAATCAATCCCGTATACAATTCCCTTTGTCTAGCGGTACGATACTTGCCCGAGATTCGATCGTCGGTATCCCGATACCTTGTTCAATCTCATAACCGGCAAGTCTCTTTTACTCGTTCCGTAACACATCATCCCGTGATCAACTCCTTGATCACATTGTGCACATTATGATGATGTCCTACCGAGTGGGCCCAGAGATACCTCTCCATCACACGGAGTGACAAATCCCAGTCTCGATTCGTGCCAACCCAACAGACACTTTCGAAGATACCTGTAGTGTACCTTTATAGCCACCCAGTTACGTTGTGACGTTTGGCACACCCAAAGTATTCCTACGGTATCCGGGGGTTGCACAATCTCATGGTCTAAGGAAATGATACTTGACATTAGAAAAGCTTTAGCATACGAACTACACGATCTTTGTGCTAGGCTTAGGATTGGGTCTTGTCCATCACATCATTCTCCTAATGATGTGATCCTGTTATCAACGACATCCAATGTCCATGGTCAGGAAACCGTAACCATCTATTGATCAACGAGCTAGTCAACTAGAGGCTTACTAGGGACATGGTGTTGTCTATGTATCCACACATGTATCTGAGTTTCCTATCAATACAATTCTAGCATGGATAATAAACGATTATCATGAACAAGGAAATATAATAATAATCAATTTATTATTGCCTCTAGGGCATATTTCCAACAGAGATACCTCTCCAACAATCGGAGTGACAAATCCTAATCTCGAAATATGCCAACCCAACAAGTACCTTCGGAGACACCTGTAGAGCACCTTTATAATCACCCAGTTATGTTGTGACGTTTGGTGGCACCCAAAGTGTTCCTTCGGTAAACGGGAGTTGCATAATCTCATAGTCACAGGAACATGTATAAGTCATGAAGAAAGCAATAGCAACAAACTAAACGATCAAGTGCTAAGCTAACAGAATGGGTCAAGTCAATCACATCATTCTCCTAATGATGTGATCCCGTTAATCAAATGACAACTCATGTCTATGGTTAGGAAACATAACCATCTTTGATCAACGAGCTAGTCAAGTAGAGGCATACTAGTGACACTCTGTTTGTCTATGTATTCACACATGTATTGTGTTTCCGGTTAATACAATTCTAGCATGAATAATAAACATTTATCATGATATAAGGAAATAAATAATAACTTTATTATTGCCTCTAGGGCATATTTCCTTCAGTATTTGGTGGATAAGAAGGATGGCAAGGTGAACAAAGGTATATGTGATATACATGTTATTGATATGTACCTTACTAATGCTCGCAGTAGCACCTGAGTATTTGATACTGGTTCTGTTGCTAATATTTGCAACTCAAAACAGGGGCTACGGATTAAGCGAAGATTGGCTAAGGACGAGATGGCGATGCGCGTGGGAAATGGTTCCAAAGTCGATGTGATCGCAGTCGACACTTTACCTCTACATCTACCTTCGGGATTAGTTTTAGACCTGAATAATTGTTATTTGGTGCCAGCGTTGAGCATGAACATTATATCTGGATCTTGTTTGATGCGAGACGGTTATTCATTTAAATCAGAGAATAATGGTTGTTCTATTTATATGAGTAACACCTTTTATGGTCATGCACCCTGGAAGAGTGGTCTATTTCTATTGAATCTCGATAGTAGTAATACACATATTCATAATATTAAAGCCAAAAGATGCAGAGTTGATAATGATAGTGCAACTTATTTGTGGCACTGCCGTTTAGGTCATATCGGTATAAAGCGCATGAAAAAACTCCATACTGATGGAATTTTGGAACCACTTGATTATGAATCACTTGGTACTTGCGAACCATGCCTCATGGGCAAGATGACTAAAACACCGTTCTCCGGTACTATGGAGCGAGCAACAGATTTGTTGGAAATCATACATACAAATGTATGTGGTCCGATGAATATTGAGGCTCGTGGTGGATATCGTTATTTCCTCACCTTCACAGATGATTTGAGCATATATGGGTATATCTACTTAATGAAACATAAGTCTGAAACATTTGAAAAGTTCAAAGAATTTCAGAGTGAAGTTGAAAATCATCGTAACAAGAAAATAAAGTTTCTATGATCTGATTATGGAGGGGGATATTTGAGTTACGAGTTTATTCTTCATTTGAAACAATGTGGAATAGTTTCGCAACTCACGCCACCCGGAACACCACAGCGTAATGGTGTGTCCGAACGTCATAATCGTACTTTACTTGATATGGTGCGATCTATGATGTCTCTTACTGATTTACCGCTATCGTTTTGGGGTTATGCTTTAGAGACGTCTGCATTCACGTTAAATAGGACACCATCAAAATCCGTTGAGACGACGCCTTATGAACTATGGTTTGGCAAAAAACCAAAGTTGCCATTTCTTAAAGTTTGGGGCTGCGATGCTTAAAAAAGCTTCAACCTAATAAGCTTGAAACCAAATCAGAAAAATGTGTCTTCATAGGATACCCAAAAGAGACAGTTGGGTACGCCTTCTATCACAGATCCGAAGGAAAGACTTTTGTTGCTAAATTCGAAATCTTTCTAGAGAAGGAGTTTCTCTCGAAAGAAATGAGTGGGAGGAAAGTAGAACTTGATGAGGTAACTGTACCTGCTCCCTTATTGGAGAGTAGTTCATCACAGAAACCGGTTTCTGCGACACATACACCAATTAGTGAGGAAGTTAATGATGATGATTATGAAACTTCAGATCAAGTTGTTATTGAACCTCGTAGGTCAACCAGAGTAAGATCCGCACCAGAGTGGTACGGTAATCCTGTTCTAGAAGTTATGTTGCTAGACCATGACGAACCTATGAACTTTGAAGAAGCGATGGTGAGCCCAGATTCCGCAAAATGGCTTGAGTCCATGAAATCTGAGATGGGATCCATGTATGAGAACAAAGTGTGGACTTTGGTTGACTTGCCCGTTGATCGGCAAGTGCTACGTCTTGAGCTTGCGTTGGTTTTCCCCGAAGAGGAAGGGATGATGCAGCAGAGTAGCGTAAGTATTTCCCTCAGTTTTTAAGAACCAAGGTATCAATCCAGTAGGAGGCCACGCCCAAGTCTCTCGTACCTGCACAAAGCGATAGCTACTCGCAACCAATGCGATTAGGGGTTGTCAATCCCTTCACGGTCACTTATGAGAGTGAGATCTGATAGATATAATATTTTTGGTATTTTTGGTATAAAGATGCAAAGTAAAAAGTAAAAACAAAGTAAAAAAGCAAAGCAAGATTAAAGTGATGGAGATTGATATGATGAGAATAGACCCGGGGGCCATAGGTTTCACTAGTGGCTTCTCTCAAGAGCATAAGTATTCTACGGTGGGTGAACAAATTACTGTTGAGCAATTGACAGAATTTAGCATAGTTATGAGAATATCTAGGCATGATCATGTATATAGGCATCACGTCCGTGACAAGTTGATCGAAACGATTCTGCATCTACTATTATTACTCCACTCATCGACCGCTATCCAGCATGCATCTAGAGTATTAAGTTAAAAACAGAGTAACCCCTTGACATGATGTAGAGAGATAAATTCATGCAATATGAAATAAACCCCATCTTGTTATCCTCGATGGCAACGATACAATACGTGCCTTGCTGCCCCTTGTGTCACTGGGTAAGGACAGCGCAAGATCGAACCCAAAGTTAAGCACTTCTCCCATGGCAAGAAGTACAAATCTAGTTGGCCAAACCAAACGAATAATTCGAAGAGACTTGCAAAGATAACCAATCATACATAAAAGAATTCAGAGAAGATTCAAATATTATCCATAGATAGACTTGATCATAAACCCACAATTCATCGATCTCAACAAACACACCGCAAAAAGAAGATTACATCGAATAGATCTCCACAAGAGAGGGGGAGAACTTTGTATTGAGATTCAAAGAGAGAGAGAAGAAGTCATCTAGCTACTAACTATGGACCCGAAGGTTTGAGGTAAACTACTCACACTTCATCGGAGGGGCTAGGATGATGTAGAAGCCCTCCGTGACGATGACCCTCTTCCGGCGGAGCTCCGGAACAGGCCCCAAGATGGGATCTCGTGGATACAGAAAGTTGTGGCGGTGGAATTAGGTTTTTGGCTCATGTTCTGATCGTTTGGGGGTACGTGTGTATATATAGGAGGAAGGAGTACGTCGATGGAGCACCGAGGGGCCCACGAGGCAGGGGGCGTGCCCTAGGTGGGGGGGCACCCTCGTGACCTCCTCTTTGACCCCCTGGAGTAGGGTCCAAGTCTCCTGGATCACATTCGGTGAGAAAATCACGTTCCCGAAGATTTTATTCCGTTTGGACTCCGTTGCTATTCTGTTTCTCCGAAACACTGAAATAGGCAAAAAAACAACAATTCTAGGCTAGGCTTCCGGTTAATAGGTTAGTCCTAAAAATAATATAAAATTGGAAAATAAAGCCCAATATAGTTCAAAACAATAGATAATATATCATGGAGCAATCAAAAATTATAGATACGTTGGAGACGTATCAGGCATCCCCAAGCTTAATTCCTGCTCGTCCTTGAGTAGGTAAATGATAAAAAGAGAATTTTTGATGCGGAGTGCTACTTGGCATAATTTCAATGCAAATCTTAATTGTGGTATGGATATTCAGATTAGAAAGATTCAAGACAAAAGTTTATATTGACATAAAAATAATAATACTTCAAGCATACTAACAAAGCAATTATGTCTTCTCAAAATAACATGGCCAAAGAAAGTTATCCCTACAAAATCATATAGTCTGGCTATGCTCCATCTTCACCACACAAAGTATTTAAATCATGCACAACCCCGATGACAAGCCAAGCAATTGTTTCATACTCTAACTTTTTCAAAACTTTTTCAATCTTCACGCAATACATGAGCGTGAGCCATGGATATAGCACTATAGGTGGAATAGAATGGTGGTTGTGGAGAAGACAAAAAGGAGGGGAAAATAGTCTCACATCAACTAGGCGTATCAACCGGCTATGGAGATGCCCATCAATAGATATCAATGTGAGTGAGTAGGGATTGCCATGCAACGGATGCACTAGAGCTATAAATGTATGAAAGCTCAACAAAAGAAACTAAGTGGGTGTGCATCCAACTTGCTTGCTCAAGAAGACCTAGGGCAATTTTGAGGAAGCCCATCATTGGAATATACAAGCCAAGTTCTATAATGTAAAATTCCCACTAGTATATGAAAGTGACAACATATGAGACTCTCTATATGAAGAACATGGTGCTACTTTGAAGCACAATATATGAGACTTGTTATATCATGCTGCTACTTTGAAGCACAAGTGTGGAAAAAAAGATAGTAGCATTGCCCCTTTTTATTTATTTTCTCCCTTTTTGGGGGCCTTCTTTTTTTGGCCTTTCTATTTTTTTATTGGGACAATGCTCTATTGAATGATGATCATCACACTTTTATTTATTTACAACTCAATGATTACAACTCGATTCTAAAACAAAGCATGACTCTATATGGATGCCTCCGGCGGTGTACCGGGATATGCAATGAATCAAGAGTGACAAGTATGAAGAAATTATGAACGGTGGCTTTGCCACAAATACTATGTCAACTACATGATCATGCTAAGCATTATGACAATGATGAATGTGTCATGATGAACTAGATGGTGGGAAGTTGCATGGCAATATATCTCAGAATGGCTATGGAAATGCCATAATAGGTAGGTATGGTGGCTGTTTTGAGGAAGGTATATGATAGGTGTATGATACCGGTGAAAGGTGCGCGGTATTAGAGAGGCTAGCAAAGGTGGAAGGGTGAGAGTGCATATAATCCATGGACTCAACATTAGTCATAAAGAACTCATATACTTATTGCAAAAATCTAGAAGTTATCAAAGCAAAGTATTACGCGCATGCTCCTAGGGGGATAGATTGGTAGGAAAAGACCATCGTTCGTCCCCGACCGCCACTCATAAGGAAGACAATCAATAAATAAATCATGCTCCGACATCATCACATAACGGTTCACCATATGTGCATGCTACGGGAATCACAAACTTTAACACAAGTATTCTTTAAATTCACAACTACTCAACTAGCATGACTTTAATATTATCACCTCCATATCTCAAAACAATTATCATGCTTCAGTCTTTTCTTAGTATTCAACACACTCAAAAGAAAGTTTCACAAATCTTAAATATCAAGCATATTATTATTACGCAAATTACCATGCTATTAAGAGACTCTCAAAATAATTTAAGTGAAGCATGAGAGATCAATAATTTCTTTAAAACAAATTCACCACCGTGCTCTAAAAGATCTAAGTGAAGCACATAGAGCAAAACTACTTAGCTCAAAAGATATAAGTGAAGCACATAGAGCAAAACTACTTAGCTTAAAAGATATAAGTGAAGCACATAGAGCAAAACTACTTAGTTTAAAAGATATAAGTGAAGCACATAGAGCAAAACTTCTTGGCAACATATCTCGTGAATCCGAGCTTATTGTGTATCCGTGTATCCCCTTTCTTTTCATCCCCACAATCTTAATCGTACGAATTATCAGAGTTTGTGGTAATTTTACACTAACACGCCCACCCTCCGACTAAAACCAACAACTTAATTTTGCAATAATACCCCAACTTCTGTATGCATCGTGTGCCGCCGCCGCCGCCGAACTGCAGGTACCTTTGATTTCGATCGACTTGATCCTGACGTGCATCGGCACCCACCCGGCCGCCCCCATGCAGGTAGCATCCCAATCCTTTACGTGCTCCTCTACTCCCATGTCAACACGAACCAGACAAGCACCAAAAAGTGCCCCATGCTTGTACTCCGATCTGATCTATCTCATGTATAACTGAAATATTCTGCTGCTGCGGCGACTAGAGACGGACAAGTAGCAAGCACCCCTTGCAATCAGAGACACGTGGGGGATTCAGTATAACTGACACTTTGAGGCAAAACAACCTACGAATTCAGTCCTTGTGTATACAGAGTGTATTTTGAAAGGCTAATTCTGTAGCTACATGTGCAGAAGTATGGATCCAATCAATAACATTCAAATGCATATGAGCCTGGGGGGATTTAGTACGCCCAAAAAGAACACATACATACATCTCTTTGTAAGTTCAGTTTGCACTAACAACTGAAACTATGCATGCATTTGCAAAAAAAATACTGAACGCATGAAGTTACTTATTTGGGTTTATTCTTGACATTGCAGTCTTCTTCTTTTACACCTGAATGTGATGAGCATTTGAAGCCTAAAGTGGGTATGACATTTGAAGGACTCGAGGCCGTGGAGAAGTTCTACAAGGCATATGCACATCAATCAGGTTTTGGCGTTCGTATCAGACAACAGAAAAAGATTGAGAATAAGATGGTCCGAACTAAGCGTTTCATGTGTAATAGAGAAGGATTCAAGTCAAAAGATATTAAGGAGATTAATGAACCCTTGAGGAAAAGACGTAAGCAGACAAACACGCGATGCGGTTGTGATGCCCATATATTTGTTAGACTTTGTGGGGAGAACACCTACAAGATAGACTCATCGATTGAGCATCATGTTCATGGTCTTGTATCACCAGATAAGCGTCATTTGATCAGATCCAATCGTAGAGTTAGTGAGAGGGCAAAGAATACTTTATACACATGTCATAAGGCAAGCATTGGAACCTCCTAGGCATACAGGCTCCTGCAAGTTAGCGAGGGTGGAATTCCGAATGCTGGGTGCACAAAGAGGGACTTGCAAAATTACTATCGTGGACTCAGGTATAAAATTAGAGACGCAGATGCTCAAATGTTTGTGGCCCAATTAGCTAGAAAGCAGGAAGTGAATTCAGCATTTTTCTATGATTTTGAGGTGAATGATGAGGGGAACCTGGTGCGTGTGTTCTGGGCGGATGCCACAAGTAGGAAGAACTATAGTCACTTTGGTGATGTCATATCCTTCGATTCTACATACACCACTAATCAGTACAACATGATATTTGCACCATTTACAGGGGTTAATCATCACTTACAAAGTGTCTTTTTTGGTGCTGCATTCTTATCAAATGAGAAGGATGAGTCATACATTTGGTTATTTCAGACCTTCCTAAAAGCAATGGGAGGGGTAGCACCTAGACTCATCATAACTGATGAAGCTGCTAGCATCAAGAATGGTATTGACAAAGTTCTTCCAGCCACTATGCATAGGTTATGCATGTGGCATATAATGGAAAAGGTGCCTGAAAAAGTTGGACCTTTGATTAGAGAAGATTCTGAATTTTGGCCGAGGTTGAACTCATGTGTTTGGGGTTCAGAAACTGCAAGTGAGTTTGAATCACAATGGAATTCCATCATTACGGATTTTGGGTTGGAGGATAATGAGTGGTTAGCTAAGAGGTTTACCATTAGAGATACATGGATACCAGCCTACTTTATGGATATATCTCTCGCGGGCTTGCTCCGAACCACTTCAAGGTCAGAAAGTGCAAATTCTTTTTTCAACCGTTTCATTCACCGCAGGCTTGCTTTTGTTGAGTTCTGGCTTAGGTTCGACACAGCTTTAGAATGCCAACGTGAGAAAGAATTAATGGCAGACAATAGAAGCATGCATACCACCCCACAACTATTTACGCCATGGACAATGGAGAAACAAGGTAGTGAGGTATTCACATATGAGGTATTCGAGCAATTTCAGCTACAAGTTATTGCAGCTAGAGATCATTGTTGTGTTCAGGGTATTACACAAGGTGCAGGGTTAAAAATGGTGACCCTGAGAGGTCGATCTGGTAAGGTAAGGGAGGTCTACTATGACACTACAACCATGATAGCAAATTGTCCGTGCAAGTTATTTGAGTCAATCGGTATTCCATGTCGACATATTATCCAAGTGTTGAGGATTGAGAACCAAAATGAGCTTCCCAACTACTACATTATGAAAAGATGGCAGAAACGATGCAAGAGGTAAAAAAATGCATGTCAATCAATTTCTTATTGTAATTCTAAAATCATAGGACTAACAATATCTTTTTTCCTTTGCAGGGAGAATGTTTATGATGAACAGGGGAACCTACTAGAAGAAAAGCCCACGGATTCACTAGATGCAGCCACGAGAAATAAGATTTCGACTGTACGTGATAAGATGGAAGAGCTTATTCAAAAGGCAAAGCACTCAGATGAAGGCATGGATTTCTTAACATCAAGTGTGTTGAGCATTGAGGCGCCTTTAGACCAAATGGTCCCTGCAGCCACACAGAACACTAGGCAAGAGGAATATGAGGCTTTTATTGGTTGTAATATTCCTACGGAAGTTCATATACATCCACCGACTGATGTTCGTACCGTGGGGAGATGCAAAAGAATAAAGAGTGGAAAGGAGATCAAGGGGGGTGATAGGAAAAGGAAGGACAAAGAAGCGAAGGTAAAGGTTGCACGCTTGTGCAAGACATGCAATCAAATGGTGTTTCATGATAGTCGCAATTGTCCAAGCAAAACTATTCAAGGGAAAAGGAGCTTGATTGCGGAAGATGTGCAACCAAATGGCGCTTCCTGATACGAAAATTTGTCCAAGAAAATAATGATTTAATCTATGTTATATGATTTGCACTTTGATATACTGCAGTCATATAATGGATGAGAATTCGTGTTATATCCAATTAAAGTATAGTTGATTTCTGACAAGTTTTGATGCTTGTCAAATTGTTACAGAATATTGAACATATGTATCCACATAATGTCTTTCTAACAAGTATGGAAGCATGATGACATTTCTGGTTTCTATGTAACTTGAGAGGCTGTGTAGTGGCAGTACATGCATTTTTATTGCCCCTTCATATCTGTTAGATGGTTAAATATGAAGCTGAAGTTCAGGATTTTAAATGTTGACTATGCTTGCTGTCGCACCAATACTTTTCCTCAGACTAGCATCGTACATGGACAAACTATGCAGTTTTGTCAATTTATTTGATCAGCCCAAGAAACTTTTCATAGTGTCGCGTCGCTTATATGTCTGATCTCAAAAGACATCGCAAGCCACTTCTCGTAGTTCAGAAGCTTTACTAAACAGTATTTGCTTCGACCACGTAATTCAGAAAGTTTCAACACATAACGGATCTAGTCACTTCATTTTGTAGATGTTCAGGGGAACCTTTCATACTGACTTTTTGCTTATGGCATTGATCTCAAAATCGGACAATGCTGTTGCAGACCACTTGCTTTAAGTCAAAAGGTTACTGATCAATACATGTTTTGACGACATGGACTCACCTATTTTTTTCAATGCATAACTGAACTAATCACATAATTTTTTCACAGTAGCAGAGAAGGCTTATTTTTTTGCCAAATGCCAAGCAAACTGACAGGAATTTCAATTATGACTATGTGAGCAAGAATTGCACTAGTACAATCTGTTACAGCCTACAGCTTCAGGATATAAGCAAACTGACATGCTATAGGATACAAGCACTGCACTAGTACATCTTCGGCATGCCTACACCTCTACAGGCTACAGGCTATAAGCAAAGCAATTAAGCATCACACGAATACGTCTGCTACAGTCAACAAACAGCTTCCTACAGACGTCATGCTACAACATCGGGACTGTCGTGGTTGTAGGAGGCTATCCAGGGGGTGTTGGCGTCGCATTTGAGACGAGTCGTCACCGTCGTGGAACCATCAATTCGCCATGGCCTCGTCGTTGAGACGGCCGCCGGATCTCCGTTGCTGTCGCTGGTCGCCGTTGTCGTCGCTTCTTGGTTGCCGTCCCCAAAGACTTCATGGGAGCCGTCCAGCCCAAGGTTTGCTATTGTACGAGGCCTTCGGGTTGGGATTTAGGTTTTGGAGCGAAGGCGTGCGGGATTTGGCCGGAGAGGATCAGAGGATTTGGGGCAGCACGAAACTGACTTGGGGACCTCGGTTGAGGATCGTGGAGGACGGACTTTGGGGGGTTTGGTGCAAAATAAATGATTATTAGGTCCGAAAGTAGGCGGCTAATTGTAAATGTTTGTGTTGCTGCATGGGAGACGCATGATTTAATGTTAATGGCTGAGATCACAGGGATACATGGATACACAATAAGCCCGGATTCACGAGATATTATGCCAAACTTCTTAGCTCAAAAGATATAAGTGAATCACATAAAGTATTCTATCAAATTTTAATTCATGTATGGCTCTCTCAAAAGGTGTGTACATCAAGGATGATTGTGGAATACTAAGACACAAAGACACAAATGATACAAGACGCTCCAAGCAAAACACATATTATGTGTTAGAATTAATGGGCTAGGCCCATAGCAATTTCTGAAATCTCAAAGCCCATGTGTAAATGGCAAGTGGTGGTGCTAAGTTTAGTCCCACCTTGAAAGCTAAAGAAGAGTTGGACCTCTTTATATAGTGGGTTCTCTCCACCACTCTAAGTGGTATGTGAGAAGAGAAAAGAAAAACCACACGCGCGCGCTCGCTCGCCTCGTCTCGCCTGGGCGGGGCGGGGCGTACATGCGACATGCGCGTGAATGGTCCGCCGAAATCCGGTCCGTCTCCTTTGCCGTTTTATTTTTTATGTCTTGGCAGACAAGTTTTGATTACAGCTACCGGCTGCGGCCAGAGACACACCGAAAAACACCTAGGGTTTTGCCTCATCTCACAACTTGCGCCGCCATCGTAGTCTACTCCATCCCAAACGCCGGCGTGCATCGGCGCGTGGGAGAGCAGGTCTCCGAAACCGTTCGTCTTTGCGATCCTGCACCGGGAGAGGACGAATTAGGTTTTTGGGAAGCGTTGTGCGCGACTGCTCAAATTCGTCATCACGGATCGTCTTCCGTCCAAGTCGGGCGGTGCTACTCATCGTCGTATTCATCGCCGTCAGCGGCAGATAGTCGCCAACATCGTCATCAACACTGTCGCACCCATAATAGGTAACGATCAGTACGTCCAACATTCTTTGTTCATGTCTGTTTCTACAGCTATTGTTACGTGCTTGCTGCTGTTATGCATGTCTTGCTGTTCTTCTAGTATGCTAGATTATTGCATGCTAGTATCTCTTCTAGTCATGAATTATTTACTGGAATTAATCATGAACTTGCCTAATATTCCAACATCATGTTGGTGAATAAAAATATAGCTCCAAGTAAATTACCGATGGAAGTGGACGAAAGAGGGGATGCCTTCCGGGGCATCCCAAGTTTTGACTTTTTGGTGTTCTTGGATTATCTTGGGGGTGCCATGGGCATCCCCAAGCTTAGGCTCTTACCACTCCTTGGTCCATGATCCATCAAAAGAATTCACCCAAAACTTGAAAACTTCACAACACAAAACTCAAAATAGAAAACTCGTGAGCTCCGTTAGCGAAAGAAAACAAAAGACCACTTTAAGGTACTGTAATGAACTCATTCTTTATTTATATTGGTGTTAAACCTACTGTATTCCAACTTCTTTATGGATTAAAAAAATTTACTAGAGAGGGTCGTTTTGGTGCTCGGGCTCAGCTGCACCCGAAATCTGAGCCACTAGCAGGTGCATCGGGATGGACGAAAGAGTGTCAGACGCGTCAGGGTTGGAGCGGCGAAAAATGAGTTTATGCTCGATATACGGCTTTGCACAGTGCGTACAGGTGGGCCACTTTCGTAGCTGGCGGTGTCCGTCCGTGAGTGTTGGGTCCTGAGCCGTGGCCCACGCCATAAGCCCAAGTAGCCCAGCTCGATGGTCGAAGCAGAGCCGTCCTATCTACTGGGTGTGTGGGCTTCGCAAGGGAGAGAAAAAAGTAGTTAGACCGAGAAGTGGGTGATGCTCGCGAGCATGGCGGCGGCGGCTACGGCCCCTTCCGGCGGAGCTGCGATGGAAGCCGGCGGGCTCGAGTTCTTGCTAGATCGAGTAGACCGGTCAGTTTTTTCACACCATTAGCTCGTCTGAAGATCTGCTTCCGTGGATCGCCGTCATCCCGTCGCCACCGCTTATTCCAGCGTCGGTTTCAGGTTCCTGCTTAGGGAAGAATTCACGGACAGCTTGGAGCACCCATATCATGTGCCACTGGCGTTGCTGTCGTCACGTGAGGAGGCGCCTGCTTTGCCGGCGGATTCCAATTTAGGGCTCCGGCTGTGCGCAACGGGTAGGGGGCTGCAGCACTGGGCGGTCTGCAGGCGAGTGCCGCTGGAGGAAAGATGCCTCGCTGACCCAGTCTGCGCAATCCACTGGGAAGGTGAATCCCGAAGCCCCTGATGGACGAATAGGTAATCCAGTCAATTTTTGTTTGTTCGAATCCTGTTGTGCGTGGCCATCCTATGCTGGAAATCCTCAGAGTTAGTTCGTATAGTCGATTTTATGATTGGTCCCATGTGTTTGGCTGGTTTGTGCCGTCTGTTCCGCGTGCTCAAATATGGGTGTTAGGTGGGTTTTTTTTCAGAATTTTGGAAAACTGTTGATAGTTGATAGAACTTTCTGGGTAATTCAGGTTGAGCTTCGGTAGTGCACCACCAGACCAGACGCCGTGTGCCTCGCGGATGAGTGCGGTTGAACAATCTATCCACAAATTTTCAGAAGAACCTACGAAAAGAGTGGTGAAACCAGATCTTGGGTTGAGTTTTTACTCGTTGGGTGACGCTTATGACTTACAATTTGTATTCTTTGGTGTGTTGTCTGATCTGTGCTGGACGCTTATCCATCCACGTATTAAGTGTTTATTGTTTTAAACATTTGTAATGATCCCAGGTTGGGATATATATCTAGTTAGTAGTGACCTGAATAAAAACAGAGACTTAAGCTTTCAGGTGAACTGGTTGTGTATTTTGCTTGGGCGCTGTGGTATGTGAGTTTTGTTGGCGATTTTGCAGCTGGTGAACTGGTTTATGTATTTTGCTGGCCTGCGTGTGGTTGGCCACGTGGAGTGGGAGAACATGTGGTGCATCTAGTTAGTAAGCCTACGGTCTCGGTTAGTGTGATGTAATTCAAAATTGGAACAGCTAGCTGCTCCGGTTCGAACAGGCTTGTTGGTTGCAGAGCAGTTGTGCGTGTCCATAGCTCCGGTGGCTATTGTTGGCGAAGCAAGTGACATGACTACGACCACGCAATGAAAGGTCAACGCCGCAGAAGGGGCACTGGATCATGGGAAGAAGTGCATCATTTGGCACTGGGGTGGAGGAAGACGAGCACGCAAACATGGTGGGTTTGAGTACGAGCAGTCGGCGGCTAGAGGAGGTGGGGCGAGGGGACGAGTGGACATGGTTTGTTGATGGGCTTGAGCGAGATGGGTAAGATAAGTATAAGTGGCAGTTGTGCATGTCCGTCAGGCCATGCAGATGGCTCAGGACAGCGCATGAAAAAAGGAGGGCCGTGTGAGGCGGTCTGTTCCGGCCGAGCGGTGAGGTCTGCACGTAATAAATAAGGCGATGGCCCACTTCTTTTTCTATATCACGTACGCTATGAATACCGGGTGGAATACTACTTACAGCGGGAATCCACATGTGACTGGATGGCCATGATATCAGGTGCATCTAAGCTCGGGCTCAGAAACGAATTTTTGATTTTACTAGCCATAGATTCATCAAAATAAGCAAACAACACACGAAAAACAGAATCTGTCAAAAACAAAACAGTCTGTAGTAATCTGTAGCTAGCGCAAGATATGAAACCCCAAAAATTCTAAAATAATTGCTGGATGTGAGGAATTTATCTATTAATCATCTTCAAAAAGAATTAACTAAATAGCATTCTTCAAATAAAAATGACAGCAGTTCTCGTGAGCGCTAAAGTTTCTGTTTTTTACAGCAAGTTTAACAAGACTTTCCCCAAGTCTTCACAACGGTTCTACTTGGCGCAAACACTAATTAAACACAAAAAACACAACTAAAATAGAGGCTAAATAATTTATTTATTACTAAACAGGAGCAAAAAGCAAGGAATAAAAATAAAATTGGGTTGCCTCCCAACAAGTGCTATCGTTTAACGCCCCTAGCTAGGCACAAAGGCGAGGATAGATCTAAGTATTGCCATCTTTCATAGGCAATTCTTCGATGAGGCATCTATTTCCCTTAGGAATTTCTTTATTTCTAGTGATTATCAAACTTTTAGGCACAAGATCAAAAAATTCATTTGTAGCAATTGGTTCCTTAATGATAGCAAAAAGATTAGGATGAATACTTATAGATTTAAGATCCGCAGTTTCCTTACTAGATGATTCACCCTTATTTTTAGGAACATACATAAGCTTGGCAAATTTAGTAGGAGGACTTGGAGTATTCTTTACGGAAGAAAAAGCGGTTCCCAAGTTTGTAATGATACCCTCAAGTTTATCAATTCTAGTAGAATCTAAGTTTATCTTCTCATTAACTATGGGTTCCTTTTCCTTAATATTTTTCAGAGTCATTCCTACCTTAGATCCATATTGAGTAATTTGATTGTGGATCTTTTTATCTAGATTTTCAATTGATTCAATAGTAGCAACTTTATTTTCAATAATTTCAAGTCTTTGCATAACATGCTCCAAAGTTAACGTGGTTCCATTAACCAAAAGAGGTGGTGAGCCAAATAAATTTAGCATAACATTATAAGAATCAAAAGTATGGCTACCCAAGAAGTTCCCTCCGGTAATGGTATCGAGGATATATCTATACCAAGGATTAACACCTACATAAAAATTGCGGAGAAGAACTAAGGTAGATTGCTTCCTGGTAGATCTATTTTGAGCATTGCAAATTCTATACCAAGCATCTTTTAGATTTTCTCCCTCCCTTTGTTTAAAATTTAGAACTTCACTCTCGGGAGACAACGGGGAAGATATGAGACTTGCCATGATGACGAGCAAACAAACTAGCACGCGAGAAAACAAGAGGCAAATAGAGAGGGGGGATAGAGAGAGAGAGAGAGGGCAAATAAAACGGTAAGGATGAAGTGGGGAAGAGGAAAACGAGAGGCAAATGGCAAATAATGTAATGTGAAAGATAGGGATTGTGATGGGTACTTGGTATGTTGACTTTTTGCGTAGAGTCCCTGGCAACAGCGCCAGAAATCCTTCTTGCTACGTCTTGAGCTTGCGTTGGTTTTCCCCGAAGAGGAAGGGATGATGCAGCAGAGTAGCGTAAGTATTTCCCTCAGTTTTTGAGAACCAAGGTATCAATCCAGTAGGAGGCCACGCTCAAGTCCCTCGTACCTGCACAAAGCGATAGCTACTCGCAACCAACGCGATTAGGGGTTGTCAATCCATTCACGGACACTTACGAGAGTGAGATCTGATAGATATAATATTTTTGGTATTTTTGGTATAAAGATGCAAAGTAAAAAGTAAAAACAAAGTAAAAAAGCAAAGCAAGATTAAAGTGATGGAGATTGATATGATGA
Organism: Triticum dicoccoides; assembly: GCF_002162155.2. NCBI lineage: Eukaryota > Viridiplantae > Streptophyta > Magnoliopsida > Poales > Poaceae > Triticum > Triticum dicoccoides. The sequence goes on along the minus strand of NC_041392.1, from coordinate 26,177,276 downwards.
GAATAGACCCGGGGGCCATAGGTTTCACTAGTGGCTTCTCTCAAGAGCATAAGTATTCTACGGTGGGTGAACAAATTACTGTTGAGCAATTGACAGAATTGAGCATAGTTATGAGAATATCTAGGCATGATCATGTATATAGGCATCACGTCCGTGACAAGTTGATCGAAACGATTCTGCATCTACTACTATTACTCCACTCATCGACCGCTATCCAGCATGCATCTAGAGTATTAATTTAAAAACAAAGTAACGCCTTAAGCAAGATGACATGATGTAGAGAGATAAATTTATGCAATATGAAATAAACCCCATCTTGTTATCCTCGATGGCAACGATACAATACGTGCCTTACTGCCCCTTATGTCACTGGGTAAGGACACCGCAAGATCGAATCCAAAGCTAAGCACTTCTCCCATGGCAAGAACTACCAATCTAGTTGGCCAAACCAAACGGATAATTCAAAAAGACTTGCAAAGATAACCAATCATACATAAAAGAATTCAGAGAAGATTCAAATATTATCCATAGATAGACTTGATCATAAACCCACAATTCATCGGTCTCAACAAACAAACCGCAAAAAAAGATTACATCGAATAGATCTCCACAAGAGAGGGGGAGAATTTTGTATTGAGATTCAAAGAGAGAAAAGAAGCCATCTAGCTACTAACTATGGACCCGAAGGTCTGAGGTAAACTACTCACGCTTCATCGGAGGGGCTAGGATGATGTAGAAGCCCTCCGTGATGACGGACCTCTTCCGGCGGAGCTCCGAAACAGGCCCCAAGATGGGATCTCGTGGATACAGAAAGTTGCGGCGGTGGAATTAGGTTTTTGGCTCCTATTCTGATCGTTTGGGGGTATGTGTGTATATATAGGAGGAAGGAGTACATCGGTGGAGTACCAAGGGGCCCACGAGGCAGGGGGCGCGCCCTAGGGGGGCGCCCCCCACCCTCGTGACCTCCTCTTTGACCCCCTGGAGTAGGGTCCAAGTCTCCTGGATCACGTTCGGTGAGAAAATCACGTTCCCCAAGATTTTATTCCGTTTGGACTCCGTTTGATATTTTGTTTCTCCGAAACACTGAAATAGGCAAAAAATAGCAATTCTGGGCTGGGCCTCCGGTTAATAGGTTAGTCCCAAAAATAATATAAAAGTGGAAAATAAAGCCCAATATAGTCCAAAACAGTAGATAATATAGCATGGAGCAATCAAAAATTATAGATGGAGACGTATCAGCAAGCCATTGAGAATAAATGGATCTTCAAGAAGAAGACTGACGCTGACGGTAATGTTACTGTTTATAAGCTCGACTTGTTGCAAAAGGTTTTTGACAAGTTCAAGGGGTTGACTACGATGAGAACTTCTCACCCGTAGCGATGCTTAAGTCCGTCTGAATCATGTTAGAAATTGCCGCATTTTATGATTATGAAATTTGGCAAATGGATGTCAAAACTACATTTCTGAATGGATTTCTGGAAGAAGAGTTGTATATGATGCAACCGGAAGGTTTTATCGATCCAAGAGGAGCTAACAAAGTGTGCAAGCTCCAGCGATCCATTTATGGACTGGTGCAAGCCTCTCGGAGTTGGAATAAGCGCTTTGATAGTGTGATCAAAGCATTTGGTTTTATACAGACTTTTGGAGAAGCCTGTATTTACAAGAAAGTGAGTGGCAGCTCTGTAGCATTTCTGATATTATATGTGGATGACATATTGCTGATTGGAAATGATATAGAATTCCTGGATAGCATAAAGGGATACTTGAATAAGAGTTTTTCAATGAAAGACCTCGGTGAAGCTGCTTATATATTGGGCATCAAGATCTATAGAGATAGATCAAGACGCTTAATTGGACTTTCACAAAGCACATACCTTGACAAAGTTTTGAAAAAGTTCAAAATGGATCAAGCAAAGAATGGGTTCTTGCCTGTGTTACAAGGTGTGAAGTTGAGTAAGACTCAATGCCCGACCACTGCAGAAGATAGAGAGAAAATGAAAGATGCTCCCTATGCTTCAGCTATAGGCTCTATCATGTATGCAATGCTGTGTACCAGACCTGATGTGTGCCTTGCTATTAGTTTAGCAGGCAGGTACCAAAGTAATTCAGGAGTGGATCACTGGACAGCGGTCAAGAACATCCTGAAATACCTGAAAAGGACGAAGGATATGTTTCTCGTTTATGGAGGTGACAAAGAGCTCGTCGTAAATGGTTACGTTGATGCAAGCTTTAACACTGATCCGGACGATTCTAAATCGCAAACCGAATACGTGTTTACATTGAACGGTGGAGCTGTCAGTTGGTGCAGTTCTAAACAAAGCGTCGTGGCGGGATCTACGTGTGAAGCGGAGTACATAGCTGCTTCGGAAGCAGCAAATGAAGGAGTCTGGATGAAGGAGTTCATATCCGACCTAGGTGTCATACCTAGTGCATCGGGTCCAATAAAAATCTTTTGTGACAATACTGATGCAATTGCCTTGGCAAAGGAATCCAGATTTTACAAGAGAACAAAGCACATCAAGAGATACTTCAATTCCATCCGAGATTTAGTCCAGGTGGGAGACATAGAAATTTGCAAAATACATACGGATCTGAATGTTGCAGACCCATTGACTAAGCCTCTTCCACAAGCAAAACATGATCAGCACCAAGGCTCCATGGGTGTTAGAATCATAATTATGTAATCTAGATTATTGACTCTAGTGCAAGTGGGAGACTGAAGTAAATATGCCCTAGAGGCAATAATAAAGTTATTATTTATTTCCTTATATCATGATAAATGTTTATTATTCATGCTAGAATTGTATTAACCAGAAATATAATACTTGTGTGAATACATAGACAAACAGAGTGTCACTAGTATGCCTCTACTTGACTAGCTCATTGATCAAAGATGGTTATGTTTCCTAGCCATAGACATGAGTTGTCATTTGATTAACGGGATCACATCATTAGGAGAATGATGCGATTGACTTGACCCATTCCGTTAGCTTAGCACTTGATCGTTTAGTTTGTTGCTATTGATTTCTTCATGACTTATACATGTTCCTATGACTATGAGATTATGCAACTCCTGTTTACCGGAGAAACACTTTGTGTCCTACCAAACGTCACAACGTAACTGGGTGATTATAAAGGTGCTCTACAGGTGTCTCCAAAGGTACTTGTTGGGTTGGTTTATTTCGAGATTAGGATTTGTCACTCCGATTGTCAGAGAGGTATCTCTGGGCCCACTCGGTAATGCACATCACTTAAGCCTTGCAACTTGCAACTAATGAGTTAGTTGCGGGATAATGTATTACGGAATGAGTAAAGAGACATGACGGTTACGAGATTGAACTAGGTACTGAGATACCGACGATCGAATCTCGGGCAAGTAACATACCGATGACAAAGGGAACAACATATGTTGTTATGCGGTTTGACCGATAAAGATCTTCGTAGAATATGTGGGAGCCAATATGAGCATCCAGGTTCCGCTATTGGTTATTGACCGGAAACGTGTCTCGGTCATGTCTACATAGTTCTCGAATCCGTAGGGTCTGCACGCTTAAAGTTTCGATGACAGATATATTATGAGTTTATATGTTTTGATGTACCGAAGATTGTTCGAAGTCCCGGATGTGAACACGGACATAATGAGGAGTTTCGAAATGGTCGAGACATGAAGATTGATATATTGGACGACTATATTCGAACACCGGAATGGTTCCGTGGGTTATCGGATATATACCGGAGTACCGGGGGGTTACCGGAACCCCCCCGGAGGTTATTGGGCCTCATGGGCCCAATTGGTGGAAGAGGAGAGGCGGCCAAGGGGCAGCCGCGCGCACGCCCCCCCCCCCCTTTCCTTTCCCCCTCTCTCTCCTTCCCTCTCCTCTCCTAATCCAACAAGGAAAGGGAGGGAGTCCTACTTCCGGTGGGAGTAGGACTTCTCCTGGCGCGCCTCTCCTGGTCGGCCGCCTCTCCCCCCTTGCTCCTTTATATACGGGGGCAGGGGGCACCCTAGAGACACAACAATTGATCTGTTGATCTTTTAGCCGTGTGCGGTGCCCCGCTCCATCATAGTCCACCTCGATAATACTGTAGCGGTGCTTAGGCGAAGCCCTGCGTCGGTAGAATATCATCATCGTCACCATGCCATTGTGCTGACGAAACTCTTCCTCAACACTCGGCTAGATCGGAGTTCGAGAAACGTCATCGGGCTGAACGTGTGCTGAACTCGGAGGTGCCGTGTGTTCGATACTTGATCGGTCGGATTGTGAAGACGTACGACTACATCAACCGCATTGTGCTAACGCTTTCGCTTTCGGTCTACGAGGGTACGTGGACAACACTCTCCCCTCTCGTTGCTATGCATCACCATGATCTTGCGTGTGCGTAGGAATTTTTTTAAATTACTACGTTACCCAACAACGAGACCTCGTGATGCTGCCCGTTGCCACCATCATCGACATGATTTCGCCATATGAGCCGGTGGCCTCATAGGAACCCGTAGCCTATAACTGATGATGCCTTTGCCGTAGCACCTGCGACAACGTCCTTTATAGCTTCAGGTAATGTTGCGGACCCTGAGCACGCAACAACAGGTGATGTTGCAACACCCCCATAGCAACACCGACGACACCCCTTCTTCCCATCACAACATCACCGACGTTGTAGTCGTCTCCACACAAACATCATCAGCACCGTAGCAGCTATGCAGCCGACATTCCACGTGTTGAGCTCGCCTCTAGTTGCAACAGTGACACTGTTATAATCATCCTTGTAGTAGAGATGGTCGATGTCGTCTCCTTCGGTTGCAAGAATGTCGCCACCTACAATTTGCAAAAGTGTCGCTGTTGCTACTGCACCATGGGGAAACGAACATGAAGATGCCTCCTCGTCACAAGTCGCAACATGGGAGAGCCTTGGCACCAACCCTGGCTGGTAGCGCCGCGGCTGTTGCCATGGCGATGGATGCAGTAGCGGCGCCCTGCACATCGCCCTTTAGCTTGCATCACCAACGATTATTATGTGGGAAAACTTTGTTTTTGCCACTCTAGTTTTTGCCAACTTTGCTTGTGCCACTCTAGAATTTGACATTTCACTTTTGCCACTTTTAGCTTTTGACAATATATCACTTTTGCCATTTCATGGCAAAAGCAAAAATTTTAGAGTGCCAATTGTAATACATGTCAAAAGGTAAGAGTGGCAAAAGTGAGATGTCAAATTCTAGAGTGACATAAGCAAAATGGGCAAAAACTGGAGTGGCAAAAACAAAGTTTTTCCTTATTATGTGGGGATGCGCAACAGTGGTCGCCGTCAACCCGTGCAACAGTGGTTGTGGGAGGACTTTCTCTTCTCTATCGACGAAAACGTGTCGAGCGAGAGAGAGGCAAAACGGGAAAAGAATCGGGAAGAGGATGAATGGAGAAGATCGCAAGAGATAAGGCTTTGAGGGGAAGACGTGGGCGGGCGCCATGGCCCACGTGGGCATGTGTCAGTCGGGAGAGGCAGTTGATGAGAGAGAGAAGTCGCCTGGTTGGTTTTTGACAGATTTGTTTTGACGAAAACTATTCGGAATCTTTTTTTTTAGAATTTTTTCATTCATATCACGAATCAATACAAAGCAGTCAACCCTTACAAGCACACTAAAACACAAACACAAAAGACCATGAACATCTAGAGTATCCTAAAACAACCATAAAACAAGAAGATCTCCGGAGCCATGTGTCATCGTCCCTGAATCTTGAGAGAAGACCCCTGCAATAGAAGGATCTGCAACGAGTCGCAAACAGATCATCATTTTCAACCACGGTACAATTAGCTCCATGCTGGTTCCTCCTTTCTTGACACCAGCGCTGAAGGGCATGGACACCAATCCAACACACCTACAACAGTCATCGTCATTTTTGGCTTTGAGTACCGCGAAAAATGTCCCTTCCAAAAAGAAGAGAACTCGAGTCATCCGACCGGTCCAGCACCGCGGCCGGGCCATCCGCCTGGACAAAGCAGGATCTCCCACCAGCATCAGCACAGAGGAAGGAGAAGAACAACAGCAACAAATCATACCAACAAGGAGGAAGAAAGGTCTTCGTCTTCCTGCATGCATCGTCCGAGGAAAAGTGTACCCATACACATACATACATACATACAGAAAGATAAAAAAGGTATAATAAGCTGGCTACGCAGTGAGCTTCACTCCCCTCGCGCCACCTACCTACTCAGCTATACCTACCTACCGTCCAGCTCTGCTCCGCCCGCGCCGCGCGGCGGAGCCATGGCCGCGGCGGCGCTCCGCTTCCCGCCGCTCCTCTCCCCGTGCGCCACGCCTACCACCACAGCCGCCACCTGCACCCGGAGGACGGCGTCAGCCACCCTCAGGGTCGCCGCGCAGCCCGGATCCGCCCCCGCCTCTGCCTCCACCTCCACCTCCGACGGGCCGCCGGAGTTCTCGCCGCCGGACGGGTTCACGCCTCCGGTTCCCAGGCGCTTGGCTATCAAGGATGGGCAGCTCGGAAGCGTCGCCGGCGCGGCCCTCGCCGTGCCTTTCCGCCTCGGCACCGGCCTCTTCGTCCAAGGGTTCGTCTCCTCCAATCCTTCTCCAGATGGGACTGCTCACAAGATTCAAATCTGTTTCATTTCGCCCACCGAATTGGGCACCAGAGTGGAATCTGGGTGTATTCATCTCTTTCTACTTTGATTCTGATGCTGTCCAAATGAGCCGCTTCAGTAATTAGCAATGTGTAGTTTTTTTTTGTCCATTTGAGATTGCTTAAAAAAAAGAGTTAATTTGGTGTCAGTAATTCGAGAAAATTAGCTCAGCACCATCACGCGAATTGGAAATTCATGTACATTTTGAAGATAAAGCGTCACATTGAGCTGTATTCATATCTTGTGGTTGGTTTCTCACTGCGATGTGCAGATACTCGGTATCACTAGTCTCTGCTGACAAAATACCCGCAGACCAATATTCGCTGGAATTTCTAGGTGAATTTCTCTAATTCCCCATTTTTGCTAGCTGAGATCATTTTATTTTACTTGTTCAGTGTCTATTATTTTTCAATTTGAAGGAGTATTACGCAAATACATTTGTTTCTTATTTAAGGTCTAAAGGTGAGGGAGACCTCAAAGATAGATCAGTGCCGTCGACCAGAAAAACCTATTGAGATATACGAGTTTGAAGGGTATGGGCTTTCTTTCAATTGGGGTTCGTAACTTTACTATGATAAAATTGATGGTCCTGCATATTTACAGTTGGACCTGCTTTTTTGTATATCATGGCCTAATATTTTCTCTGCTTCTGATTTATTCTTTGCTTCAATTGTTGGTGTATGCTGGCTAAAACTTTCAGCTGTCCATTTTGTCGAAAGGTGAATATCGTTTTAGTTTACCATGTCTGCATCTTGTACTTGGCATTTTTCATGTATGGACAACCTTGGTGTTTTTGCCATGTAAAATTTCAGGTGAGAGAGATGGTAGCTGTCTTGGACCTTGATGTTTTATTTTATCCCTGTCCACAAAAGGGGCCAACATTTCGTCCAAAGGTTTTGGAGATGGGAGGAAAGAAACAGTTCCCTTACATGGTATGCAAGAATTCTTCACCAAATCTGTTGTTTCTTAGGTTATATGAGATTGCTACAAGTTCCAGTTTTACGTATCCTCATAACGTAATTTATGAATTATATTTGGTCAAACAAGCATGATTGCAGCAGAATCACCATTATATAATACCCCTTCCGTTCCAAAAATCCAATATGTAAGAAGTTCTTGGTTTGTGCTAAGTCAATCTTCTTCATGTTTGACCAAGTTTATGGACAAGTGCACTAAAATCCACAACACCAAATTAGTGTAATTGAATCCATTATGAAATATGTTTTTTTATAATATACTTACTTGGTGATGTACTGTTGTGAATGTTAATGTATTTTTCTATTACTTTGGTCAAACTTAATGAAGATCGACTTAGGACGAAGCTAGAACGTCTTAGATTTTGGAACAGACGGGATATTAATATTTCTGGACTTCTTGTTTCCTGGCAAGATGGGCTTTTGTTATATTGTTGCAGTCTTATGCTGCGATGCAATGTGTTTTGTCATTCATTGGTAAACAGACATCGTATGTTATGTCCTCTGTTACAGTTTTCTGCTGCATGTGTTTTGCCATTCATTAGTAAGCAGACATGGGGTGTTTTGTCCTCTTGTTGTATTCTTCTGCTGCAAAGTCGTTTGCATTCATTAGTAAGACATAGGATGTTCTTCTATCTTGCCCAAAAAATGCTACGTAAAGAAAGCAAAATTAGTTCAATACTTATCTTCATTTAAGATAATCATATGTTGCAGGTGGATCCAAACACAGGAGTTGCCATGTATGAATCAGATGACATCATAAAATACCTTGCGGACACATACGGTTTGTATCCATCATTTATTTTATCAGACCTTGCTTCCCCTGTTCCTGACAGGGTCCTTCCTGTTAGCTCCTTCTCTGTCTTTGTTTTTCAGGTGATGGAACTATTCCAATTATGCTATCGCTTGGTCTATTTACGGTAAGTAACTCTAAAAGTATAGGCTATGTTCAGAAGGACATTACCTTTGACTTATAGGTGATCTTTATTTGCCATATGTTCATGATTTTGTTACTGTTAAATTAAGTATGATGGTTCATTATTAGTTAATAATCAGTTGTATAATTTCTGAAACTCCGCGGCTTATTTTGCAGACAATAACAGCAGGGCTTGCTATGATTTGGCGTATATGGAAGGTAGATTGTCAATAAATCATATAAGCATGTTTACTGTATGTAAGCTCTGAAAGTTTTTGCTCAAACCAGGGCTGACCCGTATTGTTTGCAGGGATCTTCATACACTGTTTCAAAGCTTCCACCCCAGCCGATAGAGATCTGGGCATACGAGGTCTAATTCTTCTCTCCTGCTATTCATAGCATCTAAGGTCATTATTTGCCTTTTGTTCTCGTATGGTTCCAGAACCTGACCAGCACATGTTTTGTCATCAGGGCTCTCCTTTCTGTAAAATAGCACGAGAGGCCCTTGTTGAATTGGAGTTGCCACACTTGCTACACAGGTATTCGATAATGAAAACTTCACAACGCATCTGTAAATAGGTAGCTAAATGCTCTGCCATCATAACATCTACTATTTATATATGCCATAAGCGTAGTATCTTGTTGACATAATACATCTTTGTAGCATCAAACAACATTGGAATTAACTTCTCCTTTTTTTTGCTGCAGCTGTGCACGTGGCAGCCCCAAGCGACAGGAAATTTTCAAGAAACTTGGCCTTTTCCAGGTCTGCAGCATTGTGATTTATGTTGTTGCTGCTAAAACTGTGCATTCGCATGGCCTAGTAGCGTTTGACATGTGTCATTGTCTTTGCAGGTGCCTTATATCGAGGATCCTAACACGGGGGTCAAAATGTTCGAAAGCTCTGAGATCGTAGAGTACCTAAAGGCAACATATTCACTCTATCCTCAGTAAACATGTCGCCCGAGATCTCTGAATTGTCCATATATAGTAAGGATTTATAATTTATTCTTTTAAAACACTGAGTCCAAATGCAGTGTACAAGTTGTGTTCATCCAGTTGCTATATATTGCTCTGCTTGGGGCTTGTATGGTAGATAAGGAAGAACCGGGCAAAGTGTATTGTCGAAGTTCCGTCGATTATCGCCCTTCAAGTATTGTGAAACTGTGTGGAGATGAAACTTTGTAGCACGGGAAACATGTCGGGTTTATGAAGCAAAGATGTACATATATACTGTCTGTTATCATGTGTCTTTGTTGGATAGCCTGGGAAAAAAATTGTGTGTAATCATATATGCAAATAAGGTAGTGTGTGAAAGCAGAAATACTTGGAAGACATGCGGTTCATAAATTACAAAGAACAATGTCAAATGTCTATTAGAATGGGGGAAATGAAAAGATAAACGTACATGATGATATGAGTTGGTAATATTTATGTCCAATATTATATAGATCAATGCACAAAATGGGCATGACTTCACATTCTGATCATAAGTACTCCCTCCGTCCCATAATGTCTTACATATGGGACGGAGGGAGTATTTGGCAAACAAAAATGTCAAGTGCCAAATACTTTTGATTAAAAAACTTTGTGTTACCCGCAAAAAAAAAAAGGTTTGTGTTTTTTTTCTACTTTTGAGGCACAAAAAATACAAGGACGTGAAATGTCAAGTGCCAAATACTCTTGATTAAAAAATTTGTTTTACCCGCAAAAAAAAAGGTTTTTATTTTTTGCTACTTTTGAGGCACAAAAAATACAAGGACGTGACTAGCCAGCAAAACGTTTACTAACTTGTGCGCCAGAGCAAACACCCTGAAAATGAAGTAGTCTGCGATTATGTTTCCCTCCTCTACCAATATATGAATACACACGGGTTCGGTTGGCGTGAATCGGATGGTGAGGAGACTACATCCGGTGGGCTACCATCATAGCATCTCCCGATTCGAGCAACCACGGCTCGCCATCACAACATCCATGCTCGCTATCGCAGCATCCGCCTATCACCGTCCTAGCATGCTGTCGTGCCGGTCACAACATTTTGTTTCTCTAGGTGTAGCAACCGACCTTACGATTCTAGCAAGTGACATCACCGGTTGTCTTCGCAGCATGTCGCCGTGCTAGTCGCAGCGATTTACATTGACAGTTGTAGCAAACGACGATGACAGTTGCAGCATAACTCATCATGGAGGGTTGCAAGATGTCGTGCCAGTTGCAACATTTTGCGTCTCCGGTTATACCAATGACCTTGCCGGTTCCAGCAAATGACGTCACCGGTTCAAGCAAATGGCCTCGCCGGTAACAGCAATTGACCTTGCTGGTCTCAGCAATCAACGCCGCCGGTCCTAGTATTATGCCTTGCCGGTCACAGTCCCCACCGGGTCGCCCAACACGGCCGCGCGCCGACTCCAACATCACCATGCGCTGGTTCCAGCACAGGCGAGTGCTTGTTGTAGCAATCGGCATTGGCTGCACATCTTTTCCAGCACCGGCAGGCGGCGCGACCAATGTTGGCCGCAACTATTACGTCACCGGTCGAAGCACACGGCCCATAGGTTCCAACAGTGGTTATCGACGGTTGTATAGCTCTCGTCACCGTCGGTTGTATCATGTCATGGGCACCATCGCAGCTCGTGGGTTCATCCTTTGCAGCTCGTCACCGCAATGCCCCGCTCGCATTTGCAGCCGGTTTGATGTGCGCCCCGCCTTCATGCTCGCAGCTACGGCCAGCAGCGACGTCGGATGAAAGAAGGAAAGGGTGTTGCACGCGAGAGAGAAGAAATGGGCGAGAGACGAAAAAAACAGGAGAGAAACGAGTGTCTCACGGCTTTCACAAAGAGATCGGGACGAAGGAGGGGATATAATCATGTGGCTGCGTGCGTTAACAAGAACCCATAGATGGGACACGATCGAATGACTCGCGGGCGATTGCGGGAGGCCTGGCCGGTCTCCTGATTTGAATCACTAGCCTTTTTTCAGAAAATAATATAGTGCAATTTAGGGAGATTGCTAGACTTAATTACTATTGAAGAATACCCAAAAAAAACTATTGAATAGTGTTGTTAACTTAACCTAGTGTACCCATAAAAACACTTAATCGTGTTCTGTAGTGGTACAACCGCTGCATAGCATGAGTTATTTTTTTAACGAACGGTTCATGTAGGTTCTTCGTGCCTCCAATGCTGTAGTTGTGCAACGGTGGATGCACATGCTTCGAGATTCACAAATTACCCTTAATAATTAATTTAAAATGATAGAGCAATGAGTAGTACCTTCCACACCTCCAAAAATAAACCTGGCGAACAGTGGTCCTCATGAGTTTTGTACTTGGGTCATACTTACCACATGCTTTCATTTATTTTTCAGGTTTCTTTGATGTTGGGCTCTATATATAGCCTCCCATATTTAGTGGTCGTTGTTTACATGGTCTGCTTAGATCTCTGATTGCTTACTTGAAAAACATAATGCAACTTTTATTTATCAAACACCACCTATTAAGCTAGGCATTACTCATAGCATGGCCGAATCGAATAGAACTTATTCATCGATTAACTTATCAGGCCGATTAATTGGCTAGTTAGACTATTAATCAGTTGCCATGCCGATTAATCCATGTTAGCCCATTAACGGGTAGGCAAACAAAGCCCAAAATTTTGGCTTGTAACCCCTTACAGCCCCATCCCGCTCCTTAATAGATAGGATTAATATTTTTACCTCCCCTCTATGCTTTTCATATGTGTATGACAACATATTTTGGTATACTACATAGCTGGGAGCATGAGAGTATAGTATAATAGATATATGTTGGCAAGTTCCTATTCAATCTACCAATTAATGGTCGACCGGTTAATCCAGTTAATAGGCCAATTCACTGATTAATCGATACTCCTAAACCGACCGAACAGCTACCAGTTAACGATTTCTTAAACATTGCATGTGAGTACTTCGAATCAATACCTAAAATCAAGTTAATTAGATGGCTGTATATGTATCTTATATCATTTCCGGAAACTTTCTGAGCACATTTGTCCTTTGTCAGGTTGTCGTAGGCCCCTCGATTCATGCTGCCGACTCCAGACTCCATAGCATCAACATATATAAAATTAGTATATAAGCTGGACCATGAGTCATGAAAGTTTATAACTCAAATTAATCTGATCCAGAGTTGGGATCATGAATGAGGTTATAGCGCACTAAGTCATCTCTAATAGAACCCTAAAATAATCCGTAACTCCTAAAGAAAACTTCTTTTGGGGAAGTTATACCCTAGCTAACAGAAGCCATATAGTTATAACTCTTGACAAATTTTCGGAGTTAAACCTCAAAAGATTCCTTTTCTGCTCAATATGAGTAAAAGACACAATTCTCCTCCAATCTCCCATGTTCTCCTCTCACTAGAAAAAATGGCCCAAACGCTAGTGAGCCACCCAATTGACCGCCCTCACCCCGACGCTATAAATCCCTGCCCCTTCCCCAAACTCTAAGTCATCCCTGCCACCACACATTTCACTAAATCGGTCAGAATTAGACCCTAAATAGCTGCTACCGCTCAATTGGCCATTGTCGTCGTCCGAGTCGTCGCTGTCGCCCGATTCACCATCGTTGCCGTCCCAAATCACCATAGAGAGGAGGTTACCTATGCACTAGTACACATACTCGTTCCAGCACCTCCCAGCCATCGTCGTGCCGGTCGATTTTGTCGAGCTTGGATGATGATGAGGAGGTATAGGAAAAGGTGGCGAAGAGCGAGGCATAAGGGGCTGATGCCAAGGCCGAGGATGAGCCAGACATGGAGGAAGAGTATGTCACCCCGACCACATCCACATCCTCTTGTGGGAGGAGGTAGAGCGTGAGTACGAGAAGGCCATCGTGGAGAAGGAGAAGCATCGGGCGGTGGAAGGAGGCTGCCCGGCTCTCCGCCGACACGTAGGTGATGGAGGTTCAGCTCGCCTGTGAGCGCTCCATCACCAATGAGCGGGAGGTGCTTAGCCGTGACTCAACATTTCTTAGCCATGACGGATCGAGAGCGGGACGCTCTCTTCGTCGAGATCGGCACCAATGACTACGTTGATGCACCGGTGCCATGGCGTGACACCCACAATAGCGAGGCGTCGCGCTCCGGCAAGCCGTCGGTGATCAATCTCGAATCCGAAGAGGATTAGTGTGTTTTAGTTTTTAATTTAGTTTGGTTTAGCTCTAAGTAAGCTTTATCAAGTTTAATTTTGGATTACGATGTATATTTATGAAGTATTATGTATAATTAAGCACTATCTGTTCTTTAAACTAGTTTCTATTTGAGTTCCGTATGAGATGTTTGTGCGCAATTTCGTTTTTGAGTAGTTAAGTTTGATGGTTTGCTTAGCTCCACAAAAAAAGATTAACTCCTGAAAATTGAAGAGTTAAATTTTGGGAGTTTTATTTGTGATGCCCTTACATGTGAGGAAGTGGAGTTTGGTTTCTGTTCTGAAACTATAAGAACCAATGCATCACAACATTTGATCCACATGTGCTATTTAGAGGGTCCACGCCCCATGTTTAAAAAAAGGTTCACGCCCCAAGTATTCCTTACTTAGTGGCGATTCTACCCAACACATTATGCTATATTACTATGCTTGTTTACCATCAATACTGATTGGAGAGTCGCTAACAAAATAAATACAAGGAATGCATGAAGTTAATTATAATATGCTATTCCCGCAATAAAAAACCATTTAGGTAGGTAAGTCAAGCTTAGTTAATTACCATCAAAGAAAGTGTTGTTAACATAATCTAGTGTATTTTTTAAAATCTAGTGTTCTGTAGCAGTATAATGGTTGCATAGAGTAAGTTATTTTTTAACAAATGGCCAAGGATCATGCTAGCTATAGAGCAGTGGACACACATGCTTGGAGACTCACAAATCACCCTTAATAATTAGTTTAAAGTTTGAGAGAAATGAGTTGCATCTTCCACACCTCAAAATACAACCCTAACTAACTGTAGTGCTCATAAGTTGTGTACCTTTGGTATCATACTTGCTACATGCTTTCATTTTCTTGTCATGTTTCTTGGTGTGTGCTAGGCTCTATATATAACCTCTCATATTTGGTAGTTGATGTTTGCAAGATCCACTTAAATCTCTGATTGCTTACTCGGAAATTGGAATGCAACTTTCATCGACCACATATCATCTATTAAGCTAGGGTGAAATTGTTGTTTCGTCATGGCATCGATGTAGATATTAGAGGAAACTAACCTGCTCACACACTACCTTCAGTCCCATGACTGATATCTTCAATGGGTTTTCAATACCTTGAAGCAGGAGGGCCATACATATACTTTATTTTCATAGGATTGGTTCTCACACATGCGAAGTCTTGTAATCAATACCTGGAATTAAGTTAATTAACTGGCTTTTCTGCACAACCAAAAGGGGCTAGCCGGGATGAAGAGATGGCATCGAGCTTGCTCAACGTGCGCCAATGCCAAAGAAGATGTGCCGATGTACCAAGAACTAAGCGATAGACAAGTTTTAATACTTAGCCTTAGCCTTCTTGCAAAAAAGAAAAAAGAAATAGTAGCCAGCCGGGCAAAAGTATCAACCGGTTGATCCATATCATAGCAATCAAGGTGTAGTGTCAGCAAAATGTGCATAATGTTGAATTGGATCATTTCAAGATGAGTTTGTCGAGATATTTTGTTTCTGAAAAAAAAAATCCTAATTTCATATTATTAAAAAAAAAAAGATGCAATTAAATAAAGGAAAATAACACTACGTCTCACAATATAAAATTGTCTTTCGACGTATAGGAGTACAATACAAGGAGGCGAGCTACCCAGTGAGCCAGCGGAAGTTCGTGGAGGGATATCTTTCTCCCGTTCGAGCAGCTCCCTCAGCTACACTCCACGCCCCTCCCTGTCCACTCGCGCCAGCGGCAGCCTCCGTCTCCCGCTCCGCTCGCATCGCCCCGCGCGCGCGGGTAAATTAAATGGCCACGGCGGCGCTCCGCTTCCCGCCGTTCCTCTCCTCACGCGCGGTGCCTACCACCACCGCCGCCACCTGCACGCGGAAGACGGCGTCAGCCACCCTCAGGGTCGCCGCGCAGCCCGAATCCGCCCCCGTCTCTGCCCCCGCCTCCACCTCCGAAGAACGGCCGGAGTTCTCGCCGCCGGCAGGGTTCGCGCCTCCGGTGCCCAAGCGCTTCGCGGTCAAGGATGGCCAGCTCGCCAGCGTCGCCGGCGCGGCCCTCGCCCTGCCTTTCCGCCTCGGCACCGGCCTCTTCGTCCTAGGGTGGGTTCGTCTCCTCCAATCAATCCTCCCCCAGTTGGGCTAATAAAGATGCAAATCTGTTTCGTTTCACCCGCCAAATTGAGCACCACAGTGGAATCTCGGTGTATTCATCTGTCTCTGCTTCGATGTTATCCAAATGAGCTGCTGCTTCAGTAATTAGCACTGTGTAGTTTACTTTGATGTCAATTAATTAGCAATGCTTGGTTACTTTGGTGTCAATGATTCGAGAACATTAGCTCAGCGCCGTCGCGCAAAGAAGTGTGAATTGGTACATTTTGAAGATTACGTCTCACATTGAGCTGTATTCATGTCTTGTGGTTGGTTTCTCATTTGTGCGATCCTGTGATGTGCAGATACTCGGTATCACTAGTCTCCGCGGATAAAATACCCTCAGACCAATACTCTCTGGAATTTCTAGGTGAATTTCTCTAATTCCCCATTTTTGCTAGCTAAGATCATTTTATTTTACTTGTTCGGTGCCTATTGTTTTTCAATTTAAAGGAGTAATGCACAAATACATTTGTTCCTTATTTATAAGGTCTAAAGGTTAAGGAGACCTCAAAGATAGATCAGTGCCGTCGACCAGAAAAACCTATTGAGATGTACGAGTTTGAAGGGTACGAGCTTTCTTTCAGTTGGGATTCATATCTTTCCTATGAAAAAATAACACTCCCTGCGTATTTATAATTGGGCCTACTTTTTTATATATACCAAGGGCTAATATTTTCCTCTGCTTCTGATTTTCTTTGTTTCAATTGTTGGCGTATTCTGGCTAAAACTTTCAGCTGTCCATTTTGTCGAAAGGTGAATGTCCTTTTAGTTTGCTGCATCTGCATTGTGTAGCTGTCATTTTCGATGTTTGGAAAATCTTGGCGTTTATGGTTGCCATGTAAAATTTTCAGGTGAGAGAGATGGTATCCGTCTTGGACCTTGATGTTTTATTTTACCCCTGTCCTCAAAAGGGGCCAACATTTCGTCCCAAGGTTTTAGAGATGGGTGGGAAAAAACAGTTCCCTTACATGGTATGCAAGAATTCCTCACCAGTTCTATGTTTTGTTAGGTTATATGTGATCGCTACCATTTCCAATTTTACATATCTTTCTAATGTAGTTTCTGAATTATGTTTGACAAACAAGCATGATCCCAGCAGAATCACCAATAACTAATACTCACTATGTTCCAAAATGTAAGAAGTTCTTGGTTTATTCTAAGTCAATCTTCTTCATGTTTGACCAATTTTATAGAGAATTGTACTAAGATCTACATTCTACAACATCAAATTAGTATCACTAAATCCATTATGAGATATTTTTATATATTATACTCACTTGGTGTTGTACTGTTGTGAATGTTGATGTATTTTTCTATAAATTTTGTGGAACTTGATACAGATTGACTTAGGACAAAGATAGAACTTCTTAGATTTTGTAACAGAGGGGGTATTAATATTTCTGAACTTCTTGTTTCCTGGCAAGATGGGGTTTTTGTCATATTGTTGCAGTCTTATGCTGCAATGCAATGTGTTTTGTGATTCATTAGTAAACAGACATCTTATGATTTGCCATTCTGTTGCAGTTCTCTGCTGCAATGTGTTTTTGCCATTAATTGGTAAGAAGACATCGGGTGTTTTGTCATGTTGTTGCAGTCTTCTGCTTGCAATGTGTTTTGCAGTTATTAGTCAAAATCGCTAGTTCTTCTATGTTGCCTAAAAAGAATGCTATGTGAAAGCAAAATTATATCTTCATTTAAGATAATCATATGTTGTAGGTGGATCCAAACACCGGAGTTGCCATGTATGAATCAGATGCCATTATAAAATACCTTGCGGACACATACGGTTTGTATCTCATCATTTATTTTACCAGACCTTGCTTCCCCTGTTCCTGACAGGGTCCTTCCTGTTGGCTCCTTCCCTGTGTTTGTCTTTCAGGTGATGGAACTGTCCCGATTATGCTATCACTTGGTCTATTTACGGTAAGTAACTAAGTGTTCCATAATCCAAAAGTATAGGCTATGTTCAGAAGCACATTGCCTTTGATTTATATGCGATCTTTATTTGTCATATGTTCATGATTTTGTTACCGTTTGACTTGAGTATGACGGTTCATTATTAGTAGTAATCAGTTGTGCAAAAGTTGATGCTTTGTGGCTTATTTTGTAGACAATAACTGCAGGGCTTGCTATGATTTGGCGTGTATGGAAGGTAGATTGCCAGTAAACCATATAAGCATGTATACAGTGTGTGACCTCTGAAAGTGTTTGCTCAAATCAGGCTGACCCATTTTGTTTGCAGGGATCTTCCTACACTGTTTCAAAGCTTCCACCCCAGCCGATAGAGATCTGGGCATACGAGGTCTAATTCTTCTCTTCTGCCTATCCATAGCATCTGGGGTCATTATTTTCTTGTCGTTCTCGTGTGCTACCAGTTCCAGAACCTGACCAGTACATGTTTTATCATCAGGGATCTCCTTTCTGTAAATTAGCACGAGAGGCCCTTGTTGAATTGGAGTTGCCACACTTGCTACACAGGTACTCGACACTGGAAACTTCACAACGCATCTGTAAATAGATAGCTAAATGCTCTGCCATCATAACATCTACTACTTATGTATGGCATAAGTGCAGTCTCTTGTTGACACAATACATCTTTGTAGCATCAAAAAATACTGGAATTAACTTTACTATTTTTTGATGCAGCTGTGCTCGTGGCAGCCCCAAGCGACAGGAAATTTTCAAGAAACATGGCATTTTCCAGGTCTGGAACCTTGTGATTCATGCTGATGCTAAACCTTTGCATTCGCATGGCCTAGTAGTGTGTGACATTTCTCGTATTGTCATTGCAGGCGCCTTATATTGAGGATCCTAACACGGGGGTGAAGATGTTCGAAAGCGCTGAGATCATAGAGTACCTAAGGGCAACATATTCCCTGTATCCTCAGTACCAAAATCTCTGAAGTGTCGATATATAGTATGAGTTTAGAATAAATTCTTTACAATAAACCGCTGAGTCGCAAATGCAATGTAACAGTTGTATTCATCCACTTGCTATAGATGGTGACTTGGGGTTATATGGTAGAGAAGGAAGAAACGGGCCAAGTATTCTCGAGTACCGTCAATTGTCACCCTTGAGATTTTTTATGGTGGTGCGAAACCATGTGGAGATGAAATTTTGTAGCATGGGGAACATGTTGGATTTATGATGCAAAGGAAGACATATGTAATGTGTAAAATCATACATATGCAAATAAGGTAGTATTCCCTCCGTTTTTAAATATCGTTTTTAAATATAAGACCTTTCAGAGATTTCAATACAAACTACATATAGATGTATATAGATGCATTTTAGAGTGTAGATTCACACATTTTTTTGCTTTGTATGTAGTCTATATTGGAATCTCTAAAAGGTCTTATATTTAGGAACGAAGGGAGTAGAAATTAGAAATACTTATTTCTTTGCAGAGAGAAACTAGAAATACTTCTTTCGTAGAGAAACTAGAAATACTTCTTTTGTAGAGAAACTAGAAATACTTTGAAGAGATGAGCTCCATAAATTACAGTGAAAAATGCTGAATGTTTTATTGGAAAAGGGAAATAGAGGTTAGGCAATACTCGAGCCCAACATTATACTGTGAAGTTGCAATCTAATAACAAGTAAGATCAACAAATAATTGGGGGGTGACATGACAAAATTATCAACAAATAATTTGAAATGCCAAAACGTCATATATTTAGGAACAGCGGGAGTATATGGTAACACAAGATAAAACTAGCCGCACAAATGCGCGAGCCCTATGGCCACACTGCAAATTATTAATTTGACAAGTATGATAGTTTTGCACTATGTACAACTTACTACTCGCTAACTCCGCCTATGTTGTCTCAACATAGCCAGTCCCAAGCCGGGTAAAGGAGGAGGGTTGTGATAGGCTTGGTGAGCCAACTTTAAAACTCAGCCACTCTTATGGAGATGAAACCCAAAAGATTTTCGTTGGGGCGTAACCCTCTCAGCGACGCGCTACATCGGAACCCGGGTGTGGTGGAAAATGGGCAAGGGTCGGGCCGTCACCCCCAAGGGGGTGCGCTGTATCTTGATCCAGATACGGTGGCAAGTGAGCGAGAATCGGGTCGTCGCATCCTTAGTGGCGCGCTACATCGGCGCCCGGATGTAGTGGAAAATGAGCAAGGGTCTTCGCATTTGACTCGACGAGTGCGAAGGGTAAGGAAGCTAGCCGAGCCTAGGAGGATTCGCTTAGGTAGCTAGAACGTAGGGTCTCTGACAGGGAAGCTTCGGGAGCTAGTTGATGCAGCAGTGAGGAGAGGTGTTGATCTCCTTTGCGTCTAAGAAACCAAATGGAGAGGACAGAAGGCGAAGGAGGTGGAGGATACCGGCTTCAAGTTGTGGTACACGGAGACGGCTGCAAACAGAAATTGCGTAGGCATCTTGATCAATAAGAGCCTCAAGTATGGAGTGGTAGACGTCAAGAGACGTGGGGACCGGATTAACCTGGTCAAGCTAGTAGTTGAGGACTTGGTTCTCAATGTTATCGGCGTGTATGCCCCGCAAGTAGGCCACAGTGAGAACACCAATAGGGAGTTCTGGGAAGGCATGGAAGACGTGGTTAAGGGCGTAGCGATTGGTGAGAAGCTCTTCATAGGAGGAGACCTCAATGGCCACGTGGGTACATCTAACACATGTTTTGAAGGGGCGCATGGGGGCTTTGGCTATGGCATCAGGAATCAAGAAGGAGAAGATGTCTTAAGCTTTGCTCTAGCCTACAACATGATTGTAGCTAACACCCTCTTTAGAAAGAGAGAATCACATCTGGTGAATTTTAGTAGTGGCCAACACTCTAGCCAGATTGATTTCATTCTCTCGAGAAGAGAAGATAGGCGTGCGTGCCTAGACTGTAAGGTGATACCTGGAGAGAGTGTTGTACCCCAGCATAAGCTGGTGGTTGCTGACTTCCGCTTTTGGATTCGTGTCCAGCGGGATAAGCGTGCCAAAGTCGCTAGAACGAAGTGGTGGAAGCTCAAGGAGGAGGTAGCTCAGGCGTTCAAGGAGAGGGTCATTAAGGAGGGCCCTTGGGAGGAAGGAGGGGATGCAGACAATGTGTGGATGAAGATGGCGACTTGCATTCGTAAGATGGCCTCGGAGGAGTTTGGAGTGTCCAGGGGAAGGAGAAGCGAAGATAAGGATACCTAGTGGTGGAATGATGATGTCCAGAAGGCGATTAAAGAGAAAAAAGATTGCTTCAGACGCCTATACATGGATAAGAGTGCAGACAACATAGAGAAGTACAAGATGGCGAAGAAGGCCGCAAAGCGAGTTGTTGGTGAAGTAAGGGGTCGGGCTTATGAGGACCTCTACCAATGGTTAGGCACGAAGGAAGGCGAAATGGACATCTATAAGATGGCCAAGATCCGAGAGAGGAAGACGAGGGATATTGGCCAAGTCAAATGCATCAAGGACGGAGCAGACCAACTCTTGGTGAAGGACGAGGAGATTAAGCATAGATGGTGGGAGTACTTCAACAAGTTGTTCAATGGGGAGAATGAGAGTTCTACCATTGAACTGGACGACTCCTTTGATGAGACCAACATGCGTTTTGTGCGGTGAATCCAGGAGTCTGAGGTCAAGGAGGCTTTAAAAAGGATGAAAGGAGGCAAGGCGATGGGCCCTGATTGTATCCCATTGAGGTGTGAAAAGGTCTCAGGGACATAGCGATAGTATAGCTAACCAAACTTTTCAACCTCATTTTTCGAGCAAACAAGATGCTAGAAGAATGGAGACGGAGTATATTAGTACCAATCTTTAAGAACAAGGGGGATGTTCAGATTTGTACTAATAACCGTGAAATTAAGCTGATGAGCCATACAATGAAGCTATGGGAGAGAGTCATTGAGCACTGCTTAAGAAGAATGACCAGCGTGACCAAAACTTAGTTTGGTTTCATGCCTGGGAGGTCGACCATGGAAGCCATTTTCTTGGTACGACAACTTATGGAGAGATATAGGGAGCAAAAGAAGGACTTGCATATGGTGTTCATTGACTTGGAGAAGGCCTATGATAAGATACCGCGTAATGTCATGTGGTGGGCCTTGGAGAAACACAAAGTCCCAGCAAAGTACATTACCCTCATCAAGGACATGTACGATAATGTTGTGACAAGTGTTCGAACAAGTGATGTCGATACTGATGACTTTCCAATTAAGATAGGACTGCATCAAGGGTCAGCTTTGAGCCCTTATCTTTTTGCATTAGTGATGGATGAGGTCACAAGGGATATACAAGGAGATATCCCATGGTGTATACTCTTTGCGGATGATGTGGTGCTAGTTGACGATAGTCAGACGGGGGTAAATAGGAAGTTAGAGTTATGGAGACAAACCTTGGAATCGAAAGGGTTTAGGCTTAGTAGAACTAAAACCGAGTACATGATGTGCGGTTTCAGTACTACTAGGTATGAGGAGGAGGAGGTTAGCCTTGATGGCCAGGCGGTACCTTAGAAGGACACCTTTTGGTATTTGGGGTCAATGCTGCAAGAGGATGGGGGTATTGATGAAGATGTGAACTACCGAATCAAAGCCGGATGGATGAAGTGGCGCCAGGCTTCTGGCATTCTCTGTGACAAGAGAGTGCCACAAAAGCTAAATGGCAAGTTCTACAGGACGGTGGTTCGACCTGCAATGTTGTATGGCGCTGAGTGTTGGCCGACTAAAATGCGACATGTTCAACAGTTAGGTGTGGCGGAGATGCGTATGTTGAGATGAATGTGTGGCCACACGAGGAAGGATCGAGTCCGGAATGATGATATACGAGATAGAGTTGGGGTAGCACCAATTGAAGAGAAGCTTGTCCAACATCGTCTGAGATGGTTTGGGCATATTCAGCGCAGGCCTCCAGAAGCTCCAGTGCATAGCGGGCGGCTAAAGCGTGCAGAGAAGGTCAGGAGAGGGCGGGGTAGACCGAATTTGACATGGGAGGAGTCCATTAAGAGAGACCTGAAGGATTGGAGTATCACCAAAGAGCTAGCTGTGGACAGGAGTGCGTGGAACCTTGCTATCCATGTGCCAGAGCCATGAGTTGGTTGCGAGATCTTATGAGTTTCACCTCTAGCCTACCCCAACTTGTTTGGGACTAAAGGCTTTGTTGTTGTTGTTGTTGTTATTGTTGTTGTTGTTGTTGTTGTTGTTATTGTTGTTGTTGTTGTACAACTTACTACTCGCTCCGTCTCGAATTACTTGTTGCAGAAATGGATGTATCTAGATGTATTTTTAGCTCTAGATACACCAATTTCTATCCTTTTCCATGACAAGAAATTCAGGACGAAGGAAGTATATATAAAATCAAGTCTAAGAATGATCATCCATATATTGTGACAGACCACGGACAAATCCTGGCACATGCTACACGGATGATAGATTTTGCGTCATAAGTAATAATCCAATTAGCAATATAGCTCATGAGTTGTACCTGTTATTTGGTGTCATACTTGTGGCATGCTTCCCAAGTTTCTTCAGCGGTATTGAGCTCAATATATACCCTCTCATATTTCACCATATTCACTCATGTTTGCACTATCCAGCCCTCTGCTTATTTAGCCAGGAATTTAAAATTCAAGTTCCCGTACCAACCATCACATTGATGATCTGGGTATCATATCTAGAATATAATTTTTGTTATGTGATGTGACTGCAAGTTGAGATATTAGATGGAACTGAGATATCTAGGCAGTCGCGACCCACCAAAAGTCCTGTTGCCTAGGTTTCTTGCCCCCAGGCTGGATGTTTTTGAGGGCCAACCCAACCGTTTTATTATGTTTAACATGCTGGACAGTGTACCTGGGTGGACAGCCACCATTGCTCTGTGCAATGATGACTTATACGCCCAAGGGTTTCAAAAACACTTTATAGGCGGTGGAACCACTTCAAAATGTTCAATCCTATTGTGCCAAGGTCCACCAAATTGCCCATTGGCCACTATTACCTGGAGCTACTACCTCGGTACGCAAAGGGCACCGCAAGATCACATGAAGAGCTGTACAACCTAGTTCCCTTGGGTAAAGTTGCCATCAGACGCGCATTTAGGACTTTGGCGTACGTCACACCACGCGAGTGGCGGACCTTAGATCTGTGTTGTCACCTTAATAGTCATGTTCTGCGAAGGGCAGTGCTTTGATAAGCTCAACACAAGACTCAAGAATCAGTGGGATAGTCCTGGAGCAATCTACATGCTCCATGATATGGACAGACTGTGTTAAACACACACATCCATAAAAAAAAAACTTTACATTACACTGCATTATGTGTGATCCTAGTATCTTTTTAATCGAAAATCCAGTGTGTGTATAAACTAAATTTGAAGCCTTTTTTTAGAAGTATTTAATCATTTCCATGACATCCAAGTCGCGGAGAAATAAAAATTTGGCTAGTAAGGAGTTGGTCACTACTTGGCTGCCCCCTAGTTCAAAAAACAGATCGGGTGCCCATCGTTTGTGAGTCTTAAGAGCATCTTCAGCCGTTCGCCCCCCTCCCCCCAGGTGGCTTGAAAAATTGTCGTCTGGGGGCGAACCGGCGCTAAAATCGGCTTAGGAAGGATTGGGTTCCCACCGCCGCCCCCAGGCACCAATATCGGCCAATTTCGGCGCAAATTTGCCCACTTTTCAGCCCACTTTCGGCGCAAAATTGGTCCGCTATCGGCGTAAATCGGCCCATATTCGTCATGCCTGGGCGCAAATTCAAGAGAAGCTATTTTTTATCACATAGTTCATCATAGAAAATCAATAGAAATCAAATGGTTCAACAAATAGTTCAGTATAAATTATATAGTTCAACAAATAAAAACTCATATTTCATCACACGTCGAGCTAGGCGTTGCCCTTGAGCCTCCATAGTTGCTCCACCGGATCCTGCTGCAGTTGTTGATGCACCAGTGGGTCTCGGATCTCCTGACGCATATTGAGGAAGGCCGTCCAGGATGCCGGTAGGTGGTGATCAACTTGGGTAAGAGGACCCTGTCTGTAATATGGTTCAGTGTCAAACACTGGCTCTTCCTGCTTGCTCTCGATGATCATGTTGTGCAAGATTACACAACAAGTCATGATCTCCCACATTTGATTTTTTGACCAGGTCTGAGCGGGGTATCGGACAACAGCAAATCGAGATTGGAGCACATCAAATGCTCGCTTGACATCCTTGGCATCCTTCCTGCAAGCCTCCTGAACCTTCGCAAAGTGAGAGTACTTGCCTCCTGGCACAGGGTTTGAGATAGTCTTCACAAATGTGGACCATCTCTGACAGATGACATCTGCTAGGTAGTATCCCTTGCTGTAGTGTCGCCCATTGACCTCGAAGTTCACCGGAGGAGAATGACATTCAACAAGCTTAGCAAAGACAGGGGAGCACTGCAGTACGTTGATGTCGTTGTGAGTTCCTGGTATACCAAAGAAGGAGTGACAAATCCATAGGTCGTGTGTGGCCACTGCCTCAAGTACCATACTGCAACCGCCTTTGGCGCCTTTGTACATCCCCTGCCAAGCAAATGGACAATTTTTCCATTTCCATTGCATGCAATCGATGCTTCCAAGCATCCCAAGAAATTCTCTTGCTGCATTCTGTGCTAGGATCCGAGCAGTGTCTTCAGCATTGGGTGATTGCAAGTATTGCGGTCCAAACACTGCCACCACTGCCCTGCATAACTTGAAGAAACATTCAATGGTCGTGGACTCGGTCATGCGCCCATAGTCTTTGAGTGAATCACTGGGAGCTCCGTATGCAAGCATCCTTATAGATGTCGTGCATTTTCTGGAGTGAGGTGAATCCCAATGTGCCAGTGCAATCCTTCTTGCACTTGAAGTAGCTGTCAAACTCCCGGATTGAATTCACAATCCTGAGGAAGAGCTTTCGGCTCATCCGATAACGGCGCCGAAATACTTTGTCGCCGTGTAGTGGAGCGTCGGCGAAGTAGTCGGAGTAGAGCAAGCAATAGCCTTCCAGTCGATGCCAGTTCTTTGCCTTCAGCCGGCCCGGCGCCGAGCCACCTCACCGTGGCTTTGCATTGCTCGCGAGCAGGCCGACCAGGGCGGCAAGGACCATGAGATGCTCTTCGTCCTGGACGTCAGCATCGGCTTCCTCCTCCAGCAGCGCCGCGAGTGCTTCCTCGTCGTCCGAGTCCATCGCCGAGCGGACAAATTGCCGAACACCGGGCGGGCGTGGTAGGCGCGCAGCCGCCGGTATCCCGCCCTGCACGGCCGGAGCGCCGGAAAGCTCGCCCACGAACGGGGTTGAGGATGCTACGGAGGAACCCTCTCTTTTCCAGCGGGTGAATGGCCTATCTAGCGGATGTGGGGGGTGGTCGG
>NC_041392.1:26140146-26150632 GCF_002162155.2 Triticum dicoccoides | reverse complement strand
GCGAATCTGGGCGTGCAAAGATGCGTTTACGCTTGACAGTGGTGGCCCAGACGCTCTTTTCCCTTCTGCCGGAGCCCAAGTGCGCTGGGTTCGGCCTGGGATCGCCGGGCCCAAAAACGGGCCGAGCCGGCGGATTTCGGCATCTTGGGGACGTGACTGCGGGTTTTTTTCGGCGCCGACGCGAAAAAGTCGACCTGAGAGCCTGTTGGGGGCGCGGCTGGAGATGCTCTAACCACGTAAAGGTCAAGCAGTCCCAAATAGTGAGGCAAGTTCGGTTCTGTTCACAGTTGGGCAACCGTTATGGCGTTATCATCCTCACACGCTCTATCAACTGTCCAAAAAAAAAGTTAGAACATGTACTGTATATATCTATATATCCCGCTCCCCAAAACAAACCTAACTAATGCTACTACTCATATCTTGTGCACCTTAATGTCACTTGTGCACCTTAATGTCATACTTCTCGCCTCACATGGATCGCCTTACTGAGCACCACCATCACTAAAAAAGGAGAGAGACACGAGAACAATACACATTGCCATTATAGTACTTTGCATATTTATATGACCATTAAATTGAGAGAATCACATTAGTTATATTTTTTATTTAAAGACATAGGTTCATCTTTTTTCGAGGGAAGTACAAGTTGTATTCACCCACTTGCTATGGTGCCCGTGAATTGTCGCACTTGAGATTTTTTTTATGGTGACGTGGAACTGTATGGATATGGAACTTTGTAGCATGGGAAACATGTCGGATTTATGATGCAAAGAAGTACATATGTAATACGTAGCACCGGATACTTTATTGGAAGAAGGAAGTAAAGACGATAAACGAACATGATGATTTGAGTTGGCAATACTCATTTTTTTTAGAAAAGGAGGAAGACCCCCGGCCTCTGCATCTAGACGATGCATACAACCACTTTATTAATTATTCTCAAAAGACCTTACAAAGAAATACATCAGTAAGTCTGAAGCCACCATCTAGGCAACATCTGTTACTACTCCTATTCATTTGATGAAGAGATGCTGATAGTTTGGGCCTAATACCAAACAGACCTCGCAACCAAACCTAACATCTAAGACCTGAGTTCCCATCCAGGACGCCTGTCGGGTATGAGTCACCCACCGGTCCGGCGCACTCCTCAACCAGGACGCCTGCCGGGTATGAGGCCGCCGCAGCCACCTGCCACCAATCCATCTTCAGAGATGTACTGCTGCATCTACCTTGTCCGGTTTAGCTGTCGTCGACGCCACCACGACGCCAGACAACGCCACCATCCTGCGCTCGTCCATCAACACACGCCCAGCAGCGAGACCCCGCTGCTCCATGCCACTGAGACCCGCCATTGTCGACGTATCAGATGCAACGCCGCTCCTCCTTCGTGAACACCACCTTCTACCACTGCACTCCCAACTGAGCCCCAGTGCCCCTGACGACACCTCCAGGAAGGTCACGACGCAAAAAGCGCCGCTGCCGACAGATCCGAAAAGGATTGAAGGTTTTCACCCGGCCGGGATCGGGGTGGGTAGATTGGGCCCTCAGCTGCGCCTTCATGAAGGAAAGCGGCGCCCATGAGCGTCGCCGCTGCCGGGCCGGCTAGACTGGCCAAGGTTTCCCCCGGACCCAAAGTACACCACCAGGGCTCACCACCACCGGAGCCTGCAGCCGCAAACCACCGGGACGACGACAGAGGCAGCAGGAGAAAGGGGAACCTCCAGATCTGACGCAACGAAGAACCACGCCATGGCCGGACTCCACCAGCGACCCGCCACCCGCGCGGCCGAGTACGCTGGCCAGCGTCGCCTACAGACGTCTCCAGCCGCCGGACGACGCCGCCTCGCCGATAGGGCCGCCGCCCAAGGATCCGAAGGCCACCGACGCGATACTCCAGCCCGCAGGCCGACGAGATCGATCTGGGCGCCGAGATCCCCGCTGCCACCTTCCCCGGCGTCCGTGCGGGCTGTGCCGGTGGCCGTCTCCGGCGGCGGCGAGGGACGGAAGGGGGATGAGGGGAGGCGGGCGGCGATAGATGGGATCGCCCTCGCGTCGCCAGTCGCCAGGGGGCGACGCGAGGGCCGCGTTCCGAGTCTATGCAACTTTTGAATTGCCAATACTCATGTCCAACATTTTATAGATCAATGCAAAACCGAACAGAACATTGGCTAACTAATGATTGCCGGGACGAAGCAAAATAGTAGAATGATGAACGTGCAAGATGGTGGTGAAGACTCGCCGGAGTGAGGCGGCATGCCGGTCTATGGGCGAGTGGGGAGCAGAAGGTGCGGGGGTGGAGGGTGGGGGCGGAAGGTGCGTAGTGGTTCCGGCCACCAGTTGAAAGCGCGAGACGAGTAGTTGGGGCTAGGGCGCATGGGGGTGAGTGAGAGTGAGATTGAGCAAGGGTGTGTATAGTGGCATTATATTAACAATTCTACATACGATAACTGATGAAGTGAAAGAGTGCGAAAGAAAGAGGGGGCATGATTAAGCTAATTGATGATCTCTTAATAAGAAATAGAAGCCTATGTCATGTACCAGATGTCTTCTGTCATTTTAATCACCCATTTAAGATCATGCAATTATTAATTGCTAGAGACAATACATTGTGTAGCATGTTATTTTCACTTCTTTAGAAGACTTAAATACATAACAGAAGACCGCCTTATCAACCATTGTACATGTCCTTAGGAGTACGATACTTAGACATTCTCTATGTGGAAAGCAAGCATCTGTGCCATGGCTTTCCTACAAACGCATTACCTATAGACCATATAGAACCGATGTTTTTCATACTAGTCAAATTGGAATAAAATATAAAAAATGAGTTCAACAGTTCACGGATGATATTATGCTATAATGCTTTCGATATTGAATTTGAAAAAAGAAGATCATGCAGATAGTGTGTCGATCACATGAAAAAAATCATGGCACATGCTACCCGGATGGATAGATAGATTTGAAAGAAAAAAAGTCCAATAAATAATACAACTCATTAGTTGTACATGTTACTTGGTGTCATACTTGCTACATGATTGCAAGTTCTTCGGTGGTGCTGGGCTCAATATATATAGCCTGCATATTTCACTATATTTTTTCATATTTGAGCTATCCTGCCCCCTGTTTCTTTTTCTGAGAGGCTACCATGAGCTTATTTAGCCAGGAATCAATATGTGATTTGAGCTAGGTATCGTGTCTGCACCAAATGTTTTGTCGTGTGATGAGGCAGACAAAAGGTGAGATATTAGAAAAAACTGAATAGCTCATGCATTCCGCTTCAACTCCACCTTCAAGGTACAGGGCGGCGCTCGCTTCAGATCGAATGTCGATGCATGCTTCGTCAACATGCTCTCAAAGGCTTTGGCCGCCAACCCTCTCCTGTTGTGCATCTTCAATGGCTCACCCGACATTCGTGCTGCTGTCCACGCAGATGGCATTGACGACGCCACCCTAAAGCCCATCCCTCTGCATCTCCTCCAGGGCTTGGGTGTATTGTGTGGTGTCAACCCAATGAATCTTTTGACCCTCGTTGGTGTCGTGGCTGTCTTCCGATCAGCTCTGAAATTCGGGATCCAAAATATTGCCGCTTGTGCAGAAAATTATGGGAAAGAACTGCTCTTCTGATCAGTTCTGAAATCGAACAATGTGGAACTGAACAACAATCATATTGTTTTGATGGCAAGCTGTATATGCCAATAGAGCGCGAGCTAAAACAGCTGTTGAGGCCTAGTGAAATTTCAAATTTGTTGCATCACTTGAAATGGTTTGGAAGTTTTCACACACGCAAGCATCGAAACAAGTCGCACAAGCTTGTTGACCCACTGCTCCTTGATCATAAGTATTTGATGAATTATTTTTGCAGGTGGTGGCAGTGGTGGTGACTGCGATCTACAAAGCTTTGTGATCTAGTACCATTCTACATTACTATTGTACGGGTACTTTTGAGGCACCCAGACATATGAAGAGCGAAGATGAAGAAAAACTGACTTCGTGGAGATACTATCTTTTTCCCGCCCGACCAGCTCCGCTCCGCCCCTGCCAATCACACCAGCGGCAGCTTCCTTCTACCGCTCGCTCTGTCCGTACCACGCACCATGCGGGATGCCACGATGGCATCCGCTTCCGGCCTTTGCTCCCCTCCCGCAACGCGCCCACCACCACCAGCGGCACCCGGAGGACGGCGTCAAGGATGGCCAGCTTGGCAGTGTCGCCGGCACGTCCCTATGATACCAAGTTACTACTCCCTCCGTTTCTAAATATTTGTCTTTTAAAAAAAATTCAAATAGACTATCACATACGGATGTACAAAGATATATTTTAGAGTGTAGATTCACTATTTTGTATGTAGTCGCTTTTTAAAATCTTTAGAAAGACAAATATTTAGGAACAAAGAAAATACTTACTAGAGGACTATCCATTGTATCTCACGAATTTAGAATACAAGTTTCAGATGCAAGTATTGAGCAACAAGAACGAGATCGAGGGAGGTGGGAAGGAGGTTCACACCCGACGGCGGCCGGTTCAGGTATCTATTCGTCGAATGAAGAGCAACATTTTTTGTTAGGGATAAGGGTATCTTCGACACGGACCCTTAAACCATCCACCGTTCGGACCAGGCGATCTAGACATGCTGTGCCAGCCAAAACGGTCCTGCATCGGTCCGGAGGACGGTGAGGACGCAATTTCTCTTGCAAACTGGAGATAAATGTGGAGGCTTTGAGGGCGTTCGAACGGTACCCACGCCCGCTTTTGACCACCCTGACCCACCCGAAACCCTCCTACCTCGCCCGCGCGAGTTCCCCCCTCCGGGCGTTAGCTTCCCGCATTCATGCCGATGTAGAGCAGCCGCTCCACATTGAAGCCGGCCTAGAGCAGACGGAACCTCTCACTAGCTCCGCCATTGAAGCACACGCCTGCCGAGGTCGCCGCCCGTGGAACACTTGGCTGAACATGCCTCCTCGCTGCATTCAAATGTCTCCATTAAACCCCCGCGTGTGCTGAGAAACTTACTCCGACCACATGTCCGTTCACAAACGGATCGAGATTAATCATAACGTCGGGCAAGCTCCTCCCGTCAGCTGGCTATTTAAAGGAGGCCAGACGCCGGGCAAGAATCACACCTCTCCACCGCTTCCCATCTCCTCCTTCCACTTGTTTCTCCACCCATTCGATGCCATCTAACGAATACTAAGAGAAGTTCTTTGGCATAAAAGCTGGCTAGGTGGCCCGCCGAGCCCGCCGGATACGAGCCAGGTAGTTCGCTACTCCACCTCCCTCGCCTAACCCGACGGAGCAAGTTGTTGCTCCAAGCCGACATGTGGTTTAGCAACGAGCCTCTCCTAGCCATCTCGCGGAGGAGTGGCGAGGGTCTCCAGGTAGGCGCGGGTGAGCACGACGGAACGGGCATCGTGGCTATCATGGACAAGGCCATCCACACCAATATCGAGAAAAAGTAGAACACGGGAGACCGTACCCGCTTGGGTCCCAGGAAGACCACCGCCGGCTCGTCGCCGGTGTGCACAGCCAGTGACTTGCCCGGTTCAGCGCAGATCATCATCGATCCTCACCTCGACTTCATGGAAGCCGAGTAGGCACTCTTCCCTTCCGGCTGAAGCACCCATTTCCCCTCCGGCTGAAGCATCCCCTTTACCACTCCGATGAGCAACACAACCGGGTTTAGGGAAAAGACAGGGGAAGAATATACCTCCCTGGCTCCCGGCAGTCCCATGAGCGGGCTGCCGAGCATGGGGAAGATAAAAGGATCCGCTGCGGCCTGTTTTAGATTAGTGTAGTGTATCCGTGTTGTGGGAATGAATCTCCGCGCGGCCGTACGTACACATAGTTTTACCTTTTTAGTTAAAATATGTTCAAAATGTAAATGTTTTTGTCTGATTTGTATGAAATCTGCTGTGTTTGCATGAATTTCGTCCGATTGGTTTAAAAAGTTGTTAAACATATGCGGACAGCGTTGGATGACCGCCTCCCGTATTGGTGTTCACGGACTGATTCCCCTTGTCTGCGGATGAATTCGGGAGGAAATTTAATAGGTCAGTGTTCGAAATGCCCTAAGAGCAGCGTATATGTATATATGGTTACTCCTGATTAGTCCTCGTGGGCAGGCCGTGGGCTTCTTCTGGTGGCGGCTAGATATTCCTGTGACACCTTCGCCCTGCCTTTTCGTCGCATCGGCCTCTTCGTCAGATTTTTCTATCTCGTGCCTAGGTCGCTCGCGAGCGACCGCGCATGTACCCCCCGCTGCGTATATGTGGGCCGATCCAGCTAGCTCATATCCAGTTCTGGGAAGGTTCTAGAACCT
Organism: Triticum dicoccoides; assembly: GCF_002162155.2. Lineage (NCBI taxonomy): Eukaryota > Viridiplantae > Streptophyta > Magnoliopsida > Poales > Poaceae > Triticum > Triticum dicoccoides. Next base: position 26,144,316 of record NC_041392.1, on the reverse strand, counting down.
TCCCAAACTATTTTTTCCTGTTATTTCTTTCGGTCTTTTTCTCCTCTACCTTCTTTCTTTCTTTATCTTCTAATTTTCCTTTTTATTTTTCGAATTTCCTTTCCTTTTATTTCCAAATTTCATGAAAATCTTCTGAAATCTGTGAACATTTTTCTCAAATCAGTGAACAATTTTTGAAATTCGAACATTGAATTCAAATCAAGGTTAACACTTATTTAATAATTTTCATTTTTATTCCGAAATTGCTAAATTTTTACAATTTTTGAACATATTTTACAAGTTCCTGAACATTTTTCTAAATCATCTACATTTTTTCAAATTGATGAACTTTTTTAAAATCATGGATGTTTTTTACAATTAGTGAACAGTTTTTGAAAACGTAAACAGTTTCAATAATTATGAATATTTTTCAAATTCGTGAAGATGTTTTCAAAATCATGAACATATTTTAAATTTGCGAACATTTTTTGTAAATTCATGAATCTTTTTCAAATCTTGAATTATTTTTCGAATTTCATGATCATTTTTTTGGGGAATTGCATAGTTTTTCTAAATATTTTATTAAAATTTCTGAACATTAAATAAAAGTCATGAATATTTTTCGAATACAAGAACCTTGTCTGAAATCACGATTATTTTTTGAAACCATTAGCATTTATCATTTCCTGAACATTTCTTTAAATCATGTACTTTTTTTAATTTATGAACATTTTCTTACAATTTGCAACTTTTTTGAAATCTCAAATTATTTCTAAAAAGGAAAAAAACTAAAAACAGGAAAGAACAACAAAAAACGAAAAAACAAAGGCGCTTCCCACCCCGCACATTGGCCGGCCCATAAGGCAGCGCGGGGTAGCGGGCGGTGCGCGCTTCCCAGGTTTCGGACACGCTGGTCGTCATATAGGAGGTCCCCTCTTCGTCCTAGAGTTCACCCACTTCAGTCCTGTTCCAGCTGGGCTTTTATCATGTCAATCTATTTAGTTTCAGCCACCAAATTAAGCACCACAATGGAATTCTTTGGTTCTAATCTATTACCAAAACTGAGCACCACAAGGGCTAATAATTTTCGCTGCCGCTGATTTATTCTTTGCTTCAATTGTTGGTGTATCCTGGCTAAAAAACTTTCAGCTGTACAGTCTGTTGAAAGGTGAATATCTTTTCTGTTTACTACATCTGCTTTTTTTTCATGTATGGATAATCTTCGTGTTTACGGTTGCATGTAAAATTTTCAGGTGAGAGAGATGGCATCCGTTTGGACCTTGATGTCTTATCTTAGCACTGTCCGAAAAAAGGGCCATCATTTCGTCGAACGGTTTTAGAAACGGGAAGGAAGAAACAGTTCCCTTACATGGTATGCAAGAATTTTCTCACCAATTCAGTGGTTTCTTAGGTTATATATCTGTCGCTGCAATATCAAATTTTATCGTATCTTTGTAGCATGATCCCAGTTGAATCACCATTAACTAATACTCCATCTGTTCCAAAATGTATCTTGTTCTAGGTTTGTTCTAAGTGAATCTTCTTCATGTATACAAGATTTCTTTTTTATATACAAGGCCATTTCATTTTTTGTTTGATCTATTAACGGTAAACATGTATACCGCTTGGTCCATTAATCATGAACATAATTGGGACAGTTCCATCGACAACCACTTGGTCTATTAACCCTGAGCATTACTGAGCAGCTGTCGATGGAACTGTCCCAATTATGCTAGCGCTTGATCTATTAATGGTAAGTAACTAAGTATTCCAGCATCTATAAGTATATATATCCTATTTTTTTTCTCTGTATACCTTTGTTCAGAAATACATCCTTTCACTAGTGCAGAACCGCGCTTTAGCGCCGGTTCGTAAGGGCCTTTAGTGCTGGTTCTATAACCGGCACTAAAGAGTGGGGACTAAAGCCCCCCCCCCCCCATTTAGTACCGGTTCGGCACGAACCGGCGCTAAAGTGCCACCACGTGGCATGAGCCTGGCCCCGGGTGCGGGTAGATCATTAGTACCGGTTGGTAACACCAACCGATACTAAATGTTTGGGGTGTTTTTGTTTTATTTTTTATTTTTCTTTTAATTTTGTGTTTTCAATTTAATGTAGTGATTGTTTTACATTATAATGAGTTGTTAAATCATTAGGTGAAAGTCCCGCAGATTAGTTTCGACTGGGTGCATGTGGATCCTGGCAGCTAAGTGATCAATTGTATATGCCATATCCATATTACTTGATCACTTAGGTGATCAAGGTAATATGGATATGGCATATACTTTATCACTTAGCTAGGATCCATCCAGTTGAAACTAATCTGCGGTTTCTTTTATAAATGATATAATAACTCATTAATATCATCATCATCATCATATTAATATAAAAACTCTTGCATCATATATATCATCACCAACAACAGTATATACTAACTAGCTAAAAATCATCATAGTCGTCATTACCACTATTTAATCATCATATAGTCATTACCGCTATCTAATCACCACCAACACTAGCTTAAAGAAGAAACATTTACTTGTACCAGAAGCAAAAATATCATCGAATTCAACATGGTAATGATATTATAAGCATCATAACACCTTAAAAGCAAATCACTCTTTGAGATTAAGTTCAGGACGAAGAACACGGACATGAGAGGACAAGTACTAAGAGCATGAACTAGCTAATCACTCCTACTGCTCTCTCTCTCTCAGGTAAAATAGCATAGAACATGTATAGCTTTCTAGATTCATCATATTAGACCATGCAGATGAACCTGTCTCCTAATCGTGGGTTGCGCTTCTGATTGCTGCCCCCTAGTACTTTTCTGCGATCGTTCACAATTTTGCTCCAGTCTTTTACTATTAAGCATTCCTCGCTATTAGAAATTCTGAATGCACTAAAGTGCATTGTAGAATATCTTGGCCGTAAGCTAACAATATTCATGGTACCTTTAGTCTCGATCCAATCAGGCACAACATTCAGCGGGAGTTCCTGTTGAAGAACATCGTATAGTAACATACTTAGCAATGAAGTTTAGCTTAAAAAATAATGTATGCAAAAGATGCACTGAGGACAAATAGTAAAATCTTACCATCTTTCCTAAATATATGTGACCGTAGTTCAGTACGAACACTATTGGTCGCACGTTTTGAGTACCAACATTTGTAAGTGCAGGAATTTTTTTTGTCTTGACAGTATGAAGATTCTTAAGCCATGAAACATAATAACTTATCTCCTCGCAGTTTAATTCAGTTCCGGGACAGTGGATGGTCCTATCTACCAAGCGTCGGGCATGTTTGCTTGATTGGAAATTGTCAATAAAAATTACTTGTCAACTATTTTTGAATAAACAATATCGAAGACATAAATATAGTTGAGAAATTCACATAATGGTAGAACTGGAGGCGTCTGCACATCGACCCAGATGTCTCTATTACCTTCAATATCATCTTCCGGACGAATATCAAAAGTGATACCCATATCATGCTCAAATGCATAAGCCTTGCATAGTGCTTGCCAAGTTTTGCATTCAAAATAGGTGTATGTGTCTGCATTGTATAATTTGACGTTGAAGGTATAACCATGCTCGGTCTTGAAGTAAACTTTTTTTACGTCCATAGTTTTGTTAGGACTGAAACCTATCTTATCCAAGATAAAAATTCTTGCATGGCAGGGATACGCTAGTAGAATAGTGAAAAATTAAAATTATAAATTGAAACAAATGAAGCATTAGTCATGCTTAATTATGAAAAAGACTTGTCGTTGTGACTTACTGTATCCACTCCGAAGTTCTCATCTAGTTTGATGCTAAAACGCATATCATCAACAAGAAAATTTCTGCCGCACAGGCCGCGCTGGTCTTCGCAGTATTCACACATAATGAAATCATGTTCGTCGTTAGACGACATTAATATGTTCATAGGTGAAACATTAAACACTTATTAGTTATATTAATTCAACTAATTCAACTACTTATGTTAATTTCAATTAGTTTAACTAATTCATTCAACTAATTCAACTAAGCACTTACGAAAAATATACCTAAATAAAGTAGCTCAACTAATTCAACTAACTAGTTCAACTAATTAATTTCAATTAATTCAACTAAACTAGTTCTATTAATTTTCTTAGTAAAAATAAGGTAGCTAGTTCTATATAGTAAAATGTTAAATAGATGATCAAATCTC
>NC_041392.1:26139366-26139899 GCF_002162155.2 Triticum dicoccoides | reverse complement strand
AAACACTTACTAGTTCTATTAATTCAACTAACTAAACTAGTTCTATTAATTCAACTAAGCATCTACTAAAAATAAACTAGTTATATTAATTTCTTACTAAAATAAAGTAGGTAGTTCTATATAGTAATATTTTGATTAGATCATCAAATCTCATATACCTAAATTTTCTTAGTAAAAATAAACTTGTTCTATTAATTTTCATACTAAAAATAAACTAGTTATATTAATTCAACTACTTCAAATCTCATATATATACCTAATTAATATCTAGCTAATTCATCTAAAATTGACATTAATATTTAACATTTTTTCCATATAATTCATCTAGCTAACATTAACATTCTAACATTATTATCTACGTATGTGTGTGTATGTGTGTGTTTGTGTATGTGTGTGTATGTGTGTGTGTGTGCGAGCAGCGGGCGGCAGCGTACGGGCGGCGGCGGGCGATGCGACGGGGACGGGCGGCGGGCGAGGCGGCAGCGGGGGCGACGGCGGTGACGGCGACGACGGGTGGCGGGGGCGACGGTAGC
>NC_041392.1:26120031-26139276 GCF_002162155.2 Triticum dicoccoides | reverse complement strand
CGGGGGCGGCAAGGGCGACGGCGAGTGGCGGGGGCGACACGAGACGACGGGGGCGACGGCGAGCGGCGGGGGCGCCGAGGGCGACGACGCGTGCTGGATGGGAGAGGTTGGAGATGGGAGATGAAACTAATTTTTTTGCAAGTGCTATATACATAGGAGGGGCCTTTAGTACCGGTTGGAGCCACCAACCGGTACTAAAGGCCAATTTTGACCAGGTCAAGCGGCGGGAAGCGGCCCCATTTAGTACCGGTTTGTGGCTCCAACCGGTACTAAAGGCCACTCTTTAGTTGCGGTTGGAGCCACGAACCGGTACTAAAGGAACGCGCTATGGTATGCAAACTTTAGTCCCACATCGCCGAGCGAAGGGCAGCCGCACTGGTTTAATAACCCAGCCGTGACTGCTTCTTCGAGCTTCTCTCTAAAGTAGGCTTCTGGGCCTAACTCTACACGCTGCCCTATGAGCCTGCCTAGCCTTATGGGTCTACATATGCACGCCCAAGGCCGAGCAGGCCCACAGGGTAGCGTGCAAATATTTTTTATATAGTATTTTCTTTTATTTATTTCAGAGTAGTTTTTTTGATGTATTTAGTTTTTTTTGAATGGTGCATACAGAATGCAAAAAAAGTACTATATTTTTTGCTCTATTTTCAGAGTTCATTTTGTAGTGATTTTCAATTTCACAGTCATTTAGTTCTCTAAACAAATCGATAAATGACTGAAAAAGAGCAAATGATGTCATAAAAGGTTGGAAATTGACGACGTCACTTTGAATGCTGCATACTGAACGCAAAAAAAATCTGTAGTTCAATAAGTTTTAAAAAATGAAGTAACCACATAACAGATAAGTTCTCGTCCGAAACCCTGATACCCCGAAAGAGATTGTCCAGTTTGTACATGAAGTGTATCCAATTTTTGCCGTAACCCTCTCTACTCTTTCGTACATGCTATGTGGGTGAAATGATGATACCATGCCAAGTTTTAACATTTTCAGAATTCATTTTGTAATGATTTTCAATTTCACAGTCATTTAGCACTCTAAATAAATCGGTAAATGACTGAAAAAGAGCAAATGATGTCAGAAAGGGTTGAAAGTTGATGACGTCACTTTGAATGCTGTATATGGAACGCAAAAAAAGTCTGGAGTTGTAATAAGTTTTAAAAAATGAAGTAACCACGTAACAGACGAGTTCTCGTCCGAAACCGTGATACTCTGAAAGAGATTGTCCAGTTTGTACATGAAGTGCGTCCAGTTTTTTTCGTAACCCTCTTTACTCTTTTGCACATGCTATGTGGGTGAAATTATGATACCATGCCAAGTTTCAACATTTTTAGAGTTTATTTTGTAGTGATTTTTAATTTCACAGTCATTTAGCTCTCTAAACAAATCGGTAAATGACTGAAAAAGAGCAAATGATATCAGAAAAGGTTGAAAGTTGATGACGTCGCTTTGAATGCTACGTACGGAATGCAAAAAAGTCTAGAATTGTAATAAGTTTAAAAAGTGAAGTAACCGCGTAACAGACGAGTTCTCGTCCGAAATCGGCCCTGATATTCCGAAAGAGATTGTCTAGTTTCTACACGAAGTGCGTCCAGTTTTTTCCGTAACCCTCTCTACTCTTTTGCACATGCTATGTGGGTGAAATGATGATACCATGCTAATTTTCAACATTTTTAGAGTTTATTTTATAGTGATTTTCAATTTCACGGTCATTTAGCTCTCTAAACAAATCGCTAAATGACTGAAAAAGAGCAAATGATGTTAGAAAGGGTTGAAAGTTGATGACGTCGCTTTGAATGCTGCATATAGAATGCAAAAAAGTCTGGAGTTCTAATAAGTTTTAAAAAATGAAGTAACCGCGTAACAGACGAGTTCTCGTCCGAAACCCTGATACTCCAAAAGAGATTGTCCAGTTTGTACACGAAGTGCGTCCAGTTTTTTCCGTAACCCTCTCTTCTCTTTTGCACATGCTATGTGGGTGAAATGATGATACCATGCCAAGGTTCAACATTTTCAGAGTTTATTTTGTAGTTAATTTCAATTTCACAGTCATTTAGATCTTTAAACAAATCGGTAAATGACTGAAAAAGAGCAAATGATGTCAGAAAGGGTTGAAAATTGACGATGCCACTTTGAATGCTGCATACTGAACGCAAAAAAAGTCTGAGTTCAAATAAGTTTTAAAAAATGAAGTAACCACGTAATAGACGAGTTCTCGTCCGAAACCCTGATACTCCGAAAGAGATTGTCCAGTTTGTACACGAAGTGCGTCCAGTTTTTGCCGTAACTCTCTCTACTTTTTTGCACATGCTATGGGGGTGAAATTATGATACCATGCCAAGTTTCAACCTTTTCAGAGTTCATTTTGTAGTGATTTTCAATTTCACGGTCATTTAGCTCTCAAAAAAAATCGGTAAATGACCGAAAAGAGCAAATGATGTCAGAAAGGGTTGAAAGTTGATGACGTCGCTTTGAATGCTGCATACGGAACACAAAAAAGTCTGGAGTTCAAATAAAATTTTAAAAATGAAGTAACCGCGTAACAGACGAGTTCTCGTCCGAAACCGTCCCTGATACTTCGAAAGAGATTGTCCAGTTTGTACACGAAGTGCATCCAGTTTTTGCCGTAACACAAGAAGTCCGGAGTTGTAATAAGTTACTGAAAATAAAAAAGAGGCGCAATGCTCGTTAATTAGCTACAAGCCTTTCGGAATAGTGTAGACTGCACTACACATAGCTCCATCCAATCTATGCTATTCCGAAAGGCTTGAAGTTAAGCAACGTGCATGTGAGCATTACGCCTCTCCTTCATCGTCTCTGCACTCACGGCTTATAAAACGTTCCTATTGCCTTTCTCTTCGCGAGGTGGGACTAAAAATCAGCTTACTAAGAAACTCTAGTACCGGTTCATGCTATGAACCGGTACTAAAGGTGTTCGTGGGGCCCAGCCTGACCACAACCTGACACAACCTCAGTAGTACCGGTTCGTGGCATGAACCGGTACTAAAGGTTGCCCACGAACCGGTACTAATGATCTCCGCCCGCCTAGCCGTTGGAACCGGCACTAATGGACACATTAGTGCCGACTTAAATTCAAACCGGCACTAATGCGCTTCACATTTGACCATTTTTCTACTTGTGTTTTGACTTGTAGGGTGATCTTTATTTGCCATATGTTCATGATTTTGTTCCCGTTTGACTGAAGTATGATGGTTCATTATCAGTTAATGATAGATGTGCAATTGCTGAAACTTTACTGCTTATTTTGTCGACAATAACACTCGGCCTTGGTATGATTTGGCGTGTATGGAAGGTAGATTGTTAATAAACCAGATAAGCATGTATACAATATGTGAGCTATGAAAGTTTTTTCTCAAACCAGACTGACGCATATTGTTTGCTGGGATCTTCCTACACTGTTTCAAAGCTTCCACCTCGGCCAGTAGAGATCTGGGCAAACGAGATCTAATTCTTTCCTTTTTGTTTTCATGTGGTACCAGTCCCAGAACCTGACCAGTACATGTTTTGTCACCAGGGATCTCCTTCCTGTAAAATAGCACGAGTGGCCCTAGTTGAATTGGAGTTGACACACTTGCTACATTGGTATTCGATACTACAGACTTCATGACACATTTGTAAATAGGTAGCTAAATGCTCTGCCATCATAACATGATGATAGTGTGGAATACTTCGACAACTGACCCTATTATATGTTCACATCTTCTAGTTATATATGCCATAAGTGGAGCTTGTTGACACAATACATCTTTGTAGCATTAAGCAAACACTGGAATTAACTTTACTGTTTTTTGCTGCAGTTGTGCATGTGGCAGCCCCAAGCAACATGAAATTTTCAAGAAACATGCCCTTTTCCTGGTCCGCAACCTTGTGATTTATGAAGTTATTGCTAAGGGAAACGTTTATAATCGTCAGACCGGCCGAAGCTTCGGCCGGTCACGCCCCTCGCTCGCCTCGACTCGTACTTCTGCACATGGGTCCACAGACCAAACTAAGCGCTCCTCCACTCGTTTCTTCCTCGCTCCTCTGTCTTATCCACAACAAAACTCAGCCCGTCTCGCATCGACTCTCCTGTTTCTCCGATCCCCGCTGGCGAGGGTGCCAGAACCCACACACTCCTAGCTCCACTACGGCTAGCCGACCGTGGCCATTGTTCCGTTTCTCCACTCCCCACGGCAAACCGCCATGGATCCGTAGAGGATTTTGGAGCTCTTTTCATGGTGATTTTTCTTTCCTTCCTACAGACCTGGAAGCTACAACGGCGCCACCCAAAGTCGGTGCTGCAACCAGCACCAGCCGGAGCTGGAGACGACAACAAGCAGATGTTGTAACCCGCACCTGAGAAAACTACCACCGGTGAGAAGAAAAGCTTGAGCCGAGATACACAAAGCTAGGGCGGGTACCCATGGAAGCTGCAACCGGCGCCTGAGAAGCTACAACCGTTGTGGGAAAAGCTACAACGGGTGAAACAAAAAGCTTCAACGGGAGGTGACATAAGCTACGGCCGAAGGCGACGACATTGTTTTGTTGCAACCGTGTTCAATTTTTGCTACCACGGTGACGGCAATTTGCTACATCCATCCACAGCCCATGACGGAGCTATGACCCATGACGACGGAGATGACTTTTTTGCTGCAAGCGTCGTTAATTGTTGCTACAACCGGCAAGGATTTTTGCTACATCCATTCATGATAGAGATACGACCCGACCGGGACGGCAAACGATGCCTCGTTTTGCTACAAACCATCACCGGCATCGACCCCGTGCTACAACCGCGTTGCTTTTTTGCTTCAACCGGCATCACAATTTGCTACAACCAGTGTGGAATTTTTTGCTACATTGCACAAGCCGACGTCGGGAATTTTTCTACAATCGTGTCATGCCGTGCTACAACCAGCGTTTCAAATTGCTACAACCGGTGGTGGTGCAAGAGGCAACCGGCATCGCGACTCAACGGCGAAGATGATCTTTTGCTGGAACCGTTGCTTGATTTTGCTGGAACGGGCGCTCATTTTTGCTGGAACTAATGATCGGGATGTTACGACTGTGAGATGTGACCGATGAGCATGAGCTGTGGCATCAGCCGTGAGCAACGACGAGCACGCCGGCAAGCTGCTACCTACCATGGAGTTTTGCTGGAACGGGCTGCTTGGCGTGCTGGAAACGGCTAAGCGGCGAGCTGCAACCATGACGATGTTCTCGACTGCGGCGGTGCCTACGCGAATAGTAGGGATGCTGGCACCACGTGTTTGTGGAGCTGCAATCGAGTTCGTGTTTTGCTGGAACCAAGTCTTGTGGACGCTACAATGGTGACCACAGCGTTCTGCAACGACGGGTGCGGCGAGCTAGATTCCTAAAAAGCAAGATGTTGCGACCATGCTTGCGGCGTGCTAGAACCTTATCCCTGTGATGCTACAAGGGCCCCCATGGCGAGCTGCAATGATGGCGACGGTGAGAATAGTTTTTTTTCTGGACGTGGGGGGAGATGCTACAACGGTGTCGATGGCGAGCTGGAACCGCGTCTGCGAGATGCTACAATGGTGATCCTGAATGAGTTCAGAGCTTCGACCATGGGGGAGTCGCCGGGCTGCCGACGGCGAGTTGGTCGGCGCTGTAATAGAATCATGCGGAGGATACAGGAGGGAGGAGGTGGTGCAGGGGCGGAGGAGATGGACACGGGGGAGACGGGGGGAGCGGAAGTGGAGACACGGCGACGGCAAACTCCGACTCACGGCGAGGGCGGCGACCTGCGTGGTGGGGACGGGGCAGGTGGTCGGGGATTGACCGGTGGCGTGGGTGCGTGCGGCGCAGTGTTCCCCTTTTTTCTTCTGGCGAGGAATGCGTGCGTGAGAAAGAAGGAGAGAGTTGAATTTTGTGTGAAGGGATAAGGCTAATCTGACGGCCTCCAGCGCTTGCATCTGACGGTTTGAATACGACCGTCCGAACCCCTGGCAGGTCCGCCGGCGCATAGTACTGGCCTATTGCTAAACCTTTGCAGTCACATGGCCTAGTAGCGTGTGACATGTATCATATTGTCTTTACAGGCACTTTATATCGAGGATCCTAACACGGGGGTCAAGATGTTCGAAAGCGCTGAGATGGAGCGCCCCCGCGGCGACTTGGTCCAGTCGCCGAGCAGGTCGTGGCTATAGCCATCGCCGAGCCGCTTGATGCACCAGATGTCCTCGGTGCTAAGGCGCGCCCAGAGCGGCACGCCAGCGTGGACGTGCTTGAGAGAACGACCTCGGTGGCCACCACCCGGAGCTGCTACGTCGGGCCATATTGTGCTCGTGCCGAAACCGTGGGCGCTCCAACCTCGGCGTCCCCGACAGGCGCCGCCCAAGTCATATAGGAAATAGATCTTGAATGGCACAAAAGGTTCGGGGTGGAGGGTATCCGGATCAGAGCCACGACGCCGCTCGCCATCGCCGCCGGTTCTACCCCAGCCATTGGCCGCAAACCCTAAAGGAGTCTTGGTTCTGCTGCATCCGTCGCCGCGTGGGGTTTGTGTTGTTTCGGGAGAGATATAGATGGGGAAGACGGGGTGGACGGCTTGATTCGATCGCACGAAGACGTTTCGATTGCAGGGCGGTTCGCTTCCGCTTCCGACGTCTGAAACAGGAGGGGCGTGGAGCGGTTGCTCAAAAAAGAAAAAAGAAAAAAAAGAGGGGCATGGAGCGCGCAGGGTCGCCTCTTAGCTGCTGATCTGAGTGGTCTGTAGTCAATCAAACGGCTGAAAACATTATGATAACATGGACGCACGCGAACGCAGGAAAATCAGCTACTGGGGGGCTTCTAGATTTAGTAGATTTGAGATGATGTCCCTAAATTAGTTACAACGAAGATGCCGGTCTGAGTTGGCACTACTCGTGTCCAACATTATACTATTGTAAAGTTGTAATCTAGTAACCGATAATATCAACAGATAATTAAGAGGAAGTCATACATTTGACACAACACAATTAGCATAGTACTATATGATAAACTAGTTGTGCCAATGCCCGAGCCACACGGCCCACATCGCTAATTATTACTTGATAACTATGATAGTTCTGCACCGCTTATCTATGTACAACTTACTATATACAAAATCAAGTGTAAGAAAGAACATCTCAATGTTGTAACAGATCAAGGACAAAATGCTGGCACATGCTACATGGATGATAATTTTGCGCGAAAAGTAATAGTCTAATTAGCAATATAGCTCATGTGTGGTACATGTTACTTGTCATACTTGCCATATGCTTCCCAAGTTTCTTAGGTGGTGTTGAGCTCAATATATAACCTCTCATATTTCACTGTATCCATTCATGCTTGCGCTATCCGGCCCTCTGCTTATTTAGATAGGAGTTGAGATTTAAGTTTTATTAACAAAGACCATCCTGATGATTTGGGTATCATATGTAGAATATAAGTTTTGTTATGCGATATGACGGCGCAAGTTGAGATATTGGAGGGAACTGAGAGGCTCATACATTATGTTTCATCTCTGTCTTCAATGTCGTCTGTGTAGCCGTCACTGAGGATGCCATTCTTGAACAAGCTGAGAATCGAGATTGCATAAATAGCCTCGTGTCGACCTATGTATCCATTCAGTGCATCATCACCACTGATGCATTACACACATCACCATGTCGATCATTCACACACTTGACCCAGAGAATGTACTGAAAATTTAGTATAATGTATGCAGTGATTGCTTCACAGACGTCTATGTCATTCTCTCTAGGAAGTTATTGTCCTACAATGACAACCCACCACAAGTTTTGTTTTGGTCTTGTCACACATAATGTAGTGCAATATATGAGATTGACTACATGTCAATCGACTGAATATCATATTTGGGTCAGTCAGTTTTTGCCCCTTTGTGATTTTTTTAAGTACCGCAGCTATTTTTTTTTGCGGGAAAATATTGGGATTTATTCCTCGGTAATAGTATTGCAGTCTACTAATACAAAGCTAGAAACACTATCTGGAACATTGTGCAACCAACAAGTGGTGCTGCCTCCGGCACGACCAATATTAGCTAGACTATGAGCAACTCTGTTTTGATGACGATCAATTTTCTATGGAATAAACCGACGAAGTTCTAGAATCTTCTTGATTTCCAGCATCAGATGTACATAAGCGGAATGATCCAGCAAGTTGTCCGTCTAAAAGTACACTAATCTCGGCCTCAAGTGCTGTACTTCTGTGAATAACAATGGATAAATCTGACCGTTGCATGCTTATAGACAATCCTTCTAAAAATGCACTAATCTCGGCCTCAAGTGCATCTTTGCAAAAACATAGGTAACGATATGCAGAGAAAATGACTGCTCCATTTGAGTCTCTTAGTATCATGCCTGAGCCAGCCAAACCAGATTCCTTCACAAAAGACCCATCACAAGATAGAGCCAACCAGGGCACTGGAGGCTTAGGCCACGGTAGTTGTTGCTTAGGAACTGGCAACATTCTGACTGGAGGCATATTAGTAGGCATTTTCCTCTTACAATCTCCTCGATGTTGTACTTCTGTGCTTGATTAAACGAAGATAAATAGCTGCATATATAAGAAGGTCCGAGAAATACTAGATGGCGGAACAACCTTGTTATGCAACACATCATTTCTTACACTCCATGTTCTCCACAGAAGCATGATAATCATTGCTCTCACGTCCTCATGTTGATTATAAAATATGCTAAACGACCACTCCTTTTCTGTGTGAACCAACATGTCATTAGAGGCAGATGCCACACTTTACGTATCTCCTCCCATAATTCCACCGCTCTTGGACACGTGATTAGAGCATGGAAGGAATCATCAATGCATGCACCACACAACATGCAGCCTTCTGGAACACCGAGGTGATGTCTAGATTTGCATGCATTTGTAGGCGGCGCATCCACAGTGATTTTCCATGCAAAAGATCGCATTTTAGGCAGGGCAGGTCCCCCTCAGGTCTCGAACAAACCGAACTTCCCAGGAAACCAGACAAAGGAAATCCTGGCCCTGACTCGGCGACGTTCGGATGCTACGAATAACCTGTACGTCCGCTTGGATGAAGAATTTATTCAACAGTTCACCATCCCACGTACCATTCTCTTGATGAAATCTGAAACCTTATTGAACCTGCAACGGCCCTTCCGTGATATTGGCCTTAAAGATGGCCCTCTAGGTACCCAAGGGTGATTCCCCCATCCCCTCCCCCTCACGTCGCCTCCCCCCGGGCGGCGTCAGGGGCCCCGAAACCCTAGCGCCGCCAGCACCCTCTTGCCGCCTCCTTCTGCCGCCGCTGCCGCCGGCGTGGGACGCGGTGGCGGCGGGCCTGGTGCCAAAGGTTTCTGGGCGGGTGGATGCGGCGGATCCCATCTGAGGCACGGGGGCGGCTCCTCTCGTGCGATCCAACGACAGCGGTTGGGACGGCGAATCCGGGCTGTGCAGCGGGGGCCGGAGCACCATCGCCGGCGGGGCGGCGGCCATGCATGGATGGCGGCGGTGGCGGCGCCCCATCCGGCGGGGTGGACTGTCTTGGTCGTGATGGTTACTGCGGTCACTGCGGACGCCCCGCTTGGATCTGTCGCGGGGAGGCCTTCTGCCGACCGGCAGCGCGTGGGGGGACTGGTGAGGAGATGTCGGATCTCTGCCGGAGTACCGACGGCGACATACATCTTCGTGGCGAGGTTCCGCTCGGTTCCAGTCAGCCGCGAGGTCAGGAAGACGTGGCTTCCGGTGAAAATCGCGCCTGACTGCGGTCTTGGCAGACGATGGCGGCGTCTCAGACGTCGTTACCTTCTGGAGGCATTGTCATTGCAGGTCACATCAACCTGATCAAGAAGTTTTGGGGGAAACTCTAGATCTGGGTCTACCGGATCAAATCATGACAGTGCCTTCGGTATCATTCTCCCTCATGGGGGCATCGTTTTGGAGCAAGTGCTGGTTGAAGGGGACATGAGGAGGAGCGGTGATTCATCTGGTCCATTAATGACGACGGATCTCGGCGGCGTGGCGCAGTGGAGACTCGGCGCCTGATGAGCGGAGACGGACTCGTGTAGGAGGGTGACGCTGCCTAGCGTCATGGTGGTGTCGGCGGCAGCTAGACCGGGCAAGGTTGATGCAGCAGTACAGCTCTGAAGATGGATTGGTGGTAAGTGGCTATGGCGGCCTCATACCCGGCAGGCGTCCTGGTTGAGAAGCACGCCGGACTGGTGGATGCCCATACCTGGCAGGCGTCCTGGTTGGGACCTCAAGTCTTAGATGTTAGGTTTGGCTACGAGGTCTGTCTGGTATTAGGCCCAGACTTTCAGCGCCCCTACATCAACTGGATAGGGATAGCGACAGATGTTGCTTAGTTGGTGGCTTTAGGCTTTTTGTTGTATGACTCTGTAAGGTCTTGTGTCAATAATTAATAAAATGGCCGTATGCATCGTCCAGATGCAGAGACCGGGATTGTCCTCCTTTTCTTAAAAAAATACCCAAGGGTCTTGCCACGCTTTGATCTAGTCCCATTCCCCACTCTCCATATCATCCCTCGTTTAACTAACTCCAACCCATGCTCAATACCGTGCCATACCGCTCACGCGTTGTCGGTGAAAACCATGTCCACAAGATTGCCCATAGGGTAATATTTGGCACTAAGTAGTCTAGCCACCAAACTTTCGGGATGCATGATCAATCTCCAAGCTTGTTTAGCCAAAAGTGCTTGGTTAAAACCCCACATATACCGAAATCCCATACCTCTCATAGATTTTGGTAGCATCATTCTGTCCCATGCAATTCATGCCATCTTCCTTTTTCCATTTTCAACTCCCCACTAATACTGCCTTATGAGCCGTGTTAGATGATCACACATGGACATAGACAACTTAAATACACTCATCACATATGTGGGTATTGGTTGTGCCACTACCTTTATAAGAACTTCTTTACTAGCCATGGACATATATCTTTCACTCCAATCAATCAACCTTTAAGAGAGTTTTTCTTGTAACGGTTGGAGCAAACCTTTGCTCATTCTACCTTCTGGAACCGGCAATCCCAAATATTTGGGCTCAAACACCTCTTGGGAGATTTGCAATATACCTTTAATTTCAGTCGAGACTGGCACTTGACAATTGTCAGCAAACAAGATGGAACACTTGGCCGGGTTAACTAGTTGTCCCGTCGCAACAGCATACGTGTTCAACACCTCTTTGACAATTATAGATTAGTCAGGCCTCGCCCGAAAGAAGATAAGAGTATCATCTGCAAACAAAAGATACGAAATTTCTGGTGCTCTTCTACAATTTTTTAGCGCCTCCAGTCCATCATCCCGGATTGCCTTATGCAACAAGGCGGACAGAGCATCAGCCACAAATAAGGATAAGAACGGTGACAAAGGATCACCTAGCCGAAGACTTCCGGTGGGTGCAAACTGCTCCAATAATCTCCTAGTAAATTTAACAGAGTATCTGACTGATCTAACACACTCCATAATTCTGTTCACCCAAGCATGAGAGAAACCCCACTTGAGTAGAGCCTTCTCGAAAAATCCCAATCTACTCGGTTATAGGGCTTTGAGAGATCCAATTTGTAAGCACAATAAGGCTGTGCTTGATGAGCTGATTGAATATGATGAATGCACTCAAAAGTTGTAATAGTGTTGTCCGAGATAAGACGCCCATGAGTGAATGCACTTTGATTTTCAGAAATAAGTTCCGTCAACAGGGGCAAAGACATTTTACCAAACACTTGGACACCACTTTATAAATCATATTGTACAAACTTATTGGTCTAAAGTCTTTTAAATCAGTCGGAGAAGCAACCATTGGAATTAGAACAATAGCTGTGTCATTAACACCCGGTGGCATATAACCCGTGGCAAAGAATTCTAACGCTGCCGCCGTGAGCTAATGCATGCAAGGACGACTCCCTTCCATGATGTTGCCGCATCAATGCCTAATAGGCAACTCGTACATTCACTAATTGTTGTCTACAGGCGCATGCATACATGAAAAGGAGCTTCATATGTAATTATATATTACAAGCATATCTATGTATGCATGCATGTATATGCGGAAGCCAAATGCAACACATCCCCGTCCACGTAGCTCATATAACAAAGAAGATAAAGAGCACTGTTTGAAACGGTTTTGTACCGAGCTATGTCAAAAATATTTATAGTTGGCATTGTAAAAAAAAGGAGAAAAAGGGCACTGTCGAGGATACACATGTGTACTACAACATTAGCTAGATATTGATTCATGCATGTAGGTGCTCGTTCACGTACCCATCCATGCATGCATCGTGAGCAAGTATACGATGACGACGGCCATTTGTGTACCGTGGTATGCATGTATCCAAATACTTGCATCGACGAGAACCAATCTGTTATTGAATGGTTAGAGGAACAGTGGTATCCCCAGCCAACTAGGGTTTAAGTCCTGGTGCTCGCATTATTTCTGGATTTATTTTAGAATTTTCGGCGATGCGATTTCAGTGAAAAGAGATGTTTCCGTTGACGACAAGACGCCTATGATGATTTCGTAAATCTCAAGATGATATGCCGGCTCAGTCTCTCGAAGATGCTCATAGGGATATGATGTACGTGTGTTTATAGGAATGAGTGTATGCACGTATGTATAAGCGCTTGCGTCTGTACTGTGTTCAAGAAAACAATACTTGCGTCGGTCGGATGGGCGTGCACGTACCCGAATACGTATGTACCGGCCGGCCGCACATCTATACGTGTCCGAATACCCGCGTAACTGGCAAGCTCAGATGCCTGGACACTCGCACGTTCGAAAAGGAACTTGTACACCTGCCGATACACAACTACTCCCTTCGTTCGGAAATACTTGTCTTAAAATTGGCTATATTTGGTCTAGATACAACCATTTCTAGGATAAGTATTTCCGAACTGAGAAAGCAGGTGCGTATGACGTATAGGCCATATAGGACACGGTTTTTCATACTAGTCAAATTGGGGAAAAAAATATAGAAATGAGTTTGACAGTACATGGATGATATTATGCTATAATGCTTTCAATAATGATTTCTTTCAAAAAAACATCATCCAGATAGTGTGTCGACCACATGAAAAAAATCATGGCAACACGCTACACGGATGGATAGATATATAGATTTGGAAGAAAAAAATTCCAATAAATAATAGCAGCTCATTAGTTGTACATGTTACTTGGTGTCATACTTGCTACATGATTGCTAAGTTCTTCGATGGTGTTAGGCTCAATATATATAGCTTGCATATTTCACTATATTTATTCATATTTGAGCTTTTTTTTTAGAAAAGGAGGATGACCCCCGGCCTCTGCATCTGGGAGATGCATACGGCCACTTTATTGATTATTCTCAAGGACCTTACAAAGTATTACAAAGTATTCATATTTGAGCTACCCTGCCCTCTGTTTCTTTTTCTTCGAGGCTGCCATGAGCTTATTTAGCCAGGAATCAAGACGTGATTTCTGTCTAACACACAACAGCTTGATTGAGCTAGCTATCATGTCTACACCAAATGTTTTGTCGTGTGACATGGCAGAAGTTGAGATACTAGAGAAAACTGACCAGCTCATGTATTCCGCTTCGGCTCCACCTCAAGGTTCAGGGCGGCACTGGCCTTGCATGGAACGTTGCTGCAAGCTTCGTCAACATGCTCTCGAGGGCTTGGTCCGCCATGATTGTCTCGTTGAACATCTCCAATGGCTCCTCTGTTATCGTGCTGGTGCCCACGCGGATGGCATCGACGACGCCACCACGCATCCCATCCTCTGCACTTCCTCCAGGGTTTGGGTGTGCTGTGCGGTGTCAAACCCAACAAACCTGTGCACCCTCTCTGCCACGTCGAATTTTTCTGCTTCTCTCGTCCATGCAACGCCTCTCTCCTTAGCAGCACTTGGAGTCGAGGTGGTCTTTCGATCAGTTTCGAAATTCTGGACTCAAAACATTGTTGCTCGTGAAGAAAACTATAGGAAATAGACACGGGACTGATTACGACCATATATCTGAATTTAATAACAACAATCTTTTGAGGCACCCAGACATATAAAGAGCGATAAAGAAAAACCGAGCACCCTGTCCACTCGCTCGCTCCAGCGGGCCGCGGCGGCCTCCGCTTCCCGCCTCTCCTCCCCTCGCGCATCGCATCCACGACCGGCACCTGGAGGACGGCGTCAGTTAACCTGAGGGTCGCCACGCAGCCTGACTCCGCCTTCGCTTCCGCCTCCTATGAGCCGCCAGAGTTCTGACCGCCAGCCGGGTTGGTGCCCCCTGCCCAGGCGCATCGCGGTCAAGGATGGCCAGCTTGGCAGCATCGCCGGCGTCTCCCTCGCCCTGCCTTTCCGCCTCGGCACCGGCCTCTTTGTCGTAGGGTTCTTCCCCTAGGATCCTCTTCTAGCTGGGCTTGAAATTGAGCACCACAAGGGCTGATAGTTTTCTCTGCTTCTGATTTATTCTTTGCTTTAACTGTTGGTGCATTCTGGCTAAAACTTTCAGCTGTCTATTTTGTTGAAAGGTGAATAGCTTTTATGTTTGCTACACCTGCATTTTTTAGCTAACAATTTTCATGTATGGACAATCATTGTGTTTACGATTGCCATGCGAAAATTTCAGGTGTGAGAGGCCAACATTTCGTCCAACGGTTTAAGAAACGGGAGGAAAGAAGCAGCTCCCTTATAAGGTATGCAAGAATTTCCTCACCAATTCTGTGGTTTCTTAGGTGATATATGTCGTTGCTGTATCAAATTTTATGTTTCTTTCTAATGTAATATCTGAATCATATTTGACAAACAAGCATGATCTTCCTACACTGTTTCAAAGCTTCCACCCCAGGCGATAGAGATCTGGGCATATGAGGTCTAGTTCTTTGCCTTTTGTTTTTGTGTACTACCAGTCCCAGAACCTGACCAGTACATATTTTGTCATCATGGATCTCCTTTCCGTAAAACAGCACGAGAAACCCTTGTTGAATTGGAGTTGCCACACTTGCTACACATGTATTCGATACTGGAAACTTCATGACACATCTGTAAATAGATACCTAAATGCTCTGTCATCATACATGATGACAGTCTGGACGTGGAATTAACATTACTGTTTTTTGCTGCAGCTCTGGACGTGGCAGTCCCAAGCGACAGGAAATTTTCAAGAAATGTTGTTAAATTTCCTGTAATGAAATTCCATACTTTTTTGTTTAATATTGTGGATGATGATATTTTTTTCTCTGAACTTGTTCAAAGTTAAAGAAGATTGAACTTTCAAAAAATAATACCCCTTATATTTTGGAACTGATGGAAAATTTAGTTCGACGGGTGGGAACATGATGGAGTGTGTTTTATTTTTATTTATAGTGCGGTGATTTGATGGGCCTTTGTGGTGTAGTTATGTATTATCCGCTAACGAACATATATTTATGTGGGGAAATTTATGCTTCGAACTGCAATTACTATATTGGTGCTACAGTATCACATGGTGATGTTTCTTTTCTCTAGGTGGTGGGAGGGTACACGGACTGATATATTTTTATAGGCTGATTGTTGCTGATTGATTTGAAAAATTGTTGACCCGATCAAAATCGTAAACCAACTGCAAAATTAAATACCTTAATTGAATGAAAAAGCTTCAAAATGGGAATAAAGAGAATTAAAGAAATTGAATGAGAGAGCTCTTGATAATTTTTTGACCTGGTCAAAATCAGGTCGACCAAATTCTAAATTGAAGATCTCAATTAATTGCAAGGCCTTAAAAGTTGGAAAGTATAGTGTATACTATGAAAGACTAGTTAACAGCACGTGCTTTGCACGTCAAGTCACAAATGTATTATTTTGAGAGGGAAGGAACAAATCTTGCTTTGCATAAATTAGTTTGGTTGCACCGAGTACAAACATTCAAAGGCCTACGCGAACTAATCCGTGACTAGATGATTAGGATGACAGTAGTATAGTGAATGGACGGCTAGTGTTTGAGGGATTCGCTGAATGTTTGACCGTTGGATGCAGCAAATGAGTGCTGCAAATTATGGCTCTATGGCGGGAAATCAGGACCAAGGAAAATTCAAAAATTTATGTACTATAGTAGTAGAGAATAGAATGAGATAACTTTGAGAATTATTGATCCGGTCAAAATTGGGTGACCTAATCCTAATTAAAGACCTCAATTTTATGTGAGCTCTTCAAAACTAGGATGCTTAGTGTTATAGAGGATAAGTATGATAGTTATGCACCGCTTATCTGTGTACAACTTACTATATATAAAATCAAGTGTAAGAAAGATCATCCAGATCTTGTGACAGATCATGGAAAATATGCTGGCACATGCTACACTGATGATAGATTTTGCGCCAAAAGTAATAGTCTAATAAGCAATATAGCTCATTAGTCGTACATGTTAATCTTTTTATATTTGAACAGATCGTATATGTTAATTGGTGTCATACTTCCCACATGCTTCCCAAGTTCCTTCGGTGGTATTGATTTCAATATATACCCTCTCATATTTCATTGTATCCATTCATGCTTGCGCTATCCGGGCTTATGCTTATTTTGACAGGAATAGAGATTTAACTTTTATGTAACAAAGATCATACTAGAATAAAAAAATGTTGTGTGATGTGACGGCGCAAGTTGAGATATTGGAAGGAACTGAGAGGCTCATACATTATGCTTCGTCTCTGTCTTCAATGCTGCATAGAGGATGCCATTCTTGAACAAGTTGAGAATAGAGATTGCTAAATAGCCTCATCTCGACCGTGTGTCCATTCAGTGCATCATCAGCACTGATGCGCCACACATATCACCATGTCGATCATTCACTACCTTCTTGTTTTCCTCTTCCTCCCCCCCCTCCCCCCCCTCCATGAATCACGCACTTGACCCAGATAACATCACTAGTGCAGAACCGGACAATAGCACCGGTTCATAACGGCCTTTAGTGCCGGTTCGGTAACCAGCACTAAATTGTAGGCACTAAAGCCCCCCCCCCCTTAGTACCGGTTCAGCACGAACCGGTGCTAAAGGGCAAACACATGGCACGAGCCAGCTCCGTGGGCGCGTAGGACATTAGTACCGGTTGGTAACACCAACTGGTACTAAATGTTTTGGTGTGTTTTGGTTTTATTTTTTATTTTTACTTTAATTTTGTGTTTTCAATTTAATTTAGTGATTGTTTTACATTATAATGAGTTGTTAAATCATTACGTGATTAGTTTGACTGGATGCGTGTGGATCCTAGCTAAGTCATCAAGTATATGTCATATCCATATTATATATACTTGATCACCTACTTAAGTGATCGAGGTAATATGGATATGGCATATACTTGATCACTTAGCTAGAATCCATCCAGTTGAAACTAATATGCAATTTCTTTCATAAATGATATAATAACTCATTATCATCATTATATTAATTAATATAAAAACTCTTGCATCATATATATCATCACCAACGGTTTTCATAGCAAAGATATCATCGAGTTCAACATGGTAATGATATTATAAGCGTTCATAACACCACAAAAGCAAATCACTCTTTGAGATTAAGTTCAGGACGAAGAACACGGGCATAAGAGGACAAGTACTAAGAGCATGAACTAGCTAATTAATCACTCCTGCTGCTCTCTCTCGGGTAAAATAGCATAGAACATGTATAGCTTTGCTGATTCATCATATTGGAGCATGCAGATGAACATGTCTTCTTATCGTGGGTTGCGCTTCTGATTGCTGTCCCCTAGTACTTCTTTGTGATCGTTCATAATTTTGCTCCAGTCTTTTACTATTAAGCATTCCTCGCTATTAGAAATCCTGAATGCACTAAAGCGCATTGTAGGATATTTTGGCCGTAAGCTAACAATATTCATGGTACCTTTAGTCTCGATCCAATCAGGCACAACATTCATCGGGAGTCCGTGTTGAAGAACATCGTATAGTAACATACTTAGCAATGAAGTTTAGCTTAAAAAATAATGTATGCAAAAGATGCACTGAGGAGAAATAGTAGAAATCTTACCATCTTTCCTAAATATATGTGACCGTAGTTCAGTACGGACACTATTGGTCGCACATTTTGAGTACTAACATTTCTAAGTGCAGGAAAGAAATTTGTCTTGACAGCATCAAGATCCTCAAGCCATGAAACATAATGACTTGTCTCCTCGCAGTTTAGTTCAGCCCCAGGACAGTGGACGGTCCTGTCTACCAAGCGCCGGACATGTTTGCTTGATTGGAAGTAAGCTGTCAATATAAATTGAGATCTATTAATTATTCAACTGGTTCAAATAATCTCATATGGAAGACATAAATATGGTTGAGAAACTCACACAATGGTAGAACTGGAGGCGTCTGCACATCGAACCAGATGTCTCTATTACCTTCAATATCATCTTCCGGACGAATATCAAAGGTGATAACCATATCAGGCTCAAATGCATAAGCCTTGCATAGTGCTTGCCAAGTTTTGCATTCAAAATAGGTGTATGTGTCTGCATTGTATAATTTGACGTTGAAGGTATAAGCATGCTCGGTCTTCAAGTAAACTCTTTTTACCTTCATAGTTTTGTTAGGACTGAAACCTATCTTATCCAAGACAAAAATTCTTGCATGGCAGGAGATACGCTAGTAGAATAGTGAAAAATTAAAATTAAAAAGTGAAGCAAATGAAGCATAAGTCATGCTTAATTACGAAAAAAGACTTGTTGTTGTGACTTACTGTATCCGCTTCAAAGTTCTCATCCAGCTTGATGCTGAAGCGTCTATCATCAATTAGAAAATTTCTGCCGCACAAGCCGCGTTGGTCTTCACAGTATTCACACATAATGAAATCGTGTTCGTCGTCAGACGACATTTCCATATTCATAGGTGAAACATTAGACACTTATTAGTTCTATTAATTCAACTATATAATTCTGTTAATTCAAACAACTAAGCACTTATGAAGAATATACCTAATTAATTGAACTAATTCAACTAACTAGTTCAACTAATTAATTCAACTAAATTAGTTCTATTAATTTTCTTACTAAAAGTAAGGTAGCTAGTTTTATATAATAAAATGTTAATTAGATAATGAAATCTTATATAACTAAATTAAATATATATCTAGCATATAATTTATATCTAATATCTAACATATATGTTCATATATAGGTGAAACATTAAACACTTACTAGTTCTATTAATTCAACTAAGCATTTACTAAAAATAAATTAATTCTATTAATTTCTTACTAAAATAAAGTAGGTAGTTCTATATAATAATATTT
>NC_041392.1:26112374-26119504 GCF_002162155.2 Triticum dicoccoides | reverse complement strand
GGCGACGACGGGTGGCGTGGGCGATGGCGGTGACGGCGACGACGGCGACGACGGGCGGCGGGGGCGGCGAGGGCGGCGCGCGCGATGGGGCGACGGGCGCGGCGAAGAAGTTGGATCGAGAAGAACTACTGGTGGTCGATGAAACTGATTTTTTTCGTAGGTTCCATATATATAGGATGGGTCTTTAGTGTCGGTTGGAGCCACCAACCGATACTAAAGGCCAATTTTTGCCCGGCCAGGGGCGGGAAACGACCCCTTTAGTACCGGTTTGTGCCACGAACCGGTACTAAAGACCCATCCTTTAGTAGGGGTTGTAGCCACCAACCGGTACTAAAGGTTGTATGCTGCCACCGGCGGTGCATAATGTTTAGTCCCACCTCGCCGAGCGAAGGGCAGTCGCACTGGTTTATAAACCCAGTCGCGGCTGCTCCTTCGAGCTTCTCTATATAGCAGGCTTCTGGGCCTAATTAATTAGGGTGCGCTGCCCTGTGAGCCTGCTGGCCCTTCTGGGCCTGCATTTTCACATCCTAGGTCTGGCAGACCCACTGGGTAGCGCGCCAACAAAATTTTTATATTTTTTTTCTTTTTTGCATTATTTATTTTCTTCTATTTATTTGTGAGTAGTTTTTTATATAGTTTTTTCTTTTTTGCATTATTTATTTTTTTCCATTTATTTTTGAGTAATTTTTTTGTATAGTTTTTTTATTTTCTGCATTATTTCTTTTCTTCTATTTATTTTCTTCTATATCCAGTTTGTACACGAAGTGCGTCCAGTTTTTGCCATGACCCTCTCTACTCTTTTGCACATGCTATGCGGGAGAAATGATGATACCATGCCAAGTTTCAACATTTTCAGGATTCATTTTGTAGTGATTTTTAATTTCACGGTCATTTAGCTCTTTAAACAATTAGGTAAATGATCGAAAAACAACAAATGATGTTAGAACATGTTGGAAATTGATGACGTCGCTTTGAATGCTGCATACTGAACACAAAAGAAGTCCGGAGTTCAAATAAGTTTAAAAAATATTGATGTGGCCGTGTAACAGATGAGTTCTCGTCCGAAACCCTGATACTCCGAAAGAGTTTGTCCAGTTTGTACACGAAGTGCGTCCAGTTTTTGCCGTGACCCTCTCTACTCTTTCGCGCATGCTATGCGGGTGATATGATGATAACATGCCAAGTTTCAACATTTTCAGGATTCATTTTGTAGTGATTTTCAATTTCACGGTCATTTAGCTCTCTAAACAATTAGGTAAATGACCGAAAAACAACAAATGATGTCAGAATATGTTGGAAATTGATGATGTCGCTTTGAATGTTGCATACTGAACACAAAAGAAGTCCAGAGTTCAAATAAGTTTAAAAAACATTGAAGTGGCCGTGTAACAGATGAGTTCTCGTCCGAAACCCTGATACTCCGAAAGAGTTTATCCAGTTTGTACATGAAGTGCGTCCAGTTTTTGCCGTGACCCTCTCTACTCTTTTGCGCATGCTATGCGGGTGATATGATGATACCATGTCAAGTTTCAACATTTTCAGGATTCATTTTGTAGTGATTTTTAATTTCACGGTCATTTAGCTTTCTAAACAATTAGGTAAATGACCGAAAACAACAAATGATGTCAGAACGTGTTGGAAATTAATAACGTCGCTTTGAATGCTGCATACTGAACACAAAAGAAGTCCGGAGTTCAAATAAGTTATTAAAAATAAAAAAGAGGTGCAATGCTGGTTAATTTGCTTCAAGGCTTTCGGAATAGTTTAGACTGCACTGCACATAGCTCAGTGCAATCTATGCTATTCCGCAAGGCTTGAAGCTAATCAACATGCAGGTGAGCATTGCAACTCTTCGTCATTGTCTGTGCACTCACGGCTTATAAATTACCTATACTGCCTCTCTCTTGGCGAGGTGGGACTAAAAATCAGCTTACAAAGAAACTTTAGTACCGGTTCATGGCATGAACCGGTACTAAAGGTCTTCGTGGGGGCCCCAGCTTGACCATAGCCTGACACAGCCTCATTAGTACCGGTTCGTGGCATGAACCGGTGCTAAAGGTTCGCCACCAACCAGTACTAATGATGTCAGCCCACCTAGCCATTGAAACCGGCACTAATGGTCACATTAGTGCCGGCTCAAATTCAAACCGGCACTAATGTGCTTCACATTTGACCCTTTTTCTACTAGTGCATGTTGAACATCAGTACAATGCATCCAGTGATTCCTTCACCAAGTCTCCGCCATTCTCTCTAGGCAGTTATTATCCTATAGTTGGGACCCACCCCAAGTTTTGTTTTGGTCTTGTCACACATAATGCAGTGTAATATATATCTAGATGTTTTCAGAGGGCCGACCCATCTATTTTATCATGCTTAACATGGTGGACAATGTATCTGGGCGGACATCCACCATTGCTCTTTGTGATGATGAAACTTGTACGACCAGGGTTTTGAAAACACCTGTAGGCAGTGGAACCACTTCAAAAAGTTTGATCATATTGCGCAGGCTTCACCGAATTGCCCATTCACTACTATTACTCAGACCTACTGCCTCCATACCCAAATGGCAACGCTAGATCGCACGAAGGTCAGTGCCTAGTTCCCTTGGGTAAAGTAGCCGTCAAAAACATATTTAGGACTTTGGTGTACGTCATACCATGCGGGTTTTGGACCTTAGATCCATGCTTCTCACCTTAGTCATGTTTTGTGAAGGGCATCGCTTTGATAAGCTCAACGGAAGACTCACGAATCAGTGAGATAGACCAGAAGCAATCTACATGCTCCATGATATGGACAGACCATGTTAAACACATAGACCCAGAAAAAAATCTTTACATTACACTCCATTATGTGTGATCCTATGTTCTTTTTAATCGAAAATCCAATGTGTGTATAAACCAGAGAGCGCCAACCATCAAATGTGACGGTGTGCCATTGTCCGGCACCGGGGCCGGACGAAGAGAAGGCGAACAGAACCAGCTGGGTCTGGTATTTGGCCAAGCACATGACCCTGAATCTGAATGGAGCGTCGGTAGCAATGTCAGTGCCCTCGTCCCCGCCGGTAGGAGCAAGGAAGGCCTCGGAATGATCCACTAGATCGGGCCGGTACCAAGGGACGGGAGGTAGCAGGAGGTAGCGCCGATGCATCGGGTCACAAACGGCGATATCCCTGAAGATGAAAAGGTCGTGGTGGTGGACGCAGAGAAGGGCGCGACCATCGCGGAAGTCGCGACGAATCCAGGGCCGCTCGCGGGAGGGGAGGAAGGAGCAGGAGAAGTCGGTGTCGGCGAGGGCTCGTGCGGCGGCGGTGGAGGGGTGGGGCGGCTGGGCTGGGAGGAAGGAGGTCGAGACTAGTATGCCCAGGAGAGACGGCGGGTGGAGGGTGCGAAAGCGACGGAGGAAGGAATGGTCGGCGATGATGCAGCGGGGGGAGGTGCCGGCCACGGAGGCGCGGGCTAGGTCGGCGGCCGTGGGGAGGCGGAGGAGGATCTCCTCCGTGACGTGCTCCGGCAGGCTCGCCTGCGCCTCCACCGTCGGAGGTGCACCGGGGCAGGGTGCCGTCGGCAGGCCATCAGGGCAGGGTCTCGCCGGAGGCGCATCAGGGAAGGGCGGCGCCGTCGACGCCATTGTGGAGTGGGGTGGAGCGGAGGAGAGGGGATTGACCTTTGGGGTCTGGTTTCCCGTTTCTGCTATAGGAAAACGTACGTCATCTTCTTGAAGGCGAAATACGCCTTTCCCTTTCTGCTCGTGCTCACATTTTGACGTGTCCTTTGACACATCAAGAAAAACGAAGCAAATTTCTCTAATTTTTTAACAAAATCACAAACAATTACATCTCCTTTTGTCAAAGGTGTATATAGTATTAGACTAGGCTAATTACATATACTCCATACACTTCCTTTACATCTCCTTTTGTCAAAGGTGTATATAGTATTAGGCTAGGCTACCTAATTACATGTCCTACTCGAATGTTATGAAGCAACCCATGGAGCAGTTTGCCAGGGAGTATAAGGCCCAGTTCTTTTTAGCTTTTGATTCTCCAGAATCAGTTTTTGGGAAACTTCTCACAGAATCAGCTTCTCCCAGAATCAGCTGTCGAGTTCTTTTCTGAGATTTTGGTCTCTGATTATGGGATGAGTTGTATGCTGAAATGTCCGTAATGTCCCTGAACTAAAACTGAGTGTTGAATTGCTAACACTTGGTTGTTTCGAACAAATTATCATCGAATATGAGCATGAATATGATTTATGAATATTTTAGCTTGCTAAATATTACAATAAAGAAGGTTTCCAAGTTTCCTTTGCTACAAAAGAAGTTGCTAAATATTATTACAAATAGACTGACTAATCTCATGGTACAAGACTGGTAGCAATAGCATCACGTGTTTCGGCCATGGTACCATCATCTTCTGGTGGTAGAGCGTTGGCGCCTGTAAATGGCAATGGGGGCTGCACATACGCATCATTGTCAAACTTGTCAAAATGCTCATCATGCAACTTGCTATCACGAATGAAGTTGTGGAGACACATGCATGCAGTGACAATCATCTTTTGGATCTCCGGTTTGTACCGTGGTATGCCTCCAAGAATTCGCCATTTCATCTTGAGAACACCGAATGTTCTTTCAATGACATTTCGCAAAGAAGAATGACGATGGTTGATTGTCTCATGTCTACCAATGGGTGGGTGTTGTTGGAACTCTGGTACATGGTATCGTTGCCCTTTGTATGGTGCTAGATATCCAACCCTGTTTGGATATCCGGAGTCCACAAGGTAATATTTATCTATAGTAAAACATCATAAGATATTAGAAATGTAGTATGTATCATCATGTACATAACAAAATACATACAATAGATTACCTGTGGGAGGTTGTGGAAAATGATCATAACGAACTATAGCATCGCTCCATACATGTGTGTCATGAACAGATCCGGGCCATCCAGGAACAACAAAAGTGAACCTCATATCAAAATCACAGACTGCCATGACATTTTCACTTGTAACCCCTTTCCTATTCCTGTGTTGTGGCTCCAACTCCTTAGGCACAATCACTTCAATGTGTGTTCCATCTATGGCTCCAATAGCATTTTTGAAATGAGGCCAGAACTTTGTTTTTCTTAGTATGGGGTGTGGTTCAGAGAAAGATGGATCAATAGGCCTAATGAAATCGCCAGCCATGCGGTCCACACACTCCAAAACCTCATGAATTTTTTTGTTGATGACAGAACGACTATGTCCAAACCGATCTGCTACATTATCAGTGGTTTGGCACGTGCCCATAGTCCATAAAAATTGTGCCAATGCTTCTTTCGATGGTATGTTGCAAGTTGACTTAAGCCCGTACTTCTCAACCAACAATTCATGCAATGAGTAAAAAACTGACCTCCTCATTCTGAACATAGAGTAGAAAGCTTTTGCATCTTGCTCCTTCTCTGCCACCCATTGGAGGCATGTAACAAGGTGTGACTTTCTTGGTGCATACGGCAATCTCTCACTTGGCGACCCCACTTCCATAGCACATGCAAACATGGCCAAATCCCATTCCTCATCTGAAGATTCATCTGAAGTGTCCATCTGCCACATAAACATACACAGGAGAGTTTAGCAACAACATACAAAATTACCAACAATAGTTCTACATGATACAATACAATTCCAAAGCAAATAATTATGTTCTGAACAAGTGAACATTGCATTATGAGAGCAAACAACATTTTCAGGACATTACAAGTTGGAAGCAAAGGACTGGGTTCACAACATTACATGTTTCGAAGCAAATAGTTGGAAGCAAATGATACATATCGGTTCACATCATTACAAGTTCGAAACAAATAGTTGGGTTCTACTTATTGTTGTTGAGCTCCCATGTCCTCTCTATCCATCGAAGCCTTGCACTAGGTTCATGATCCTTGAATGTTACGAAAATATTACGATATTTCCTTTCCAACATAAGATGGGAAGCATAGAAATGCACATCACTCCCAGGTTTAGCACCATCTGCAATCACCATGTTCATCATGTCTCCAATCTCCTTTCTTGTTGTATCCTCTCCAAGGTTTCCCTTTCTCTTTTCCCTTGCACCAAAGAGGTCAACCATGCGTACAAGTGCATCAGTTTTAACACTTTCATTTGACCACTTCTCATTCATCCTAAGACTTGGCGAATAAGAACATGACATCTTCTTCCCAATCTTGGCACGCTTCGTACGAGGTGTAGCTTCGACATCATGACTTTCACAACCTGAATCATCATCCATATTAAAGCGAGATGAACCACTTTGATATGTGGGAATTGGCACCCTAGCA
The DNA here is from genome assembly GCF_002162155.2 of Triticum dicoccoides. Taxonomy (NCBI): domain Eukaryota; kingdom Viridiplantae; phylum Streptophyta; class Magnoliopsida; order Poales; family Poaceae; genus Triticum; species Triticum dicoccoides. The sequence goes on along the minus strand of NC_041392.1, from coordinate 26,113,197 downwards.
TGTTCATTTTTGACACAGCAAGCATCAAACACCTCTCTCATTTTATCCTCCTCTGCTAGTGGAGCATACCGAAACATGGCAGCTAACGGATTTGCCTGCAATCAAATATCAGGACTCACGGTTAAATAATGATAGAAGAACATCACTCACTACTTGAATGAATGACATGGCAACAAAATACCTTTATCTCCAATGCCCACCACTCATCTGTAGCTGCAATGGTCTTTGTATATTCATCTCTACCAACGCCAGTTGCTTTCTGAGTCAATGTCTTCCATACACTGTAGTCTGCTCTACATATATCCCATCTATTCTTCAGTTGGTCGGAAGAATAATTTCTCCCGGAGCGCTCATTGAACTTTCTAACCAAATTAGCTTTTCCAATGTCGGTTAAAGTGGTGCCACCACGGTTATTAGCTCGCACCTCCTCTACACATGCATCCATAAAAATGGTATGCGCTGCACTGTCCCAGTTTGCTTTAGGGGGCTTGGTTTTCTTTTCTTTCTCCATCTACAACGTCTATCATTAGCACATAGCAGTAGCAAAATAGAACCACTCACAACTAGGATTGAGCAATTGTAGTAGAAAAAAGAATTTAAAAAAATCATCTACCTACACAGTACAGAAAAGAACTCTTGTTCCTTGTACAGAGAAGAATCTAACAAATAAACTAACATCATCTACATCCATCCATCAATCAAGCAAATCATCTACATCTATCTAGCAATCCATTGTTCCATGTACAGAAAAGAGCTACAAATCATCTACATCCATCTATGCATCCACTCTTCCATGTACAGAGAAAATACAAGAGAGAGAGAG
>NC_041392.1:26074393-26111917 GCF_002162155.2 Triticum dicoccoides | reverse complement strand
GGCAGCGGACAGAAGACAACAGCAGCCGGCTTGATGGGCTCGTCGGGGCCGGCGGAGGACGGCGGGGAGGGCAATCGGCGCCGGCGGGGCGGAGGACCTCAGGGGCTGGCGGGATGGGGGTCGGAGAAGGCGGCGCTGAGCACTGCTTCAGACGGCTGGATGGGCGCGTCGGGGCGGCGCTCTTCTGCTCCGGCAGGGTTCCGATAAGGCGCGCGTCTGGGCTCGAGGGAGGAGGGGCGGCGGGTCAGGAACCCTAGCGGCGGCTGGAGGAAACAGAGCGAGGGGGGAATCGAGCGAGGACAGCGGAGCGAGCGGCCGATGTGTTTTCTGGGCCGCGGTCGGTTGGGCTGTGGAAGGGCATTTTGCTTGTAATTTCGTGATGAGATAGGGGTACAGTCTGAAAACCCATACGTTTTCATTTGCGGGAGGTCTAGAATCGCCCGAATCGACCCAAAACGCTGCTTTTCAGTTGCATTGTCGATTGTGGTCTGATTTTGACGATTCTACAGAATCAAAACGAGTTCTTTCTAGCTTTTGATTTTTCAGACCCAGAATCTCCATAATCGGGTCAAAAGAACTGGGCCTAAGGACCAACTGTCGGATGGTGTGTCATCACAGTGGTTAGAGCTCTCTTCAATCTAGTTTCAGATCAGACCACTGCGATGGGAGTAGCTTTGATCACACATGGTGGATAAAATGCCCTGGACCACGAATCTCTAGTTTCTAATGTTAGAACAATAATATTTGCTTGCTTATTGCCTTGAGGGTGGCTCATTTGTGCCTCTGATCTGGGATACAAATTACGTGTATGAACTGTTCTTGCTAATTGCTATGTGCTCCAGCCCTATCATGCTACTATTGTTATTAATGGTCATAGTTAGATCAGTGAGGGAAATTTTGGTTTTAATGATTGCTCGCAACGTCAACATACTCAGCTATGGGTGAAATCTCTTGCCATCCATTGCAAACAACATAGACGGTGGTTGAAATCTCTTTCTTCCTTTCATTAGGTCAAGCCCAATCTGTCAAACGACGCCACGACTCCAACAACTTTTGACCGTAAAGCAAAATGGGTCATCCTTGGATTAGAGGAACTGAAACTATGCCAAATCTGGAATGTGCTTGGCGGTTTCGATTACTTGAACCAACAGAGAGCACACTACGCTATGAGACCATCCCGTATCCCGGTGGCGATCGCTGTCCAGATTTTGTTCTACAAAAGAAGCCACATATGGAATTTAATCCTTCATTCTACTTTAATCTTCCAAACCTTTTGCAGATTCGTTCGCTGCACCCTTACAAAAAACAAGGCCTCATAGGCAGAACGAGCAAAGCTTCTTTTTGGAGGGATAGATAGCTCGATGAGATGCTCCGATGGATCTAGCACCTGATTTATTCAAGCTGGCTAGAAGGAAGAACCTCACTGTTACTGCAGCTTTGCTGGATTTTTTTTTTGACAAACTATTTTTTTGAGAAATTGTTAGTGTAGCTGTGTAGTGATGTTCGGTTGTACTGATGCTATTTGTGGCGTTGTTGCTAAACTTTGGCATTTGCCTGACCTTGTAGCATGTGACATGTATCATATTGTCTTTGCAGGATCCTAACATGGGGGTCAAGATGTTTGAAACAGCTGACATGGTAGAGTACCTAAGGGCAACATATTCACTCTATGATCAGGAAACATGTTGCCCCACATCGATCTCTGAACTGTCCATATATTGTATGAGTTTAGATTTTATTCTTTACAAATAAACCACCGAGTCCCAAATGCAGTGTAAAAGTTGTATTCATGCAGTTGGTATAATTGATTTGGTTGGCGACTCGGGGCCTATATGGTAGAGAAGGAAAAACTGGGCACTGTACTCTCGAATACTGTCAATTATGATGCAAAACCATGGGAAACACGGATTTATGATGCAAAGGAGAAAATTACATGTGTACAATCATATCTAGGCAAATAAGGTAGTAGAATATATGAATACTTTGAAGAGAAAGGCTCCATAAATTACAATGAATAATGCCGAATGCTTTATTGAAAATAGGAAATAGAAAGTTAAACAAAGATGATGATTTCAGTTTGCAATACTCGTGTCCAAAATTATAGAGTAATGTTGTAATATCATAACTGAAAAGATCAACAAATAATTGGGAGGAAGTCAAAACATTTTACATGACACAATTAATATATTGTATATGATAATACACGATAGAACTAGCCGCGCAAATGCGCAAGCCACGCGGGCAACATCGCTAAATATATTTGACGAGTATGATAGTTTTGCACCACCTATCAATGTACAAGTACAACTCATTATATATAATCAAGTATAAGAAAGATAATCCAGATATTGTGACGGGCCACAGACAAGTCCTGGTACATGCTACAGGGATGACAGATTTCACATCAAAAGTAATAATCCAATTAGCAATATAATTAATGAGTCATACTTGTTACTTGGTGTCATACTTGCCACATGTTTACAAGGTTTGTTCGGTGGCACTAAGCTCAATATATACTCTCTCATATTTCACCGTATTCATTCATGCTTGCACTATTTGTCCCTCTGCTTATTTAGCCAGGAATAAAAATTGAACATCTAGGTGCCAAAGATCATACTGATGATCTGTGTATCAAATCTGTAATATAAATTTTGTTGCGTGATGTGATGGTGCAAGTTGAGATATTAGAGGAAACTGACAAGCGCATACATTATGTGTCGACTCCGCCACCATTGCTCGGACGTATTCTCACCAGCAGTCGCAGGAGGGCTCACGCTTCCTCGACATGCTCTAGAAGGTCAGCGCGGCAAGTTTGTCCGGTAGAAAATGTCCAAGGGCTCCCTTACGCGTCTTGCTGCTGTCTGCGTGCTTGTTAGTGACGACGCCGTTCTCGAGCGTTGGACCTAATCTGAAAGGCATGGCTGCATCGTCGACACAAAGCTTCCCTGGTGACCCTGCCTGCTCAAGTGTGTTAAACACACACTCCCAGGAGAAAAAACAATACATTACGCTGCATTTTCTGTGATCTTACTGTACTTCTTAGTAAAAATTCAATGTGTATATAAACCTAACTGGAAGCTATAAAAGAATATGAAAATTTCATTGAAATTCAACTTGCCGAGAAACAGAACTTTGGCCGGTAAGGGAATCTCCAAAGAGGTACCTCAAAGCTCCCGTAAATGTCTAGACTACATAGCGTGTACCTTTTTTTGCATCCAACGTGCTCCCGTGATCATCCGCGGACCAGTTCACATCCCCGCACATCATGTGAGAGTCCGCTTGACCCACTTTTAGTTGAGCCACATGTGCTCGCAACCCATGTGTTTTTCCTCTAGATCTGCCAGGCCCGCCTTTGCTATCCGAATTTGATGACTATTTAAGGTACAAGGGTGGATGACCAACCTTGTATCCTATTCGCGGATGCGTCCGGAAGCGGTGCACGGACGGATAGTGTGTCCAGTTTAGGAGATAGTGTTTGGAGATGGCCTAAGCAGTTGGCCACTACTTGATTGGCCCCATAGTGCAGCAAATAGATCGGGTGCCCAACGTTTGTGATTTTTAACAATATAAAGGTTAATCAGGCCCACATGCTATAATAGCTAACTATGTAAATGCCACTCTCCTAAGGCAAATAGGAATAAGGGAGGATAGAGCAGACCTCCTATGGGGTTTGTTAAATTAAATGTGGATGGTTCTTTTGATCAAGAAAAAGGATAAAGGGAAAAAGAAAGTGAACTTTAAGAAGAACGACAAACAAGTTGCTGCTCAAGAGAAAAAACCCAAGTCTGGACCTAAGCCTTAGACTGAGTGCTTCTACTGCAAAGGAACTGGTCACTAAAAGCGGAATTGCCCCAAGTATTTGGCGGATAAGAAGGATGGCGGATAAGAAGGATGGCAAGTCTGGACCTAAGCCTTAGACTGAGTGCTTCTACTGCAAAGGAACTGGTCACTAAAAGCGGAATTGCCCCAAGTATTTGGCGGATAAGAAGGATGGCAAGGTGAACAAAAGTATATGTTATATACATGTTATTGATGTGTACCTTACTAGAGCTCGCAGTAGCACCTGGGTATTTGATACTAGTTCTGTTGCTAATATTTGCAACTCGAAACAGAGACTACGGATTAAGTGAAGATTGGCTAAGGACGAGGTGACGATGCGCGTGGGAAATGGTTCCAAAGTCGATGTGATCGCCGTCGGCACGCTACCTCTAGATCTACCTTCAGGATTAGTTTTAGACCTAAATAATTGTTATTTGGTGTCAGCGTTAAGCATGAACATTATATTTGGATCTTGTTTGATGCGAGACGGTTATTCATTTAAATATGAGAATAATAGTTGTTCTATTTATATGAGTAATATCTTTTATGGTCATGCACCCTTGAAGAGTGGTCTATTTATATTAAATCTCGATAGTAGTGATACACATATTCGTAATGTTAAAGCCAAAAGATGCAGAGTTGATAATGATAGTGCAACTTATTTGTGGCACTGCCGTTTGGGTCATATTGGTGTAAAGCGCATGAAGAAACTCCATACTGATGGACTTCTGAAATCACTTAATTATGAATCACTTGGTACTTGCGAATCATGCCTCATGGGCAAGATGACTAAAACGCCGTTCTCCGGAACAATGGAGCGAGCGACAGATTTGTTGAAAATCATACATACTGATGTATGTGGTCTGGTGAATATTGAGGCTCGCGGCAGGTATCGTTATTTTCTCACCTTCACAGATAATTTGAGCAGATATGGGTATATCTACTTAATGAAGCATAAGTCTGAAACATTTGAAAAGTTCAAAGAATTTCAGAGTGAAATAGAAAATCATCGTAACAAGAAAATAAAGTTCCTACGATCTGATCGCGGAGGAGAATATTTGAGTTACGAGTTTGGTTTACATTTGAAACAATGCGAAATAGTTTCGCAACAGACGCCACACGAAACACCACAACATAATGGTGTGTCCGAACGTGGTAATCGTACTTTACTATATATGATGCGATCTATGATGTCTCTTACAGATTTACCGCTATCGTTTTGGGGTTATGCTTTAGAGACGGCTGCGTTCACGTTAAATAGGGCACCATTGAAATCTGTTGAGACGACGCCTTATGAACGGTGGTTTGGCAAGAAACCATTGTCGTTTCTTAAAGTTTGGGGCTGCAATGCTTATATAAAAAAACTTCAACCTGATAAGCTCGAACTCAAATCGGAGAAATGTGTCTTCATAGGATACCCAAAAGAGACAGTTGGGTACACCTTCTACAGATCCGAAGGCAAGAATTTTGTTGCTAAAAATGGATCCTTTCTAGCGAAGGAGTTTCTCTCGAAAGAAGTGGGAGGAAAGTACAATTTGATGAGGTAACTGTACCTACTCCCTTATTGGAAAGTAGTTCATCACAGAAACCGGTTCCTGTGACACCTACACCAATTAGTGAGGAAGCTAATGATGATGATCATGAAACTTCAGATAAAGTTACTACTGAACCTCGTAGGTCAACCAGAATAAGATCCGCACCAGAGTGGTATGGTTATCCTGTTCTGGAGGTCATGTTACTTGACCATGATGAACCTACGAACTATGAGGAAGCAATGATGAGCCCAGATTCCGCAAAATGGCTTGAAGCCATGAAATCTGAGATGGGATCCATGTATGAGAACAAAGTGTGTACTTTGGTTGACTTGCCCGATGATCGGCAAGCCATCGAGAATAAATGGATCTTCAAGAAGAAGACTGACGCTGACGGTAACATTACTGTCTACAAAGCTCGACTTTTTACGAAGGGTTTTCGACAAGTTCAAGGAGTTAACTACGATGAGACCTTCTCACCCGTAGCGAAGCTTAAATCCGTCCTAATCATGTTAGCAATTGCCATATTTTATGATTATGAAATTTGGCAAATGGATGTAAAGACTGCATTTCTGAATGGATTTTTGGAAAAAGAGTTGTATATGATGCAACCTGAAGGTTTTATCGATCCAAAGGGTACTAACAAAGTGTGCAAGCTCTAGCGATCCATTTATGGACTGATGCAAGCCTTTCGGAGTTGGAATAAACATTTTGATAGTGTGATCAAAGCATATGGTTTTATACAGACTTTTGGAGAAGTCTGTATTTACAAGAAAGTGAGTGGGAGCTCTGTAACATTTCTAATATTATATGTGGATGACATATTGTTGATTGAAAATGATATAGAATTTTTGGATAGCATAAAAGGATACTTGAATAAAAGTTTTTCAATGAAAGACCTCAGTGAAGCTACTTATATACTGGGCATCAAAATTTATAGAGATAGATCAAGACACTTAATTGGACTTTCACAGAGCATATACCTTGATAAAGTTTTGAAGAAGTTCAAAATGGATCAAGCTAAGAAAGGGTTCTTGCCTGTGTTACAAGGTATGAAGTTGAGTAAGACTCAATGCCTGACCACTGCAGAAGATAGAGAGAAAATAAAAAATGTTCCATATGCTTCAGCCATAGGCTCTATCATGTATGTAATGTTGTGTACCAGACCTGATATGTGCCTTGCTATTAGTTTAGCAGGGAGGTACCAAAGTAATTCAGGAGTGGATCACTGGACAGCGGTCAAGAACATCTTGAAATACCTGAAAAGGACTAAAGATATGTTTCTCGTTTATGGAGGTGACAAAGAGCTCGTCGTAAATGGTTACGTCGATACAAGCTTTGGCACTGATCCGGACGATTCTAAATTGCAAACCGGATACGTGTTTATATTAAACGGTGGAGCTGTCAGTTGGAGCAGTTCTAAACAAAGTGTCGTGGAGGGATCTACGTGTGAAGCGGAGTACATAGCTGCTTCGGAAGCAATGAATGAAGGAGTCTGGATGAAGGAGTTCATATCCGATCTAGGTGTCATACCTAGTGCATCGGGTCCAATGAAAATATTTTGAGACAATACTGGTGCAATTGCCTTGGCAAAGGAATCCAGATTTCACAAGAGGACCAAGCACATCAAGAGACGCTTCAACTCCATCCGGGATCAAGTCCAGGTGGAAGACATAGAGATTTGCAAGATATATACGGATCTAAATGTTGCAGACCCTTGACTAAGCCTCTTCCACGAGCAAAACGTGATCAGCACCAAGACTCCATGGGTGTTAGAATCATTACTGTGTAATCTAGATTATTGACTCTAGTGCAAGTGGGAGACTGAGGGAAATATGCCCTAGAGGAAATAATAAAGTTATTATTTATTTCCTCATATCATGATAAATGTTTATTATTCATGCTAGAATTATATTAACCGGAAACATAATACATGTGTGAATACATAGATAAACATAGTGTCACTAGTATACCTCTACTTGACTAGCTCGTTATCAAAGATGCTTGAGTTTCCTAACCATGAACATGAGTTGTCATTTGATTAACGGGATCACATCATTAGGAGAATGATGTGATTGACTTGACCCATTCCGTTAGCTTAGCACTTGATCATTTGGTTTGTTGCTATTGCTTTCTTCATGACTTATACATGTTCCTTTGACTATGAGATTATGCAACTCTCGATTACCGGAGGAACTCTTTGTGTGCTACCAAAAGTCACAAAGTTACTGGGTGATTATAAAGGTGCTCTACATGTGTCTCCGATGGTGTTCGTGGAGTTGGCATAGATCAAGAATAGGATTTGTCACTCCGATTGTCGGAGAGGTATCTCTGGGCCCTCTCGGTAATGCACATCACTATAAGCCTTGCAAGCAATGTGACTAATGAGTTAGTTGCGGTATGTTGCATTACGAAACGAGTAAAGAGACTTGCCGGGAACAAGATTGAACTAGGTATTGAGATACCGATGATCAAATCTCGGACAAGTAACATACCGATTACAAAGGGAACAACGTATGTTGTTATGCGGTTTGACCGATAAAGATCTTCGTAGAATATGTAGGAATCAATATGAGCATCCAGGTTTCTCTATTGTTTATTAACCGGAGACGTGTCTCGGACATGTCTACATAGTTCTTGAACCCGTAGGGTCCGCACGCTTAAAGTTATGTGACGATCGGTATTATGAGTTTTTGTGTTTTGATGTACCGAAGGTAGTTTGGAGTCCCGAATATGATCACGGACATGACGAGGAGTCTCGAAATGGTCGAGACGTAAAGATCGATATATTGGATGACTATGTTCGGATACCGGAAAGGTTCCGGGAGGTTTCGGACATATACCGGAGTACCAGGGGGGTTACTGGAACCCCCCGGGGAGTATATTAGGCCTAGTGGGCCTTAGTGGGAGAAGAGGAGGGGCGGCCAAGGGCAGCCGCGCCCCCCTCCCCCTCTAGTCCAAATTGGACAAGGAGGGGGGCGGCGCCCCCCTTTCCTTCTCTCTTCTCTCCATTCCTTCTCCTCTCCTACTCCAACTAGGAAAAGAGAGAGTCCTACTCCCGGTGGGAGTAGGACTCCCCCCTTGGCGCGCCCTCCTCCTGGCCGGCCGTCTCCCCCCTAGCTCATTTATATACGGGGGCGGGGAGGCACCCCAAGACACAACAATTGATCTGTTGATCTCTTAGCCGCGTGCGGTGCCCCCTCCACCATAATCCACCTCGTTTATATCGTAACGATGCTTAGGCGAAGCCCTGCGACGGTAGCTTCATCAACATCGTCACTACGCCGTCGTGCTGACGAAACTCTTCCCTGGGCTCTACTGGATCGTGAGTTCGCGGGACGTCACCGAGCTGAACGTGTGCTGAACGCGGAGGTGTCGTTCGTTCGGTGCTGAGGATCGGTCGATCGTGAAGACGTATGACTACATCAACCACGTTGTTATAACGCTTCCGCTTAATGGTCTACGAGGGTACGTGGACGACACTCTCCCTTCTCGTTGCTATACATCACCATGATCTTGCGTGTGCGTAGGATTTTTTTGAAATTACTACGTTCCCCAACACGACCTAGATCATCAGCGGGCTCATCTGATGCCTCTTCTTCAGCTTCTTCCCGCATTGCCGGCTCAGCTTCTTCCCGCATTGCCGGCTCAGCTTCTTTCCCCATTGTTGTACCATCGTATTCAGGGAACCCATGGCTAGGATAGCTGTCGTCGTCCTCTTCTTCTTCATTGTCTCCATCATAAGCCCTCTTTCTCCGTGCTTGGTCCAAACATTATAGTGGGTTATGAAACCGGACTCAAATAGGTGGACTTGAATGGTTTTTAACTTAGAGTAATTCCGATCATTCTTACAGCCAGCACATGGACAAGGCATAAAATCATCCACACGCTTGTTTGCCTCAGCCGCAAGCAGAAAAGTATGCACGCCATCAACGAACTGGGGAGAGCATCGGTCATCGTACATCCATTGTCGGCTCATCTTCATTACACAACACCGAAAAGACCAAATTAATAAAGTTCATACGACACTTATTCTCATAAAACAAACATACAAATAACTCTAAAGCTAAAGCATTTAAGTGTAACAACAAATGCGATCAAGATCACAACTAAGGTAACAATTGATCCAACAACGTAATGATACCAAGCCTCACTATCAATGGCATATTTTCTAATCTTTCTAATCTTCAAGCGCATTTCTCCATCTTGATCTTGTGATCATCGACGACATCGGCAACATGCAACTCCAATTCTATCTTCTCCCCCTCAATTCTTTTCAATCTTTCTTTCAAATACTTGTTTTCTCTTTCAACTAAATTTAACCTCTCGACAATAGGGTCGGTTGGAATTTCCGTTTCACATACCTCCTAGATAAAAATATCTATGTCAACTTGATGGGCATAATTTGTCATAAACATGAAATGCAACAAATAGTTACAAAAGAGAATATACCACATCCGAATCATAACCCGGACGAGGGCCGACGGGGACGGATATAAAAATCATGGCACTATGAATAACAAACAACGTACGGGTAAGATAATTATACAAGTAACTATATATCTAAATCACACAAACATGATTTTTTATATATAAACAATATAAGAACAAGAAGCTCACAAGAAGGTGGTTCCGGCGACGGGACGGTGCGGATGATTGACGGTGGTTAGGACGGAGATGGGAAGGCACTAAGTAAACTACACCTATATATGCAAACTAAGAGTTATTTTAAGCTCAGATTGCATATAAATTAAATAAACTACCACATATAATTCCTCCCAAATTACTAAAACCCACAAATTAATCACTATATAAGGCATTGCAAGAGCTAATGTAGCAATGAGAGATGAAAAGGACAAAGTTGCTTACCTTTGTGATCACTTGAATGGATGGGGGCCTTCAAATCTTGACAAAATTTGGGCAAAATGTGTGATAGCTCAAGGAAGAGGGAAAGAACAGAGAGGAGAGGGGAAAGGAGAAAAACATAGCGAGCTCGATCACGGGTGGACGAAGGGTTTATATAGGACGACCTTTAGTACCGGTTCATGTCACGAACCGGTACTAAAGGTGTTGGAGGGGCCTCAGACTGACAACATCCTACCAGCACTCTCTTTAGCACCGGTTCGTAGCATGAACCGGTGCTAAAGATTTTCCACGAATCGGTACTAATGAGAGCGGACCGCCTAGCCGTTGGAATCGGCACTACAAACCGAGACTAATGAGCTGAACATTATGCCCCTTTTCTACTAGTGCACGTTCAAAATGACTTTCATATCTTATAGAAGTATCTACCATTCTATTTTTTAAAATGACGGGCGCCACAACGCGCGCCTTCCATGATCTATTTTAGTAGTAAAACATAACCCAATTAATGTACTATGGCGATATAGCGTTTGCAACTTGCATGTCTTGTTAAATCTGTAACGAACGGCTTGCATAAGTTCTTCGTGCCTCCAGGGGCCATGATAACAATGCAATGAACGCTTGATCGTTGCTTTCAGCCTTAGCATCTCCCTCAATTAGAATTTAGAGGTGTGAGAAGACTAAGTCTTATCCCCTCACATGAAAATAAGAATAACAAACACGCTAGTGCTCATGAGTTGTGTAACTTGGTGTCATACTTGTCACATGCATTCGTTTCCATGCCAAACTTCCTTTGGCGATGGGCTTAATATGTACCCTCTCATATTTCACCATCAAAGCCTGCCCTATCCATTTGCCCTGCTGCTTGGAATCACAATGTGACTTTTATCTATCAAACACCATCTTTAGTTGGCTATCTACAATTCGTTGTAGGCATGGTGCCACTTGAGATATTAGAGGGAACTGACTGTTGGCACTAGCTCTACACCGACAATCCTTGCTAGGATCATCTATGTACTCCTCGTCAAAAGCAACAGCCACGCACTTGATAAATCAATGGAAGCTGATTGAGCCGAGCGTACAGAGCTAGCTCACTACAACCAGATTGGTCTCCTCGGTAGTTGTACTACTTGCCGATGGCTACCTGGCTAACCAATGCTGTTTACGCACATACAACCCCTTTCACTAAACATATAAAAGGTAATAGAGACTTTTGAAAAATTATACCCACTTTCATATGTATGATGGGTCGTATACACGTACATTTTTTTCTGTACATGGGAACTCCTATATGTCGCATTCTAATATTCGCAGAGGGCGCCTGCGAATAGGCCGGCCCAACAGAGCGAGCGCGAGCAAGTGAAAGGCCACTGTAGCTTATAAAGCTAAAAAATTAAGTCTGCCGTCAAGGGTGTCAAAACCGAGACCAGGTGCTGCTGAATGAATGTTGACAACCACCTGAGCTAAAGAGGGTTGTTCAAGTGGTTCCGCAAAATTTTAAAGAAGTAGCAAAAGAGGAAGATCGAAGCAGCCCAACTAGCAATCTGGCGAACCACACTGGGCACTGTAGCCGCCACAACACCCACTATGGCGACACAGACTAGATACTGCAGCAATTCTATTTAAACTTCAAAAACTTTTCTGAAAAAACATGAACTTTCTTTGGAAAGCATGAATAATTTTTGTAAAAATTGAATAATTTTTTAACACAAAACATTGAACATTTTTCAGCAACACAAACAAAATGTGAAAATGTGAATATTTTTTAAATATTTGAAGAAATTTTGAAACCATGAACATTTTATGAAAATCCAAACTGCGAACATTTTCTGAATTTGTCGTAAAAACAGGAACACTTTTTGAAATTCCAAATTCTTTTGAACCGGTGAACATTTTGGAAGTTCCTAAAGAAAAATGGAAACATGAACATGTTTTAAAATCGTGAAAATATTTCGAATTTGTGAACTAATTTTGGAAAACAGGAACACTTTTTTTATAATGCAAACAAAATTTTGAACCCGCGAACCTTTATTGAAACTTCTGACCGTTTTTGAGATTGTGAATAATCTCAGAGCAGGTGGTTGCCCAGGGCGACGCCGCCGACGTTGCAAGTTTCTCTCCAATTGGACATTGCACGCAAAAGTAAAGTAGGCCCTCAGCAAAAATGGGGGTAAATCATGTCCAAAGGGTTCACCCATTGGTGATTAATTCTGGTTGCATGAACCTCACTGAAGCATCGTCCAATTAATTTCATTAAGGATCACCGTCCTACATGAATACTCAACTTCAAGCGGAAGTTAGATGCGAGGATTCATGCTACATACATACATATAGTGTGACGGACATGTCAAGGCTTTTGCACCCAAAAATCATAATCTGATTAACAGAACATCTCATGAGTTGTACATGTTACTTGGTGTCATATTTGGCACATGATTGCCTAGTTTCTTTGGGGGTGTTGGGCTCAATATATACCCTCCCATATATGTTACCATACCCATTCATGTATGCAATGCATATATGACCCTATTGAGGAATCAAAATGCAACTTGTATCCATCAAATATCATATCGATGATTTATATGCATCACATGTACAATATAACTTCTATTGTGTGATGGTGCAAATTAAGATATTAGAAGGAACTGACAAGGTCATAGATTCTACTTTGACTCTGCCTTCAATGCTCGTTGGAGCACTAGCTCCGATTCCCACGAGGGCTCACGTTCTTTATCCACATCCGCTGGAAGGACAACATGCCATGTTTGAAAATCTCCAAGGCTCACCCATGCTCCGAGCTGTTGTCCGAGCTGCCAACATTGCCAACGTTGTGACAGCGCTGTCGTCCGTCGGTGGCCCTGCCTGCTCCATGATATGCATGGCACCCTTGATCGACTCCAGGGCCGGCCCTGGGCCAGGGCAGCAGGGGCAACGGCCCGGGGCCCAGCCAAATTAGGGGCCCCGACCTAGTGCTGCAGTGTATATATAGATATGGGCATTGATGAAATGCTAAATAAAAAAGAAAAAAATCTGTAGGCAGGGAGGCCCATCTCCAGCAGAAGCCCAACTGTCAAGAGGTCTAAAGGCAGGCACGCACGCACAAGGCCAGTTGCTCAGAGAAAAAGGGGGCACAAGGCCAACAACAACCCGCTGAGAATGAGACCACAATTGAGGAAACAATGCCCATATGAGACTCCTATAAATATTTTGAGTGACCGTGAGAATCCTGCAAGTGTAGATGAACAAGGATTTTCTCCTTTTGATATCTATGAACCTAGAAACTGGGACACTCTTGACAATAAATCAAGAGATATTCTGATTATAAAAAGGGCCTACAAGGGAACAAAATCTTGTGTTTGAAACAGACTACATTTATCTTGACATTTTCATTTAATGATTTTGCATCAAAAAAAAATGCATGGAGCCGTTTCTCATGATTAATGGAGGCTTGGAGGTTCCCTAGTATGTCATTTCTTTTCTGTTATGCTCTGTGACTTCTATGATGTTTGATTTACACCTGCAGTATGAAAATGTTATTTATGACTTGGAGGTGTTATTTACCAAGGAAAATTACCGCTGTTTATTATAGCTTTGCAATATTTTTTTTATCAATGTATGGAATAATTTTTTCCCTCCAGTGCTGTCACTGGGCCCATTCATTTGAGTTCGCCCCGGGGCCTCCGAAACTCGAGGACCGGCGCTGATCGACTCTTGCTAAAGCACCGCTTTCCATTCCTGTTCTCTATTCCGAGCTGAACTCTACTGGCGCCGAGGCACATCACGGGTTTGGACTTGTTCAGATAGTGATGCTCGTGTCTCGGGAGTCATGAACCTCACTGAACCTGCCGGCATTGATAACTCCATAACAGAGCTCCCGTTGGCCCTACCCTGCTCCATGATCCGGCAGCCATGATCGACCCCCACTAATTCACCACTTCTCGTTCATGTTTCCTGTACGGAGCTTAACTGTACCTAGCGCCGCGGCACATGCGGCACGTCTCTGGTTTGGACTTGTACGGCTATTGATGCTTGAGTCTTGCGACCCATGCATGCAGCCGTGGATCTCGCCGCTGGTTCACATGTGCACATCACCTGTTAAACACAGACGGGCCAAGAAAGAAAGAAAGGAAGGATATTTTCGTTACACTGCATGCATTATGAGTGATCCTATCTTTTTTAATCTAAAGAATTGCAATGTACTACGCCTCTATAACTAACTTAATCTATCACGTCCACCTATCTAGTAGTCAAACATAACCCAATAATGTACTATGGCGATATAGCCTTTGGAACTTGCATGTCTTGGTTAAACCGTAACGAACGGCTTGAATAAGTTCTTTGTGCCTCCATGGGCCATGGTAACAATGCAATGGACGCATGACCGTTGCTTTCAGCCTTAGCATCTCCCTCAGTTAGAATTTAGAAGTGCGCGAGGACTGAGTCTTATCCCCTCACATGAAAATAAGAATAACAAACACTCCTGGTCATGAGTTGTGTAACTTAGTGTCATACTTGTCACATGCTTTCGTTTCCATGTGAAAGTTTCTTTGGAGATGGGCTTAATGTATACTCTCTCATATTTCATCATCTAAGCCTGTACTATCCATTTGCCCCGCTGCTTGGAATCAGAAAGTGACTTTTATCTATCAAACATCATCTTTAGTTAGTTGTCCACAATTTCGTTGTAGGTATGGTGCCACTTGAGATATTAGAGTGAACTAACTGTTGGCGCAAGCTCTACACCAAGAATCATTGCCGTGATCATCTATGTACTCCTCGTCGAAAGCAACAGCCACGCACTTGATGAATCGATGGAAGCTGATTTAGTCATGCGTACATACAGTTTGATTTCTTCGGCAGGTGTACTACTTGCCGATGGCTACCTAAGACAAGAATTTAGTGTAAGATACATCCATAGCTAGACAAATCTAAGACAAGAATTGTGGGATGGGGTGATACGAAGCACTCATTCTGCATGTGTACTCAGCATTTTGTATGTTGTCTATGCTACACGCAACTCAGCATCAATCGATGTTCAAAATGATGTGTATGCGGTTGGAGCATGTGACCGGAGAGGTTTTTATCCATCATGGATGGCGGCATAACCTTCAAATAGGTCCACCTTCTTCGTCAACATAGGCCTTCTTTCGGTCTCATAGGGCTCTACTGTTGCCAATTTGTTACTTTTATATACTTTGTTAAGACTTTTTTTGGCCGTATGCATCTTATCTATGTAGTGATTGGGTGTCACTCATTATATTCTTTTAGAGAAAAAGACATACGCCAGACTTTACAAATAAAGCCAACAGGTAGAATTCGAGCCAACAACAAACATCATACATCAAACCCACATAAATAAATGTTTGCGAATTTTAAGAAAAGTTAAAAAATTTGAAAACAATTCACCAAATTTGAAAAATGTGCACAAATCTAAACAGTGTTCATAAATATAAAATATATTCACGAATTTAAAGAATTTCATGGCTTCATTTGTGAAAACATTTACAAATTTAAATATTCTTCACGGAACAAAAAATGTCTATGTACTTTAATAGAAAAAAGATAAAATGAAAAACACCAAAAAATAATGGAAAAACAGAAAATAAAATAAAAATTAAAACAAATTGGAAGTATCCAGACGTTCCAAATGGAGTGCCCTAGTGGCTGCGAATAGGAAACATCGCCTAACTGGGTTTGACCTTACAACTCTTGTTCAACACGCGCTGCTCTTTCCCATGGGCCGGCCCATCTTCCAGTTCTGTTTTTTTTATGTTATTAGTTAGGCTTGGGTACAGTGGAGAGCAACTAACTAGAGGTCCCTAAATAATTAACTGGAGGTCCCTGGTGGTCATTTTTAGTGGCCTAGGAGCACGCCAAGTAGTGTGTTCAGCTACTGCCACATGTCGCTTGTGGGGCTTTTTTTTTTCGTGTGTTGGGTGCTTCCTCTAGATCTTTGTATGTGCTTTCGGGTTTTTTCTGTTTTTTGTCTTTTCGATTTTCATTGGTTGTTCTTAGGTTATGGAGAAATCTTTTGCATGGATTTTTATTTTCGAGCAGGAAAAATTTGTATTTCCATGATCATAGAAGTACATATTTGCTTCCGCGGAAAGCACAACCATACTTCTCGAAAAGAAAAGAAAAACTGAAAATTTGGGCGGTGTGCGCGTCCATGGGCGACATCGCGAGTATTGGCAGCTCCGCGTTAACGAGGCGAAGCACGTGCGCCTCTTCGAGGTGATAGAGGCAGAGGAGGACGATATCTGGAGAAGCACGACAATGATGCCTAGAGGCATCATTTGTCGAACAAATTCCATCATTTACATAACTTGAGGTCAGTCTCAGACTGGAAGCCCTCACAGATTACACCGGACACAAACTGGGGAGATAAAGACATCTACTTCCTCCGTTCCTAAATATAAGTCTTTCTAGAGATTCCAACAAGTGACTATATACGAAGCAAAATAAGTGAATCTACACTCTAAAATATGTCTACATACATCCGTATGTTGTAGTCCATTTGAAATGTCTAAAAGACTTATATTTAGGAACGGAGGGAGTAATAAACATGGCAAAGGAAGGCTGAACTGCTGACACTCAACATATATAAGCTGCAACCAGGTGACCTGAAGGACAGCACCATCAGCTGAAAGACCAAATAGAACAAACAAGGCCTCCATAATTGATTAGCCACCAATTCCAACCTGAAGAAATGTCGCAGTCAGTCATCTGTCATGGATCACTATGCCATGGCTAGAGAAGCTTTCCATATTCAACACGACTTGAAGCCCACAGTTATCCAAACCAGGCTAATTGTACTATAAGAGGCAAGTCACTGTCATGAATCTCCTGATAGAGTAGATGATAGCGTGCAGAGATGGTTACGGCGGCTTCCGGACCAATCAAGCAGATTTCGTCTATTGATCTACAACAACACGAGCTTCCAATGCAGAACATCAAGCAGATGCTAACATTCTCACACAATCAGCCACTGTGACCCAACTATGGATCACTGAAGCTGTAAGGATGGATGGGATGGTTAATTTTCAATTTCAGAGCAGGATTCACAGAAGGAAATCACTGAAACTTAATAAGGATACATGGTTAATCTCAGAGCAGGAGGTTGCCGAGGGCGAGGCCGACGACGCAGACCGCCAGCGCGACCCACCACGCGGCGGCGACACCGCGCCGGGCGGCATCCCCATCTTCCTCATCATCTTCAGGCTCGGCGCCCGCGGCTCTGAGCGCGGAGTTCTCGGCCTCGAGCATCATGACCCACCGGCGGTGCGCCGAGAGCAGCACCGAGTCCCGCACGAGCAGCGCTGCCAGGCCTCCGCTGGCCGCGGCAAGCTTCCGCTCCGCCTCCCGCGCCCGCGACTGCGACAGCCGCAGCGCCCGCCGCAGCTCCTCGTTGCCGCCGTCGCCCTTCTTATCCGCCCCCGCCGCGCTCTCCAATCTTTCCTCGCGCGAAAAGAGAACAAGAAAAAAAGCTGAGCGATGCGCCATGGCCAATCCGTGAAGGGGACGCGCCTTACCTGTGAAGAAGAGTCGGGAGGGGGCCGAAGAGTTTGGCCGGAGGGGGCAGGTCGCAGTTGAGGAGCAGATCGGCGGGCGAGGGCCGCCCCCGGCGCCGCTTCTGGTGCTCGTCGGCGCCCGGGCCGGCCATCAGCTCGCTCCGCCGCCCGAGTGGTTGGCTGCGTCCGCTCCGCCTCCCTCGACTGAGGCCAGCGGCAGGGTCTGGTTGGATTGGGGCCGGCCGTGGGGGTTGGTGTAGAGGAGGGGAAGGGAGGAGCGGTTGCTTCAAGAGTCGTCGCGTCTCTGCCGTCCCAGGCGAGTCTCAAGTGGCGGCCAAGTTAGATTATGTGCCAGCCAAGTGCGCGACACACAGGTGAGTGAGTACGGAATCACGGTGGCCAGTTGCTGTCGACAAGTGATGGACGGAGGAAGGCGACGGAGGAATCTTGGCCCGGACTGACGACTTTGTTCCAAACGTGTCCACACGGTGCACGGGGGCGTATTTGGTTGTTCCAAACGTGTCCACACGGTGCACGGGGGCGTATTTGGTTCACCGGCATTTTGCCTACTTGTTCTTGTTTTAGTTGAGGCTGATTGAGCAAATGCTGACTAAAAACCAACATATGCATGTAGTTTGGTTGCCTGCATTAAATTTTCTGTACGAGGAAATCAACTAGTGAGTACGCTGTTTGGTTGCATGCGTCGTTGTTGCTAAACAAACAACATGTTGTTGGGTTGCAAACGGCTAAAGATGCGATCATCACTTCTCACTAGTGGTGATCTTACTACACACACTGGACATTGTCTTGTCCTAACTAGAAAATAAATGGCAGTTTACCCTATCTACTAGCAAATGACAGTACAAATTATTAAGAGCCAACATGGCTGAATAAGGAAAGTTCAATGATGCTAACTAGGTGCCATTTCATCATCTTTCTCTTCCTATCCCTCTGCTGCTGATGTGCTGCTTCCTCTTACTCGCTTCTGTTGCTGCATCTTTCTTCTTCCTCCTCTTGTTCTTATGCTTCTGATTCTTGTCTGACCTCTATTATCCCACATTGCCTGAGCCCACTTTGACTTTTTGTTCTTCCACGCTTTGTTGTCGAATGCCTCCACACCATGGTCGGAGCTGATCACCTCATCAGGAGTCACATCTTCCTCCTCCGGCACAAATTCATCAACTCCCCATTGCAGGATCCAATTGTGAATGATGCAGCATGCAAGAACAAGCTTCACCTGGGTAGGGTAAGGGTGTAATGGCTTCTGATCCAGGATCTTAAACATGTTCTTCAAAGCTCCAAAGGCCCTCTCAGTAGTCACTCTAAGGCCGGAGTTTATGAGATTGAACAGTTCCCGAGGAGTCCTAGAATAGTTCCTACCAGCAAACATATGGTACCTGGTTTTCCTGAAGGGCGGAAGAACACCTGGTCTACATGCATAGCCAGCATCTCCAAGGTAGAACTTTCCATCGGGGATGTTGATGCCATCATGACAACCCATGCCGTCACTGAGAATGTTAGCATCATGTGCTGATCATTCCTAGCCAGCCAACACATATGTGAACTTCAGATCGAAGTCAACAGCAGCTAGCACATTCTGGCTTGTGTAGTGCTTCCTCCCTCTATATGCTGCAACTTGTGATCTCGGCACTTTGACAGTGACATGAGCACCATCTATTGCTCCAATGCAATCCTGAAATGGTATTACAATATGTTGTTAGTCTACTACAGATCAATAACAACATATGAATGCATGAAGTAAGCTCACCTTGAAGTATGGATATCATCTTGGGCTAGTGCGAATCTTGGTAAGAGTCCGGCCGGTTGGTGACCTGTTCATCTCTCCTCTGAGCTCCCCAACAACATATAACACTTGCTTGAAGTACCTGGAGATTATCTCCATTGATCTCCTGAAGGTGTTGTGTACAACCCTGAACCTCTGGTTATGACCAATAACATGAAGGAACATGGCCACTTGCTCTTCCATAATGATGTGGATGCTATCTTCTAGAAGCCCCTCCTCCTAAACGTCTGCATAAGCCTGGCGAAAGGTGCTCTTTTCATTCGAAGCATCCACATAGCCTCTGTGTCTTTGCAGTTGTGGATGTACTTCAGATTCGCTATCCTCTCTTGATCCCGGATTAACATCGGAGCATACCAGATGCTAGGTCTCCCATTCCGACGAGCTCTCTTATGGACCAACAAGATCCAGGCCTGAACCATAGCTATCAGCGATGTTGCCCGAACTATAAGCTTCGTCCATTCATCCACAACCTAAGTGACATCCATAATGCGGTCAGTGATGGCGCTATCGACCCTAAACGTTCCTATCGAACGACCTAACACATAACAGAAGAGGGGGAGGGGTAGCTTACCAGCTTTGAGGTCGGGAGAGGCATGGCGGAGACGAGGATGGCTGAATAGAGACGAAGAAGAAAGGGAGAAGCAGCTGCCCGCTGCCGTGGAGTGCTCCTGCTGCCTCTTGCCACTGTAGGGGAGTGTCGCAGCCGCCGTCGCTACCGCAGATTTGAGTAGCCGCCACCGTCGGTGCCAACAACAGAGGAGAGTTTGTCCTACAGCTAGAGGTGAGCAAGTAAATGGGGTGGAGAAGGTATATTTGGCGCCACCTCACCTCGGCCAATTTTCCCCTCCCACCATCTCCGCCCGCACCCCCCCTGTACCACGCCCTATGTCGCGCCTTCTTTTCCACCCACTCAGCACGGCTCACTGGAAACGGCCGATTCAAGCTTTCCCAGCAAGCCAGGCGCCGGAGTGCTTTAAGTTCTCTGCAGATGCGAGCCAGGTCGGCCTGCAGGCTACCAAACAGCCCATTTTCAACCCGACCGGGCCTGGTTGCGCTGTATGCAGCCTACCAAACGCGTGCTTTACAACTGTCCTGAGTTTTGTCCAGCAACACACACATCATGACATGAAGGTGCAGGGGGGAAGTTTGTTTTTAGCAGAATCTCGCTAAGCTTTTAGAGGGACGAAAGAAAGATCGTCGGGTTGGCCTAACCAAACATGATGGCCGGTCCCTAGAGACAAAAGCATGCTTTGCTAGATTCAGAGCTTCAAAATTCGATCTCCTAAACTCATGGACTATATAACAAATAATAAGAAACTGACGAATAGCCAATGATCTCATGGATAATTGCTCTGTAGCTCGCATGACTTCCTTGCTTTATAGCGTCAACCACCACCTTGCAGTCCGAGGCAACATGAATTCGTTGATTATATGGATCATCTGAAACGTCCATGGCTTGTCTGGCAACAAGTGCTTCTGTTGTAGTTGGGTTAGAAATGCCCTTGAAAACAACTGCAGACTTGCTCCCAAAAAGGCCACGTCCTGGTTTGTGCATATTGCACCAAAATCACCAGACCCGCCGTTTCTCGACACTGCCGCATCGATGTTGTATCGGTCCTCCTCCCCCTCCAACCACATGATACAACCTCATCCGTTAATTTTAATTTCGTATGATTAATCCATAGGTGTAGGATAACTTGGCAGATTGGTCTCGGTATGGGACGATCTTGTATTCTCCTTCTCCAGTATTTTCTCCTCCTTGCATTGTCAGAGCGCTCACTTAGACAACCTGATCAAACAACTCACCTATTCGTATTGGGAACTTTTATGTTGATTGCACCTATATGCGGACATAGCTGCATTTTTCATGCGCATTGATTCCGTGCTTCCCTTGATGACATGTTATGAGTGCTCCTAGCCTATTCAAATCTTGCTGGCGACCACGTAGAAACAAATAAAGATGGTTTTTGTTCAGCCGAGACAAAAAATTTAGTGAGCCTACGAACGCCCTCACGCTATTGATCTCCTTCTTCTCGGCCGCTCTTGTATTCTCATGTGTAATTAATTGTAAATAAATGTAAAATGTGATGTGAGCGCACACACACTTAGTATACATGTAGATCTCTCATAACAAGACCACGACACGACATGAAACAAAATATAAATCCCAGGGTCACCACTCTCGTATGGAACTTCGAATAATTCTGCAATATGCTTAGTTGCTCGGACGATCATAGCACAAACTACTACATAATCAAGTCTAGGAAAGGTCGCACAAAAAGAATCCATGAAAAGTAGATCATCAAGATAGTGTGATAAATCATGCGCAAAATCTTGTCACATGCTACTTGGATGGATATATTTTTGCAACCAATCTATACCTACTATTAAAGCAAGGTGATATTTTTGGTTTCGTCCCGCTTAGGTGATTTTATATTTACTAGCAAACATGCCCGTGCGTTGCAACGGTAGAAAAAAAATTCACAAATCCGTAACCCAATAAGCTCGACTCTATACGCAACTTATCTGTGTGCAATACGGCAGCCCATCATTGCTGCCACGTATCCTACTTCCCGTTCTCTCTCTTTCTATGTGTGAGAAAGAGATTAAGAGCTAAACTGATAACTAAGACATATTATCTGCAATTATCTCATGATATCCGGAAGTTTAGAACCAACTAAGTATGAAAAATCATGTTTATCTATCAAAAAATTAGGTTGGTGTTGTGATCTATCTAAAGGACAAAAGGTTGGCACATACTCTCAAAATTCATATAGAAAATGTTTGAAACAGATATGCTTTATTACATTGATTTTTCTAGAAAATTTATTTCTGTTACCGGGATGAGAAATTTAAAACCTAATAACCTATGGAGAGGCAAATCAATTACATGACTATAGATGTCGAGACTCAAGTCGCATTTACAACATCAGATCCATTTTCACATCAATCAAATAATGTGACCATACCGACATTTGCAGTAGTTGAAATCATTTAAGATGGAGATTACAGATCCTATTTACGGTCCACATACCAATATTATATTGTATTAAGAGTCGGCTCATATAAGTTTTTTGAGAAGAAGGCATGCTCAAATGTCCTAGTATACTCCTTAGAGAATAGAATGGACATAAATTTGCATAAAAGTTAATTAACATAGCAGTCATGCAATGAGGTAAAAAAACATAGCAGCCATGCAAGAAGTATTGCAGATCAGAAAAAAGAAAGAGAGAGAAAGAAGTATTGAATTGGCCATACACCCAACTTAAAATTGGAATTTTTTAACAATGTATGCTATGCAGATTTATATTCCTTATCCCTCTCGTTGGAATATAACATGCTATAAAGTTTTAGATTTTGCATGTATATGTGCAAAGGTAGCAAGTGGCCAACTATAAATATTGGTTTGAACTATGATTCAAGTCTGAAAACGCAAGGCATATTCCATACAACACCGTCTGCGTGTAATGTGTTTTCTTTAATTTCGTCCATAAACAGATTGCAATAAACAATTGTACATCTATTGATTGGAGAAGCACCTATTGAATGGAGGAGCACCTGCCTGAAGCGAGTACTGTTGTTGCTACTATTTCCATCAATGAACCAAAGGAGATCCAGACGTTCATGATTTAGATCCACAAATTGTCACTGCTGCAGGTCTCTGAAGACCACCGGTGGTGTCTCTGCGAAGTTGGAGAAGAGATCGGACCTCTCTTTACATAAGTATGATCAATGTATGCATCAGGTCCAAGACCAAGACGTGCAAGAGTCAACATGCTTGTGCAGTCCATGTTGTGGTGTCCCATGTATTCGGTCCTCCTGCAGTGGGGACGTTCAGGAGGTGCAGGACCGTAGGTGCTGCTGAGCTTTACATGACGACGCATCAGGAGATGTGGGTTCGAGCTTCTATGGACGTCACGCACATAGTTACAGATTTCACATTTGATACGACTGATTAGGAGACAAAGGGCCTGAGCCATCGTCTGTTTGTAAACAAAATCATGATAGCAATATACTCAGAGAAACCGGCGGATGTGATGATGCTGGAGACGCCAGCACGTGACGATGTATATTATGAGAAGAACAAACCATCTTTTGCTCTGGCCACCTCGACATAACCAGCAGCCTGATTTCACACCTCCATCCTTGTTCCCTGATGAAGCAATATACGGGATCCTTGAGAAACTCTAATCTATCGTGCAATTACCTTATAAAGTGCGCCCTCCTTTACCGCTCTACACGTCCAGGCTGTCCGCCGCCGTGTCCGCCAGCACGGCGTGCAACGCTCCCCGGAGCTCCACCATGAAAGCGTTGAACAGTGTCGGGTCGCTCATCCAGTATCTTGCCTGGCCGACGCTGGCCTGCGCACCCGTGGGCGGTGACACAGCCAACGGACGCTGGTCCTAGCTAGGCCGCCGTTCTCTCAAAAAAAAAAAAAAAAAGCTAGGCCGCCGTGTGCAGACCATAGGGCCGGCATAATCTACTAGGTCTGGGCAAACCAGACGAGGATCGAATCCAACATGTCCACTACCCTGCTCTTCCTCCTACCTCCAGGCTCGTACACTGCCGCCCCCGGAAGCCCCGCAAGGAAGCAGTGGACAGCGAGTGCTTAGCGGGCGATTATGCGTAGGAGGCTTGGCAGTGTTGATTGACTCAGGCTTCGTGGAAAGACTCGTTTTGTATGCTTTATTCCCGCTGTTAGTTGGGGAGATATACTTAGAGCACGCTTCTATATAAGACCATATTCGTATGAGAGGCCTGGTGGTTTACGTCTAGCTGTTGTGATGAGGAGTCCTAGGTCCGAATCCCATCAGCCAAGATTTCTTTTTTTTTAATCCTAATTCCGAGTTGACATAAAAACAATTAACCCAGACGTATGAAAAACTATGAAATCTTCCGTCCTTTGATATTAGGTATATAAATATAAATATAAATATAGATATAGATTTAAGATATATAAGCGAGGTGGTACTATTTACAGGTAAATCCACGTAGTCCACTAAAAATCGTTTCGTAGGTCACCTGGGCCAGAAGTCTAAACGTGGCTGGGCTTCCCCGGGGTGCTAATTTTGCGTTTGGGCCTGTGAAATTGCTTCAACGTAGCATTGGTTCCAGCCCACTTATGGGCCATGAGGTGGGCACGCGGGCCTCCTGTAGCAAAATGAGGAAAAAAAACAAATTTTCCTTTTAAAGAATCGAACTTACAATCTCATGTACAGCTAGAGCTGCGGCTACCAACTGGGCTAAGCATCTGCACGTGATTACAATAGAGAACGCACAAGTTTTCACAGTTTTGTTTTCATTAAAAGTTTCCACGGTTTAATAGTCCCACCTCGGCTATTTACATCAATTTCTACCAATTCAAATATGGTCTCGAGTTACCTGGCAACAAGCGAACTCGGTCGTCGAACAAAAAGTGATAACGGATAAGGCCTCGGGGTGCATGACATTAAATCAGGGAATTTTGGGCATTTAATCGCAGGAGTATAACGTATGATTCAAAAGAGTTTCCACTTATTAAATGAGGACGTGCGCTAACTTGTGGGATTAGGTGTCCTCATGTTGGCGTTTTTTAATATAAGAAAACTTCATGAGTACCACGCACTAGAGCCGAGGTTCGAACATGGATGGACTGGCTGCATACTCAAGCGGCCAGACAATGGAGCCGTGTCTTCCTTAGGTCTCAAAATGGAACTACCATTTTTTAGGCGCACGTAGAGGCTATTTTCAGACAATGCAATATTTTCGATGTAGTAAACTTCTTCCAGGTCCATAAATCTTATGTGCATGGACTAAATTGTTTGTGTAATCGCACCTATTAACCCCTCTTTGTGTGCCCATGTCCAAACTCCTTCATATGGTCTCGTTCAGCTGCGACGGCCCGTAAAATTAGCAAGCCGACTCGCTCCCTATGAAGAGTTTGGCTTGCCACCGGGTGAGTTATCAATGTGGTGGTGGAGGAACATCATACCGTCGTCCTTTGGCAAGAGCCATCATTTCCCATGAGCCCCGTCTCGAAGAACCCTATGATCAATCGTTTTTGACATTGGAGACTCTTCTCCTATAATCCAGTTCGTCACCCGGGCAATCCGATTCATGACAACTAGCATTTACGTACTTCATAGCGAAGCATGAATTGTTCAACATAGTTCAATTTTTTTAACATGGTTCAAATTCACCCGTTGCAACGCACGGGCATATGTGCTAGTAATAATAAAATCTAAGTAGCAATGCAGCTCATGAGTTGTACATGTTACCTTGTCATACTTGCGACATGCTTGTCAGGTCTCTTCAATGGTATTGGCCCAATCTCTCTCTCTCTCTCTCTCTCTCTCTCTCTCTCTCTCTCTCTCATGTTTCACCATATTCATTCGTGTTTACACTTTCCAGCCCTCTGCTTATTTAGCCAAGAATAAAAAATAATGTAGCATTTCTCTACCAAACATCAGTTTGATGATCTTGGTATCATATCTACACTATATTTTCCTATTGTGTGATGCTGCAAGACTGCAAATTGAGATACTAGAGGGAACTGATGATCAGGCGCCTCACGCCATGAGGAGCATGGGTGGCACGCTCTTTCTCACCACCACAGGTCTCGGGGACTATGGGAGCACCCTGCGGATGCCAATCATCACACGTGCGATGACCAGGCATGGCACCCTCGGGTCGATCAAGCACCATCTCTGGGTTGGTCACCTTGACTATTATTTCTGGCAGCTTGCATGTGTTAGTCTCATGCATGCGCATTGCGAGTCGGTATACCTACCGCAGATCTCAAGGCGCATTGGTGAGCAGTAATCCGTAATCTTTGTGCTCATGTGTGTGAAGCGTCCATTCATATTTAATCTGGTCTGTAGATCATTATTAATGTCAACGTGTACCCAATAAGTATACAACTACCCCGCTTTTAAGTAACGGTATATAGAATCTTGAGAATGTTTGTGAGCGGCTTCTTTCCTAGCTACTTCCCTCGTACCAGTAGAAAGTTCGGCTTGTTTACTCCCAGCTCGGAGGCTTGTCTCCATAGTTTTAAATAGCCGGCTATAGCCTCGCTATAGCTCCGCTATAGCTATTTGAGGGTGTTGACGCTAAATGATTTCATGTATAATTTGCCGCTATAGCTATTTTTAAGGGTCGCCGCTAAATGCCATAGCCCGCTATTTAAAACATTGCTTGTCTCCTTCAGATTAATAAAGCTAAATCATGGGGCTCAGCGGTTTCAGAGTCCGCGTTGAAGATGCTCTAACCATACTCCATGTTGTTGTATCTGGTTTGGACTTCCACGGAGCTCGACGTGTGATGGCTGGTTCGCATGTTCACACAACCTGTTAAACACACACTGCATTATGTGTGATCGTTTACTCTGGAAAATTCAACTCACCGAGGAACAAAACTAAGGCCGCCAGGGAGTGTACCACTACAAGCTAGGCTGACAGTGACTCGTCCTGCAGCAAACAACCAACCGTTCGGGTGCCCGTGGCGTTTTTGTTTTGAACATACTACAATCACATACGCCCACAAACACGTTTGTAGGGCTATATACCACGCAGGCCGTCTCGGTCAACAATGTTACAGCTCAAATCTTTCTTTTTCAATTAGTGTTACAACTTACAACTTAATCTTGCCTAAAGATTATGACCCTCTTAGCTGGCAAACGTTTGCTGGGGAAGATGGAAATCACGAAGGATTTCGATGGCAATTTAGTCGAGGGAGGTGGCAATTTCTTCAGACTAGCTAGCATGTAAATTTCATCGCAGAGAAGGCAATTTTTTTCCTAAAACTGCTACCGTTTGATCGAGATCAAACGACTATGAGGGTGTTCCTTCCCAGCAAATGTTTGCCAGTTTGCATTACCGTAATATTAAGCATGGGCAAAACCTATTCCACTTGCTGAATGGCGAGATAGGAGTGGAAACGCTCGCCACTCTCTACCGTGGGTCGGCCCTCTGGCTTTCCTCTTCTTCTTTTACGGCCGTCTATGTCGGTATAGTATAGTGTCATAGGCCAGAAAACACCTAAGGTAGGCCACAGTCACTTTTGAGATGGATTTATTTTTATAAAAACCATTCATGGCTTATTAAAATATTCAAAAAAAATACAAAACACAGAAAAATTTCATGACTTCTACAACAACATTTAAAAAAAATCACTGATTAAAAAAGGTTTGGAAACTTTAAAAATGTTCCCGGAATCTGAAGAATATTTTTGAATTCAAAGAAGTTAGAAGACTTGCCCAAATTACAAACATAGATGATAAAAAAATATTTTCCGAATTACTACATTTTGTACACCGTTTTACTAGATTTTGTACATAGCGTTATTAGGGGCTGTAGAATAAGCTATATATATCACCCAGGGGGCAGAATAAGTTATTCTTCACCCGACATAATTTTACGATCGTTTCATAAATAAATTACATTTGGAATACAAATATTTGCATTCATATTGATTCACTATGTAAAATTTGGCATATAAAAATAAAAGTATAGGTCATAAGACAAGGAAAAAAATTATTATTATAAAATTAAATACTTTATTTAGCTTAAAATGTGATTAGATTTTGATTAGGTTAATTTGGGATTAGGTGAAAGTGGTAGACATGTATGCTTTTTATTTTGAATAGTATTTACTGTTCACTAGGTAGGACACTATTTACAATAGTATTTACTATTCAGTACACTATTTCAAATAGTACTTCGCTATTCACAGCAATATTTAATTCAATATGGCTACCTTCACGTTCTGACTTGATTATATATTTGTTACAGGATCTATTCTGGGCTGGCGAGGCCAACAATTCATCCGACGGTGTGCGCAGAGGTGTAAAAATACTACTCAGTACTCACCATATTTATCATTATGTTGTATCAGATGTAGCTAGTTACGTTCACTTAGCAGTTTTAATTGCAAATTTATAGGGTAAATTTCTATCGTCTTCCCAGTCAGTTCCACCCGAAGGGAACACTTCTCTACGGCCACAAGGTTCTCATTCAAACGCCACTCTGGGCTACATAGAAAACTACACACGCAGAGGTTTCTCCTATAGAATCCCTAGCATAAGAACTCGTCCCATAAATTCATAAATAAAAATACCAAATGAACCAAGAAACTACATCATTTCCACAACATAATTTACATATGGTTTTCCATTTCGGGATGCCCCGTAGGGATTACACACAACTAGGAAATTACCTTCAAACTCTTGGCGATCGAAGCGCCTTCTTGGCTATTCTACTAGAAGTGGCGGTGGCTAAACTACGAAGAAAATGCTGCTCTGGTAGAGAGTCTTGTTGCTCTGAGTGCTTCGCGCTCTCCCGTCTTGTGTTGTGTTCTTGAGCCCAACGTCTCCTTTTATAGCCGCGAGGGAGGCCTTCGGGAGCCTTCCTTCACTTATTTTACACACGGTAGCATGCACACGTGTCCTTCTAGGGTACATGCGTGTTCTTTTTAATAATATAGAAAAGTGCACAATAGTATGCACACGCGTCCTACTAGGGTACATGCGTGTGCTTCTAATAATATAGAAAAGTGCGAGAGAGAGTGCCGACAAACTTCAATCTTCAGGAAACTTTGCTTTCTTCACGTGGCATTGTCTCTTGGTGAATAATTGGCTGGCCTCTGTGTACCAGTCTTTGCTCCTCGGCTATACAGATCTTAATGCGATTAGCCTTCAGAGCTTATTCTGCCTTCAAGAATCCATGTGCCAGTGTATGCGTACATACATGCCAAGGCTGCTTAAATATTCAGCATTGCTTTATTTATTTTTAATTTAACTTGCTTAAATATTCAACATTGCTTATTCATTTTTTAATTTTTTTACAGGGGGCCTCCCCTGCCCATATGATTGATAATACCTTATCAATATTTAAAATATCTATTCTTGAGATTTCTATCAACATTCGGGTCGGGTATAGTCCTCTGTGCCCGAATAATTGATAGCAATATCAATATAGGCAATTTGGGCTTTATTCAGGTCGCTGCCCGTGCCTTGGTTATATTTTGGAGGCTCTTCCTTCTTTATATTTTTTGAGCTTGATGCCTCCCCCTTTGTGGGAGTTGGTGAAGCATGCACGCCTCTTTTCATTTGGATATAATCTTTAGCCTTTGGGTCAATATAATAATCTGGTCCAAATACCTTTCTTGCCCAGAATAAGGCATCACCTATATTATAATATCTTTTGAATGTTAAATCTTGTCCCTTTCTTTTTGCATCTATTTTTTCAATCATTATATTTTCCCATTCCAAATATATACCAGGTTTATTTCCATCAAATATAAGATATAGTGTTTCTCCTTTTGGTATTTAAATCTTTTCTGGCTTTGGCAAATTTTTGTTTAATTCATTAAAATATTCTGCCAAACTATTGAGAATTGATAAAAAATATCCTTTTCCTCTCTCTTGAGAGTATATTGGAACCAGAAATTATCCAATATGCATCTTTGAGCTTCATCAAGCTTGATATGGGGTTTTGGCTTGAAATTGAATGTATTTGGCTGAAACATTTTCAGCCTATTTTCTTATCCAAAGAAGAGATATTCATCCTTGTTGGCGAATAATCCTTTCCTCATTTCTGCAAATTTGATGCATGAGAAAATATGTCAGGTAAGGTATTATCCTCCCCCTTAATATGCTCAAAAATAACTTTGTAACCATTCCAGCTATGGTGTCTTCAAATAAGACCCATCTTCTGGTTGAGCTTTTCTTACTATTAATTTTATTGTAATATCGACATATAGCTTCATAGTCTGTTCGGACTGTAAATTCTTTAAATCCTAGATATAGCCTAAATGCATTTATTGCATTTACAACTACAAGGATTTCCCTATCAATATTATTTACCGTCTTTAATTTGTAACTTCCCGAAGCATATCTGCATATTTTTTCATCTGCTTTTGGGGAGTATTTATTGGGTTTTTGTTTTAGTATCGCTCCCCATCCTACCTTAGATGCATATGTCTCAATTATAAAATAATTGTCTTCTAGAGGTAATTCTAGGGGTTTTAAATTCTTGACCTTTTCCTTGATGGCCTTTACTAATTTTATATCTTCGGAATTGAAGTATTTTTGACCATTTTTCCTTAATTTAGCATACAAAGGTCCTGCTAACTTTGCTAAGTTGTCTATATAGTTTCGCGCATAGTTTACAATTCCTAAGAACTGTTGTAAAACCTTTTTATCACTCATATTATCAGGTAAGTCTAATATTTTCTTTGCAATATGTTCTTGTAGATATATCTTTCCTTCTCCTATTTCATGACCAAGGAAATTTATTTTTTCTTTGCAAATTTCCATCTTCTTTTTGGACAGTATGAGTCCATTTTGTTCTACCTTTCGAAAGAATACTTCAAGATGGGCTATATGCTCTTTGTTTGATTTTGAGAATACTAACAAATCATCTACATATACCAATATAAATGCTTGATTCTCATTAAATATATTTTGCATTTTTCTTTGAAATAGTGCAGGTGCATTCTTTAGACCTAATGGCATTACTAGCCATTCATAATGGCCTTGTGGACAAGTAAATGCTGTCCAGGGAATAGATTCTTCAGCCATTTTTACTTGCCAAAATCCTGCCTTTAAGTCGAATTTAGAGAAATATTTACTTCCTTGTATTCTGTTAATCCATTCTTGCTTATTAGGTATATTGTATGCATCATCAACTGTATTATCATTAAGCCTTTTAAAATTAATTACCATTCTAGATTTACCTCTAGCTTCTTCAGCATGGTTTCTAACTATAAAAGCAGTAGATCGACGAGGAATTCTACTTTCTCTTATAGCTTTTAACTTTAATAACTCTTCAATATGCATTTTGAACTCTTCGATATCTTTTGGAGTAGCTTCTATTGGTCCTGACTTATTTATATAATCTAGATTTATGATATTTATTTTGTAGACTATAGAGTTCTTATCCCAATGTTTCATTGGTATTTCTCCAATAATTTGTATGCTTTCTAGTCTTTGCACAATCTTATCAATATCATTTTTAGATTTTATATCTCTATACCAATTTTGGAGAGAATGATTGTAGCCCAATGCATTTTGTACATGTATTTTCTATATGATATTCTTCTATGGTCTCACTAAGTTCTTCGTCTTTACAGAATTCAAGGGGATCTGGACTTGTGCTATATTCATAATCTAAATTAGATATTTCTACATTTTGCAAGGACTTTCTTTGTTTTCTCACTTTAGATATGTATGGAACATTATCTTAAGGGATAAATGTTACCCCTTCTTCATGTATGATTGTGGTTTGTAAAGATTGTTGTAAAAATCTTAACCCTATTATCATGTCATCATTTATTAATGACAAATATCTTATTATAATTTCATCTATTATATATTTTGTGCCATTTATGTAAGCTTCAATATTATATGCTAGCTGATTATGGATCTTCTTTATTCCTGACATATCAGTAGATACTTCAGTTTTATTATCATCTATAGTTTCAACTATTTCGGGACACCTCGTAAAATATTTATCATGGATGATATTCTTAGTGCAACCAGTATCTAATAGTGCCAGTATTTCATATGAAATATTTGGCTTTAGAACAATCCTATCTGGGATCCTTATTCCTAACACTTCTTTGAATGGTAATCGAACAATATATTTGTTTCCAAAACTAGTAATTGCATCTTTCAATTGTATTAATTTGTCTCCTTTTTTATCCCTTACCGTTACCATTTGCTCTTTCATTTCCGTGATTTCAGCAACATTATTGTCTTGCTTATTACTATTTTGTAACTCATCTTTAAGTGTTTCTAGTTCCGCTTCTAGCTTAT
The DNA here is from genome assembly GCF_002162155.2 of Triticum dicoccoides. Lineage (NCBI taxonomy): Eukaryota > Viridiplantae > Streptophyta > Magnoliopsida > Poales > Poaceae > Triticum > Triticum dicoccoides. The sequence goes on along the minus strand of NC_041392.1, from coordinate 26,079,592 downwards.
TTATTATATTTTCTAAATTTCTAACCCTACTGGATAATATTCGTTCTTCTGGTTCTAATTCTATTTCTTCTCCACTTTTGATTATTGGCTCTTAGACATGAGGCACATGCTTGTTTTAAACACAAGCTACATGTGAACCTATTATCTTGGCTTGGGTAATATATACAGAAAGCACATTTTATGTTATAATCACCTTTTCCTCTAATCCAATCATGTTCGCAATCTACTTGGTTCATCATTTCAATTTTTAAACCAGCTAATTCATCTATTAGGTCTATTTCATCTTCACTTGATTCATATTCTGGAGCCTCATTTTCTACTTCATCTGTCTTTATAATTGAATATATTGACTCGTCATCTTTTATTTCATCATCACATACTAATATTTTTTCATTAACGCTATCTATAATTAATACTCTCTCTTGTTCTTCATATTTGCTAGAGTACCTTTTCTGGTCTTTATTAGGACAAGTTCTACTTAGGTGATCAGGAGAGTTACATATGAAACACCTGCATGTTTTATCATATGTTTTCTTAGGATTATATCTTCTTACATTTCTTTTATGCAAGAATGGGGCTCTATTGTCTGACCTTCTTAAGAAATATCTTTTCTTTGTTCTAAAATTTCTATTATCTCTCCTTTGTGGCTTATAATATTTGTTTTTCCTATGCCTTTCTTCTCCATATGTTAGTGGTATTTGGACAATGTTATTGCAAAAATTGTAATCTGATTTGTTCATAGATCTTTGTGCTTGAATACTAGTACACACCTTTCTTAATTGTTTAAAAACAAATGTTATAGCTTGGGATATATTTACTACATTTCCTCATGTTTCTTTTTTATACTCCTCAAATATTATGGAACCTAGAGGATCAGGCAATTTATTAAAATATCTTTCTACTATACCTACATTAAAACCTTGTTTAGCAGTAGTAGCATTATACAAATAATGCTGGGAAAATTCTTTTATACCTTTCCAGCTAGTTAATGTTAATTTTTCTATTTCTCTTAACCTTTCATTTTGTAATGAGGTATGTCCTAATTCTGGATCTTCTGCTATGATCATATTTGAGATAACATTCGCAAAGTTATTAGGGTTACTTCCTGCCCTTTTTAATTCTTCATATTGACTAGGGTATGACTCTACCCATTGTTCCCATAGAACTTTTACAGATTCTCCTAAAATTGTTTCAAGATATGTTAACATATCTTCTACCTTAGTGCCTATATTATACTAATTTTGTATATATTTTTGCACTATTAAACCTTTCCATATGCTGATTATATTCGGCCAATCTATTGGATCATGAGATGCCAGGTTTAATATAGCGCCATCATTCTTATAATTTTGAAATTGCACTGGTTTTTCAAAATCTCTTCTTTTAGTACCCATATATTTATGTTGTCCAGGGATATACGTAGGTTGATAGTCATCTTTTTCTGGGGGCCATTGTCCAGCTGATCTGGTAGGTCTCTCTCTTTCTCCTTCTCTTTTTACAGACGATTCTCCATATCCCTTTCTTCTTTTACCACTATTTTCTACTTCCATGGCTTCCATTTCATTGTCTAAATTATGCAGTCCCACATCATCTAGTGAGTTGTAGAAATCACTATTTTGTTCTGAATCATCGTATCTTTCATCTTCTAACCACATTTCTTTTATTAATTCTTCCTCCTCCTCATAACTTTCTAATAATAACTTATTATTGATATCCCATTGCTCTTCTTCACTAACGACTTCTTCTTTTTGAACAACATTCTTATCTTTATTATTATTATTAATGATAGCATTTTTATTAATGATAGCATTTGCTTTTCTGTCTGCGGATGCTATAATTTTATCTTCCATGGTTGAACTACTTGTGGCAAACTTTTTATCATTTTTTTTAGTTTCTTTAACCTTGCAATTTCTCTAATGATAAATAGTTCTCTTTCTCTAATTTTAGGCCACTCCTTTGTCATAGAATGACTATATTCCCATTCAATATGTTTTAGCTTCTTTTCCCAATGAATTATTTCATCATCTAAATTAGCCTTTTCCATGCATTCAGATATACCTTTATTTTTATCATCATTAATTTCTGATTCTGACAAAAAAGATTCAGAGTCTTCTATTGATGCAGCTTTATAGTTCATAAATCTAATACTGCTACTTCCTTCACAATTTTGATAGCTTATGTAGTTTTCGGGTTGCTTTAATTCTTTTTTCTCTATTAATTCACCTATCTTCCATTCTTCTCCAGCTCTTTCTTCAGAACCAATTTTAAGAGGATTCATAAACTTTATACCTTTTGATTGCATACTATCAATTACGTCATTCACATTTACTCTATATCTGGAGCTACTTCTATTAGTGAGCCTTCCTATAAATTCTATGCTTACTAGCAAATTTGTTCCTTTAAAATCTTCATAACCTTTAGTTTGGAAACTAAAACTCATTTTTTCAATAAATTCTTTTACGGGCATCATTAGGTCTGGAGCTGTATAGGTTATTAATCTATTTTCATTCATGTCTCCTTCCAAAAATCCTAATGCTGCTTTGTCTACAGATTCCCATCTTCTGTCTAATAAAGTTATCAAACCCTTCTCACCTAATTTCTTCCTTGTCATACATTTGACTCCTATGATATACATGCCTTGATGAATATATTTATAACCACAATATTTTAGCTCATTTTCAATATTTTTGCTTACAATTCTTAAATCTACTGGATGTGTTAACACACTTAATTCTACTTCCCGAGATATTCTGTATAGACCACTCTTACTTTCAAACATACCCATGTGATATACTTGTTGAGGTTTTATTTTTCTTAGGGTATCTTTCAGGTATCTTTCTAGATCTCTTTGTATATCTATAACTTCTCCAATACTATCAATATCATCAGCTTTGCATGATAATCTATGCTTCATGGCCAGAGGTCTTGAATCTTGCCTTACTAATTGGAGAGTTTTGTCTCTTCTAAGGAAGCCTTTAGATACGTCCATTTTTCTGAATTAATATTTCTAGTAGAGGAAACTATTCCAGATGATGATAGCACAATTTCTTTGTTGCTTTGAACACTTTTTAGCTTATCTAATACTTGAATTAATAGTTGGATGATTGTGTTATTTTGTCTTATTATTACTTTGGAATCTTCTTTTGGGGAGTCGTGATCGGAGAACCCGACAGGAGGTGACAGGTATTTTGCTACTTCGTCTAATGCTTGACTATATTCGGTCATATAATTATGAAATAATCAAAGTTTTAACCTCTTGCACCAACTTTTTTATTTCAAGTATATCTTGTCTTGTATCAGTGCGTGGGAGTGACTCTTTGCCTTTACTTAGGTAACGGCTTATTGATAACACTTCCTCTTTAATATAATTGTTATTCTTGCAAACTATATTCTGTCTTGCTTTTGCTTCCTCTAGCTTATGTAAAGCTAGATCAATTTTATTATTCAACCCTGAATACTTATCAACAAGTTTTTGGTATTCTTTGAATAAATTTTCAAATTTTTGGTCTAAATTATCTTGTCTTTTTCCCCAAGATATGTAAAAGTTATATATCAAATCGACGACTGTATTTAACTGGCTATGAGATGTATACCAGATATGCCCTTCAGAGGGATTTACTCTACACCTTATATTTAGATTTTCCTTAGTATTTATTACTTTACCTGCGCTAACTTCTAAGTTTAAATATTTTAACCTTTCAATGATTAAGCGCTGGACCTGATACCAACAATATAGGAAAAAACTATTATTATGAAATTAAATACTTTATTTAGCTTAAAATGTGATTAGATTTTGATTAGATTAATTTGGGAGTAGGTGAAAGTGGTAGACATGTATGCTTTTTATCTTGAATAGTGTTTACTGTTCACTAGGTAGAGCACTATTCACAATAGTATTTACTATTCAGTACACTAATTCAATTAGTACTTCACTATTCATAGCAATATTTAATTCAATATGACTACCTTCACGTTCTGACTTGATTATATATTTGTTACATGATCTATTCTGGGCTGGCGAGGCCAATAATTCGTCCGACGGTGTGCGCAGAGGTGTAAAAATCCTACTCAGTACTCACCATATTTATCATTATGTTGTATCAGATGTAGCTAGTTATGTTCACTTAGCAGTTTTAATTGCAAATTTATGGGGTAAATTCCTATCGTCTTTCCAGGCAGTTCCACCCGAAGGGAACACTTCTCTACGGCCACAAGGTTCTCATTCAAACGCCACTCTGGGCTACATAGAGAACTACACACGTAGAGGTTTCTCCTATAGGATCCCTAGCATAAGAACTCGTCCCATAAATTCATAAATAAAAATACCAAGTGAACCAAGAAACTACATCATTTCCACAACATAATTTACATATGGTTTTCCATTTCAGGAGGCCCCAAAGTGATTACAGACAACTAGGAAATTACCTTCAAACTCTTGGCGATCGAAGCACCTTCTTGGCTATTCTACTAGAAGTGGTGGTGGCCAAACTACGAAGGAAATGCTGCTCTGGTGGAGAGTCTTGATGCTTTGAGTGCTTCACGCTCTCCCGTCTTGTGTTGTGTTGTTGAGACCAGCGTCTCCTTTTATAGCCGCGAGGGAGTTCACTTATTTTACACACGGTAGCATGCACGCGTGTCCTTCTAATAATATAGAAAAGTGCAAAATAGTATGCACACGTGTCCTACTAGGGTACATGTGTGTCCTTCTAATAATATAAAAACGTGCGAGAGAGAATGCCGAAAAACTTCAATCTTCAGGAAACTTTGCTTTCTTCACCTGGCATTTTCTCTCGGTGAATAATTGGCTGGCCTATGTGTACAAGTCTTTGCTACTCGGCTATACAGATCTTCATGCGATTAGCCTTTAGAGCTTTTCTACCTTCAAGAATCCATGTGCTAGTGTATGCGTACATACATGCCAAGACTGCTTAAATATCCAACATTGCTTTATTTATTTTTAATTTAACTTGCTTAAATATTTAACATTTCTTATTCTTCCCCGAGATAATCTTACAATCACTTCATAATTAAATTAAAATTGGAATTCAAATTGTTACATTCCTATTGATTCACTACGTAAAATTTGGCAAAAATATAGGTTATAAGACAAGAAAAATTGTAGTTTATGTATATTTTATATTATGTTTTTACGTTTGTAATTTTACATAATATAAAATATTTTTTACGGTATCCTTTTAA
>NC_041392.1:26044783-26074048 GCF_002162155.2 Triticum dicoccoides | reverse complement strand
ATGTGTGTGTCTAAATTTTGAACAAATCCCACAAGAATCTTTATGTTGTTCATTAATTCAAAAGGAGAGAAACAAAATACCAGTAGAAATTCAAAAAACTAGAAACTAATTTAAAAACATAGAAAACGGAGAGGCAAGCAAACAAATGGTTGCCTCGCCTCTCATTGGCCGGTCCAATCGGCGATGGGGAGGGGAGGGGCGTGTTACATTGATGTTCCTGGTTTTACGTGTGGAACAAGATTTCATAAGAACGGAACTCCTAATTGTCCCTATAAAGTGTGGTTGGGACGATCCTATAAGCGCTCCCTCGTGCCCTCTCGATCAAGGAAAAAAAGGTACATATGTCACCGGATAAGAAACTCGATTGAAAACAAGACGGCGTCTGAAATCAGCTATTGGTTTTTGCTAAATATTTACCATATTATTATAAAATATTCAAAAAATTAAAAAATATTTTAGAGTTTGAAAAATGTCCATGTGTTAGCAAGAATGTTGACAAATTTGAAAGTTTTACCCTAATTAAAAAATATTCATAAATTTAAAATGTAAGCGGTTTTTTATAAAAAGATCATGATTAAATAATGTTCATGATTTTGAAAAATATATTACCAAATTAAAGACGTTCACTAATTTGTAAATTTGCTCTTGAATTTGGGAAATTTTACATTGAAGATGTACACAGGTTAGCAAGAATGTTCACAAACTTTAACCAATCCATCTTGACTAGTAGAGTGACCGTGCGTTGCCACGGGCTTTTGAAATATTTTGCTGGAGTTAAATTTCACATGGAGAGACAATATAATACATGCACACTTGCATAATAATTGAAGTCCACTTCACTTGCAATGTAACAAAAAGGCAAATTGACTATGTATACATATAGAGTGACGATCCAACTACATGTATTACCCCTATATGCTCATTGGAATACAAATATTACCGTTTAGATGAGATTAGTTTTTCTACACCCAGGCTCGGTGCACACACGCAAAAAAACGTAGCAAAACATTTGGAAAAATTAACTTTGTGTGAGTGATTATAAACAAATGTTATGGGCGCTTCAAAAATTTGGTGCTCAAATAACATTCGAGGAGCACTCTACAAAAAAGAAAAATTCACTGAAAATTAGCCAAAATGTAAGTGCACTGTTTGAGCAGATTTTGTAATTTTATCTTTTTTGTAGAGAGCTCCTCGAATGTTATTTGACCACCAAACTTTGCAGGCCCCCCATAACATTTGTTGATGATCATTCCCACAAAGTTTCTGAATTTTTTGATTTTTTTTCTATGTTTTCTTGCGAGGGTGCACGGAAGGTGGGTGCAGCCACTACTTTTCCCTATTTAGATATATCATAATTCCAGCCGGGTTGCTTTATTTCGAGTGCTTCTTTGAATTCCCTCACAAAACTTTTTAATTTCACTCAAGAACAAGCAGGACATGCACTTAACTGCGAGACTGTGGCTGAAGAACAAGATTATAAATTCGAAAAAAATCACAACCTAAGTATTTGGGATCGAGAGGAGAGTGAAGGAGGAGAGTACCATATAGGATCAATTCTTTACCTACCTTGCACTTGTGGGTCACAGGCGGGAGATTTCACGATCGTCGGGGCTACACGGAGGAGAGAGGATTTCCTCGATGGAGGCGAAGGACAACATCTGCTCCGCCACTGCCACAAGGCCTCGACCTGCAGCCCCAAGGCTTCAAATCAGCACCACATTGAAGGCCCTCCGCCCTTGCTCCCAACATCCTCACCCTTTTTCCTTCTCCTTTTTTGAATCAAGGATCAGTGGCTGGGAGACGGGCGCAACATTGACGGCGAGGAAATCGGGTGGTGCGGTGGCAGGGGAGTAGTGCAGATGGAATCCTAGCCGGGATGGGGTGAGGGGTCGTGTGTGGTATGTGGGTCGGGCCTTGGGGAGAACGGGTGAGGAGAAGAGGAAAACTGGAGTGGAAGCAAACCGCGGGAGATGGGGAAAATCGGGGGAAGATGTCTTCATTTGTTTGATCGACGGGGTACGAAGCAACAATACCACCTACCAACTCACCCATTAGCGGTAGAGATGCGGTAGCCAACGACGATCCTGAACCTAAACAGCTCAAGGCGCTGTTCTCAGCTCATGGACCAGCGACCATTCCCCCACCAGTGTTGAGACCTTGTGTGCCATAAAATCCAGTGAACACATCATCCCGATATCTTTTTTAAAATCGAGGCAAATGATTTGCCTCATCCATTAATTAAACAGAAAATAATTATCTAGTTAATTAACGAAAGCACAAGAAAAATCCATCACAAACCGCTGAGCGACACACACATGTTTCACTTCGTTCAGAGAAAGCCAAACTACATGAACCACACAACTCACCTCTTCGTTTCGCCCAAGTGAATACGCAAACTAGGGTTGTTACCTTACATCAGCGTTGTCGTCATCTGCCTTGTCACTTACGGCCTTAGGCCCCTGGGACATCAGAAGACCTCGATCCAATTGTTGACAGAAATCACAAAGTATCAAAAGGTATTGATGAGATATCCATTAACTATATTGATTCAGGAGAATCATACAACAGAAAGACTACAGTTGTCGATATTTATTTCTCCTCTAGAATTGCAGAAGGCCTTGATTTGGATTGCAAACCTAAGTCCATGGCACAGTGCATGAAGCACTCAGACTGGTCCAAATGGAAGGCAACAATTGAGGATGAATTGCGTTCGCTCATAAAAACAGGGGTATTTACTGCAGTAATGCCCACTCCTCAACATGTGTTCCCCGTGGGAGCAAAATGGGCTTTCGTTCGTAAGAGGAACGAGACCAATGAGGTGGTGACATACAAGGCAAGGCTTGATGCGGCTTGAACTACGTCGGTATTTCCCCAAAGAGGAAGGGATGATGCAACACAACTATGGTAGGTATTTCCCTCAGTGATGAGACCAAGGTTATCAAACCAGTAGGAGAACCACACAACACTATGTAAATGGTACCTGCACACAAAGAACAAATACTTGGAACCCGACGTAAAAAGAGGGGTTGTCAATTCCTCTTGGGTAAAAGGATAGATAAAATTGTAGTAGATTGGATAAATAGATCTCACGGGAACGCGAGACAAAATAAATAAATAAAAATTGCAGCAAGGTATTTTTGGGTTTTTGGATTAATAGATCTGAAAATAAAAGTGAATAAAAATAGATCTCGAAGGAAAATATGATAAAGAAGAGACCCGGGGGCGTAGATTTCACTAGTGGCTTCTCTCGAGAAAAATAGCATACGGTGGGTAACCAAATTACTGTTGGGCAATTGATAGAACTTCAAATAATCATGACGATATACAGGCAATGATCATTATATAGGTATCACGTCCCAGATTAGTAGACCGACTCCTGCCTGCATCTACTACTATTACTACACACATCGGCCGCTATCCTGCATGCATCTAGTGTATTAAGTTTCTGAAAAAACGGAGTAATGCAATAAGAACGATGACATGATGTAGACAAGATCCATTCATGTAAGAATAGACCCCATCTTGTTATCCTTAATAGCAATGATACATACTGTAATTTCCCCTCCTTTCACTGGGATTGAGCACCATAAGATCGAACCCATCACAAAGCACCTCTTTCCATGGCAAGAAAAATCGATCTAGTCAGCCAAACTAAACTAAAGATTCGAAGAAGAAATACGAGGCTATAAGTAATCATGCATGAGATCAAAATTCAAATAACTTTCATGGATAAAATAGATGTGATCATAAACTCAAAGTTCATTGGATCCCAACAAACACACCGCAAAAAGAGTTACATCAAATAGATCTCCAAGAGACCATTGTATTGAGAATCAAAAGAGAGAGAAGAAGCCACCTAGCTACTGCCTATGGACTCGTAGGTCTAAAATGAACTACTCACTCATTATCGGAGAGGCACCAGTGAGCATGATGAACCCCTCCTTGATGGTGTCTAGATTGGATCTGTGGTTTCTAGAACTTGCGGCGGCTGGAATTGTGTTTCATCAACTCCCCTAGGGTTTTTGGAATATTGGGGTATTTATAAAGCAAAGAGGCGGTGCGGGAAGCCATCGAGGTGGGCACAACCCACCAGGGCGCCCCTGGGCCCGCAGGCCTGCCTAGGTGGGTTGTGCCCCCCTCGGGGCACCCCTATGGTACTTCTTTGGCCCATCCTATGTTTTCTGGCGCAGAAAAATTCTCCAAAAAGTTTCACTGCGTTTGGACAACGTTTGCTATTGCTTCTCTGCGAAGTAAAAAACAAGAAAAAAACAACAACTGGCATTGGGCACTATGTCTATAGGTTAGTCCCAAAAAATGATATAAAGTTGCTATAAAATTATTGTAAAACATCCAAAATTGATAATATAATAGCATGTAACAATCAAAAATTATAGATACGTTGGAGACGTATCAGCATCCACAAGCTTAATTCCTGCTCGTCCTCGAGTAGGTAAATGATAAAAATAGAATTTTTGATGTAGAATGCTGCCTATCATGTTCATCAAATATTCTTTTCTTTTGTAGCATGGACTTTTGGACTTTTTATATGATTCAAGCAATAGTATAGTTTTGACATTAAGATTTCAATACTCAAGCATATCAACAAGCAACCATGTCTTTCAAAATATCAACACTAAAGCAAGTTATCCCTAGCCCATTATGCTCAATCATTGATCCATTCATGAAACACACTCGCATATTAGCTACACCCAATGCTCAAGTACGATCATAGTGCCCCTTAGTTGGTGCTTTATAAGAGAAGATGGAGACTCGAATAAAAAATAAAAATTGCATAAAGTAAATATAAAGGCCTTTCGCAGAGGGAAGTAGGGATTGGTAGAGGTGCTAGAGCTCAAAGCGAAAAAGATAAAGATAAAACATTTTGGGTGGCATGCTTTTCTTGTCAACGAAAATGATTGAGTAGTTCCCAATACTTTCCATGCTAGATATATCATAGGCGGTTCCCAAACAGAAAATAAAGTTTATTCATTTTTCCACCATATATACTTTCACATTCCATGACAAACTGAATCCACGGGTACCGTCCATACCAACCCTTTCCAAGGAATTTATTATTTGACTACATAAAGTAAATTCATTTTTCATTTCGGGACTAGGCATCCCAAATACCTTTGCCGTACTCTCGTGCAATGAAAAGTGAATAAACACTCATCTTGAGAATAATACATCTAGCATGGGCCACCCCCTACCGTTTCATGAGCGGTACGAGCACACAAAAAGGAAATTTATTTTGAAAATTAGAGATGGCACATACAAATTTGCTTAGAACGGCACTGAAATACCACATATAGGTAGGTACTAGCAAACATGCCCATGCGTTGCAACGGGAGATTTTTTTCTTTTCACATACCCCTATCTCAATAAGCATCGCTCAAGAACAAAAAAATAGCAGACAATATGAAGGTATGTTCGTCCGTTCACTCTTGGCTGAGGACGTAATGGTTTTTGACACTATTAATTGTCATAGATCTAGACACAGAAATGGTAAAGACATTTCTATTTACTTCTTGTCGGAGTAATGGGCCACGGGTAGCCTAACCGGAGTTCCGGAACCTTTCAAGACATCGGGCCGGCTGCGCCCCTCAAGACGTCAAGATGAAGCACCGCCTTCTGGTGGCCGGCTGGCTGAGCGGCCGACTGCCAGAAAGCGGCCATGCTCAGGAAGGCGGCTCCAAGATAGGCCGACTCCTGGCAGGCGGCCTCCAGAGAGGCCGACTCCCAGCAGTCGGCCCACGGTGCCCTCAAAGTCTGCACCCCCATTAAAGAAGACAGGACAGGCTGAGGCAACAGTGTAGCCCATCCTCCCCCCCAAATCCGGGGCCGGGCGTGGCCACAGTGCCTCGCACCACCGGAGATCTCCGCTGGGCGCGGCACTGTTGCCACTTCGCTCTTGACGTCACTCCTGCCAGGCAAAGCCCTGCTCCCATGACCGCCTGTCAGTATGGCCCAAGGACGACGGGCCCTACCGGTCAGCGAGAGCCCGGAAGACAGTGGGAGCCATACCAGTCGGACCCGAGGGAGGCCGGCTCCCAGCAGCCGGCCCGATTCTTCCTCGGGGGCCCACGCACCATTAACCAGATAAGATGCAGAGTGGCTACAGTGATCTTCCACCAGGCGGCGGGACTAAAGCCATGCCTCCCCGACCAAGCACGCGTCATTAGCAGCACTGCTATAGTGATCCGTAGCCGGCAGGACCCGCGAGCAGCGGAGGCGGCCTGTCGGCTCCGTACCGGACCAGCCGGTGGGGCCCACCAGGTGGCGGGCCCCAGCAGCCGGTGGAGAAGCCGGCGACTAGAGAGACTGACAGCCAGGCCCTACGCCCGACCGGATTACCATTGTACCCCTGGGGGGTAGGGCTATATAAACCCCCCAGGGCACCCATGCAAAGGGTTCCCACCCGGTTAGGACTGGATTCATACCTAGGGGAGGAGAGAGTGAGCCTTGCCTTCTCCCACCTCTAGCATACAGCTCGAGGAGCACCATTGAACTCACTTGCGCCTTAGTGATCATGCGGAGACCCCGCAGAGCAGGACTAGGGGTGTTATCTCCTAGGAGAGCCCCGAACCTGGGTAAAGTTCGCCGGCGTACGTGTCTACGCCTCATCTCGCTTCCAGGCACCAGCGACGTTCTACTCGCTCCCACCATGATAAGCCATCCATTGGCATATGTCGCACCCAACCGCCGACATTTGGCGCCCACTGTGGGGCGAGGTGCACCGTCATCTGGAGACTTGTTCTGGACGGGAACCCTTTTCCTCCCTGGCGAGCGTAGCCAACCTGGCACGCCAGACGGAGTCTGTGCCGACGCGCTGTGTGGCGCGGAGGTCGCTTGTGCGGTGAGCTGCCTCGCCGACCTTGTTGGCGAGGTTCGCCTCTCCGACGAGCCAGCGTCCGATGCGGGCAATGATGGCCCTGAGAGTCGCCTCGTCAGCCTCCTCGATCAGCTCCACGTAGCCAGCGAGCCCGCTGCGGATTTGGAATCCGTTGGCTCCACCGACCCAATGCTTGTCGATTCCGACACTGCGTCGAGCACTAGTGCAGAACCGGGCAATAGCACCAGTTTGTAAGGGCCTTTAGTGCCGGTTCTGCAACCGGCACTAAAGTGTGGGCACTAAAGCCCCCCCCCTTTAGTACCGGTTCAACACGAACCGGTGCTAAAGGCCCACCACGTGGCGCGAGCTCGCGTCATGGTATGGGGGACCTTTAGTACTGGTTGGTTACCAACCGGTACTAAAGGTTTTTTTGAATTTTTTGAAAAAAATGGATTTTTTTTTCAATTTTTGATTTTCTGAATTATTTGTTGATTTAGTCTCTAATCACCCCTCTTAACTGCTCAAAGTGTGGATCACTCATTCCAAATCGTCTAACTTCTCGACCGGTCACCCATCCTCTCACTCCCCCAGCCTGAGCACGCTTAACTTCGGAGTTCTATTCCCCCTACTTTCCAAGTCTGCACTTGTTGTTTTCCTGACAAATGTAAATTGTCAATCCTATTAACCCTCAGAAGTTTAGCTTGAGCATTAGGTCACATGTTTCACCGTTTGAGTGAAACTATTATTCTAAAAATCAGTAATTATTTAGTAACACTAATATTTCTTGAATAAGTTTGACCACATTTTGATCATAGTTTGACCAGATTTGACCAAAATTCAAAAAATTGAAATAATTATTTAGTAACACTAATATTCTTGACTAATTATGTAGTAACATTAATACTTCTTGAATAAGTAGTTTGACCATAGTTTGACCAGATTTAACCAAAATTAAAAAAACTAAAATTTGGGCATATCTTTTTTCCTTTTGGAATTTGAGGATTCTAAAAAATTGCGAACAGGCCATAGGCGGTCAAAATCGGATGCGGATTTTCGTGCTGAATTTTTTGATATATTATACGTTTTTTTCCGACATCATATTCAAAAGTTATAGCCGTTTTTACATTTTCCCTACACTTTTTGCAAAACATGTCCAAATTTAAGTTTTCAAATTTTCCTAACTAGTAGATGTAGTAATATAACTACCTCTCGAAGGATTTTATTTTTTGAAGTTTTTATCATTTTCTTTTGATGTTTTCAAAACTGAAATGGCGATACACTGTGGGGGGGGGAGGGTAGAGTTTGAAAATTGCCTTATAGTCCTGGTTTGTGTCTCCAACCAGGACTATAGGTCGGACCGCTTTAGTCCCGGTTCATGGCATGAACCGATACTAAAGGTTAGCCCTTTAGTACCGGTTTGTGCCACGAACCGGTACTAAAGGTGATCGTGGGGCCCCGGCCTGACGCCAGCCTGCCACCACCCCTTTAGTACCGGTTCGTGGCACGAACCAGTACTAAAGGTTCAACACGAACCGACATTAATGCATAGCCGTTCGAACCGGGATTAATGGTACCATTAGTACCGGATCAAAATCAAACCGGGACTAATGTGTCTCACATTAGGTCCTTTTTCTACTAGTGGCTTAACACGTTCCCCACCAACATGGTGGTCTACGACGAGCCACCTCCTCGCGCGGAGAGCGGAGAAAGCGCCATCACGGAGGTGCTTGTCATCGGCCACAGTGAGCACTCTGGCGGAGGTGCTCACGATCCGCTCAACGTGGCACTACAAGACCTGACGGCGCCCATCCCAGAAGACGCCAACGCTGAGATGCTGGAAGCACGCCGCCTCTAGCTCGTCGAGGGCGCCAAGAAGCTGGCTAGCATGAGGTGCTTGTCAGAAGCCTACCGGCGCGAGATGGACCACGCTGTGGGCGGCATGGTGGCTCTCGCTGGGCCCAGCCGCCTTGGCGCGGTCCAGCAGTGCGGCGTGGCCATTGCCAACCTGCTCGGGGCAGATTGCCCTGTCTATGCCACGCCCGCGGAAAATATTCGAGCTGCCCAGACGGCAGTAGAAGAGCTAGACAAGTTCAAGGGCGAAGAGCGTCACCAGATGGTGGAGCGCATCCAGTGGCTCCTCGATGCGGCTGCTGAGCAGCACGAGGCCGGTTGCCGCGCTGAGGTGCCACACCGGCAAAACGATGATCCGCCTCCCCGCCGAGATGAAGGCGCATGTCGGTGTCAAAACCGGCGGATCTCGGGTAGGGGTCTCGAACTGTGTGTCTAGGCGGATGGTAACAGGAGACAAGGGACACAATGTTTTTACCCAGGTTCGGGCCCTCTCGATGGAGGTAAAACCCTACTCCTTCTTGATTAATATTGATGATATGGGTAGTACAAGAGTAGATCTACCACGAGTCAAAGAGGCTAAACCCTAGAAGCTAGCCTATGGTATGATTGTTGTTCGTCCTATGGACTAAAACCCTCCGGTTTATATAGACACCGGAGAGGGCTAGGGTTACACAGAGTCGGTTACAATGGGAGGAGATCTACATATCCGTATTGCCAAGCTTGCCTTCCACGCCAAGGAAAGTCCCATCCGGACACGGGACGAAGTCTTCAATCTTGTATCTTCATAGTCCGAGAGTCCAGCCAAAGGTTATAGTCCGGCTATCCGGACACCCCCTAATCCAGGACTCCCTCAGTAGCCCCTGAACCAGGCTTCAATGAAGACGAGTCCGACGCGCAGATTGTCTTCGACATTGCAAGGCGGGTTCCTCCTCCGCATATTTCATAGAAGATTTTGAGCACAAGGATAGTGTCTGGCTCTGCAAAATAAGTTCCACATACAACCATAGAGAGAATAGTATTTACACAAATCTAATCTGCTGACGTATTCCGTAGCGTGACATCATGCCACAGCCAAGCCTATATTTGAACCATTTTGTGTCCGGCTCTGCAAAATAAGTTCCACATACAGCCATAGAGAGAATAGTATTTACACAAATCTAATCTGCTGACGTATTCCGTAGCGTGACATCATGCCACAGCCAAGCCTATATTTGAACCGTTTTTACTGTCCCCACCTCAGCGCGTTTTGCGAGGCGGTTTCCTTGGCACGTCTTGTCGAAGCAGAGATCGTGTCCCCTTATTCCGGGATTCTCATCAATACGGGCGTGGGTAACCCAACCGCGCCATTGATTACAGCGATTGGGAGATAAGCGAGTTTTACCAGGCTGGTGGGGACACGCAGTTTCGTCCGCCCATATAAGGGGATAAGGATCCACCTTTTCATCCATGCCTTCTTCCTCCTTTGCTCATCCATTTTCGCCCACTCGAGCTCCAGCGCCCAAGTCCGCATTCCCCACCTCAACCTTCTCCAGCCATGTCCGGAGCGGGAGGCAAGTGGATGGTCTCCTCCGTCATGGAGGGACACATCAAGAAGCTGAGGAAAGCCGGATACTTGTCTGACGACATCGCGCACCGGCTCCCAGACGAGGGGCAACTCATCCCCACCCCCAGGCCCCATGAGAGGGTGGTATTCCTTACCCATTTCCTCTGTGGACTAGGCTTCCCTCTCCATCCATTTGTCAGGGGGCTCATGTTCTAATACGGCCTGGACTTCCACGATCTGGCCCCGAACTTCATCCTCAACATCTCGGCGTTCATCGACGTGTGTGTGGCCTTCCTCTGCATCCAGCCCCACTTCGGCTTATGGCTGAAGACCTTCAATGTCAAGCCGAAGGTAGTGGGCGGCCGCCAGGAAGAGTGCGGAGGCGCCATGGTGGGCAAGATGCCCAACGTCCTATGGCTCGAGGGCTCCTTCACGGAGACCATAAAGGGGTGGCAATCGGGGTGGTTCTACATCACCGAGCCGCGCGACCCTGCATGGATCGCAGCCCCTGAGTTCCGATCCGGAATCCCTACGTGGCTCACCTCCTGGAAAGAGAAGGGCCTGCCGTGGGGTAAAAAAAGGAGAGCTGACCGGAGTCCAAACATGCGTCCAAAACCTGGTGAGCAAGAAGCTCAAACTTGTCAACGTAGTCCAGGTCATGCTCGTCCGCCGGATCCTCCCGTGCCAACAACGGGCTTTCAGCTTGTGGGAGTTCAATCCAGCCCAGCACCGAACTCTGAGCAGGCTTTTCGACACAACGTACGAAGATGCCTGGAAGGTGCTATACAAGGGCGCTGAGGCTCCCGCATCCGCTACCGAGGATCACGGATTCAGCGTGCAGCGTCAAGCCAACGCGGTAAGCTGTTTTTACCTCTTACAGGATGTTTGTCTTTCATAGTTTGACTCTATGCGGGATCTAAGCCCCCATGCCTTTGACAGGACTGGCAGAGGACGGCTGAACAGATCAACTGTCCGGCTCCTTTGCCCGAAGACCCAGCGGACGCCCGCTTGGTGGAACTGCTGGTTCCGGCACCTTACGTGGTGCCGGAGAAGAAGGCCAAGAAGAAGGCCACAGGAACCCGGAAGAGTTCCCGGCGCCCAGTGGAGTCGGACTCGTCGTTCGATGACTCCGAGGCGCACTCCTCCCACGAAGACGAGGAGGAGGAAAGAGAGGTTTCTTCCCCAGCAGGGGGAGAAAACAAAAGGAAGGCCGCCCCAACTGGGGATGCCAGAGGGTCCAAGAAAGGAAGGACCCTCCCTACGGACTACTCCACCAACGTCGACGACGGCGAAGGGGAGTGGCCGCTCAGGGCCAAGCCCCTGGCAAAATCGTAAGTATTTGGATACCTGAGTGAGTCATGGCATTCCTTTATTGCACAGCTTCTCTTGACGCCGAATATAATTGTGCAGTCCGCCCAAAGCCCGGCTCGACGTGTCGTCGAGCGGCTCCCTGGATTCGTCGGATGTGAATAGTTTTTCACTTCCGACCGCTACCTCCCCCCGCCCTACGGACAACGCCGAGGTGTTGTCCCAAAAGGTTCCAAGCCAGAAGGAGGTGGTCCTGGAGGCGCCGCAAGGCGACCTCCCGGACTCCAGGCGCAAAGGGGACAAAACCCCCAAGGACTCCAAGTCTGGCCCTGGGCCGGACACCGCACCGGAACCTTCAATGGTTCCGGAGTCCGGCAGGCGGCCCCCTAGTAAGAAGGGCAGGCCTACGACGCCGGTGACCTCCGTCCAACCAGAGGCACCAGATAATTTTCTAGAGGTGCTTAACGACGCCTCCATCGACGAGGAGCACCGCACTATTATGAGTGCGGTGATCCAGAAGGTTCAGTCCGCCAAGAGCGGGCTGACTAAAGCCTGTGCCAGCCTGCTAACAGGCTTTGTGGTATGTGAAAAATATGTGAAAATACTACCGCATAGATAGTAGCCCCTAATGCTCTGTTTGGCGTTTGAAAAGAAAAGCCGAATAGAGGATCTAATAACATTCGCAGGAGTCTAACACAATTAAGTCAATATGCATATGCAGGCTTCCCTGCTGGCCTCTGCCGCACTGACTACGGAGGTGGATGCGCTGAAGCAGAGCCTCGAGCGGTCCAAGCAAGAGCTCGACCTTGCCAAGAAGGAGCACGAGGAAAAAGAAGGTAAGTAATACCTTGCGGAGTATATTAAAAAAGATGCAGTTGCAAAAAATGACAGGATCGCTATTAGTGTCCTAGGGGCCATGACTGAGGTGGCAACCCTTAAGCAAGCACTTTCCGAGGCCGAAAAGAAGGCGGCCATGGAGCGCACTGAGCGGGAGAAACATGAGGAGCGGGTTGGCGAGGTGCAACAAGAGCTCCAGGCTCTCGTGAAAAAATACGAGAGTCTGGAGCTTGACTCAAAGACGCGAGAGTCCGATCTCGCGACGGCCCTTGAAAGTGCCAAGTCTGCCAAGGCCGAAGCCCAGAAAGCCCTCCAGGAAGTTGAGGCGATGAAGAAGATAGCGGCGGGTAAGGCATTTTTATGCAAAGCAAGCATGTGAAAGTGAATTACTTATTACTTACCCGAGTCCGGAGCTAGCCAGGAGCATTCGCGGATTTGCCCCGTAGCGTGTCAGATGCCACCGCTTTCTACCGGGCTAAGGAGGGCAGCTCGACAGAGAAGGTGTTCTGGTCTCAGTATGCTGAGGCCGGACACCTGGTGCCCTTGGGCGACCAGCTGAAGCAACTGGTCGAGCTCCACAAGGTGGCCGAACAGGCCATGAAGGGCCTTATAGTTCGGCTGTGGCCTGGAGAGGCCCTGCTTGGGAGCTACTTCGGGCTGGTGAGGCGGCTGGTGGATGCATGTCCGTGGCTTGAAGTCGTCAAGCGCTCCGTCTGCATCGAAGGTGCCCGTAGGGCGCTTGCCCGTGCTAAAGTGCACTGGGGCAAGATGGATGTGGAGAGGCTTGTGAAGGACGGGCCACCACAGGGCAAGGAGCATCGCCACCCCGAGATGTATTATGAGCGCGTCCTGAAGGGCGCCCGCCTTGTGGCGGACGAATGTTCCAAAGATGTAATTTTTGAGTGAACTTGTTTGTTTTATCCCGTGCGCTGAAAACTTGTTCATATGCGCTATGCAACGCTTGTTTTAATTTAAAATATTACCTTCTATGCGCCCGTTTATCAAGTCTGAGAGATGGCAAGTCGTCGGCTTCTGCCCCCATGCCACGAGTGCTGGGGTGTTCGGGATAAACCTGAGCACTCTTTTTCCCATTCTTGGGTCCTTCGAGGGAGGTGCTCAGCATAACAAACAAGGCAATCGGACTATAATGCGTTATCACTCTCACTTAGCCAGAGAATTCTATAATTTTAAATTTCGGCGAAGCCCCTAGTGTTCGGAAGACCGGGTTCGGGGCGCTATACACGCCTAGGCCGGACAACGCCGACTCCTCGCTCTAAGCGGCATAAGTCTTTAGGGACTCGAAACCTCTCGAACAGCGACCAGCTCTCGCCCTATCATGACAGTCAGTTTTAGCTTTCTCTACTGAGGTGCTTAGCCCAGCTCAACCGGGGCACAATCGCAGTAGTTCTCCCAGCGCTACCTTAGCCGATATAGCGGAACGTAAGGTACCAAAACATGGGAGCCGGGCAAACCCAACTATTGGCCAAAGACATGATTCGGAGCTGATGCATATAATGCTATAAGTTCGGAGGGCCGCACTTGTGAAAGTGTTCGGACTTCTCACGCTGTATTATGGGGTGCTTGAGCCCCTGGCGTATTGACCGTACCAAAGTGTAAAGGTGCTAAATGTCATAACTAAACATATATATTGAAAAAGAAATGAATAAATAATGCAATAATAAGCTGAAGCTAAGCATTGTTTATTTTAAAAGGCTGCTGTAAAAGCAGAACGATACAAATAGTGCAGTAAGCAAGAGATGGGACTATTTGACATGTCCCCCTCCAGGGGAGAGCTGCGAGACAGTATGTAAGGCAGCTATTTTGCTTGTTATAGAGACCACCTGGGAATTCGACGTAGCTTTCTGCCTCCTTGGTTGTTGCATCGTGTGTTCGGCGATTGTTCTGCTGGACAGGCCTTCCGAAGAGTGGAGTCCTGAAAGTAGGAAATCATGACAAAATCTGGAGCCCCTAGTGCGGTTGAGCCGCATTTTTGGGCGTGCCGTGGTCGTGCCCCTCCCCTGTGCCCATGGTATTTTCAGAGCGTAGTTATGTACGCGTAGTACTGATTTCGCAATTTTGTGAGGGCTGGGGTTGGGGTCATATTGCTACGCTTGCTCGGAACGTCCCAGGCGGTCTTGTTGTAGGTTACTGCGGACGCGCTTGACGGTGTCCGGACGTTTAATAGTCGGACTGGGGAATTGCCTTGAGAGGCTGCTTTGTACTTCCGCTGCGAGGGCCGCCATGTGCTCCTCCGTTCGGAGAGAGCGTTCGGTGTTTGCATTGACCGTAATGACTCCTCGAGGGCCTGGCATCTTGAGCTTGAGATATGCGTAGTGCGGCACCACATTGAACTTTGCAAATGCAGTTCGTCCGAGCAGTGCGTGATAGCCACTGCAGAACGGGACTATGTCAAAGATTAACTCCCCGCTTCGGAAATTATCCGGGGATCCGAAGACCACTTCAAGTGTAACTGAGCCTGTACAGTTGGCCTCTACACCTGGTATGACGCCTTTAAAGGTTGTTTTTGTGGGTTTAATCCTTGAGGGATCTATGCCCATTTTCCGCACTGTATCCTGATAAAGTAGGTTCAGGCTGCTGCCGCCGTCCATAAGGACTCTAGTGAGGTGAAATCCGTCAATGATTGGGTCATGGTGGATGCTAGTGGGGTGGTCCCTTCGATCAAAAGTGATCGGACAGGAGGACCATGGGTTGAACTTTGGGGCGACTGGCTCCAACGCGTATACGTCCCTGAGTGCATGCTTCCGCTTCCTTTTGGGGATGTGGGTTGCGTATATCATGTTCACCGTCCGCACTTGTGGGGGAAGCCCTTTTGTCCACTATTGTTTGGCGGCCGGGGCTCTTCGTCCTCATCGCTGTGCAGCCCCTTGTCTCTGTTTTCAGCATTTAACTTGCCGGCCTTCTTGAGCACCCAACAATCCCTGTTGGTGTGATTGGCTAGTTTTTCGGGGGTGCCGTGTATCGGGCACGAGTGATCGAGTATACGGTCCAAACTGGACGGGCCCGGAGTGTTCCTTTTGAATGGCTTTTTCCGCTGACCGGGCTTAGAGCCTCTGAATCCGGCACTAACTGCCGTATCTTCAGTGTTGTCGCTGTTAATGCGGCGCTTGTGCTTGTTGCAACACGACCTGCCATTGCTGTCCTTGGTATCCGAATTACCAGGGCTCTTGGTCATGTTATTGCTACGAGCCAGCCAGCTGTCTTCTCCCGCGCAAAAGCGGGTCATGATTGTCGTGAGGGCTGCCATAGATTTTGGCTTTTCCTGTCCAAGGTGCCGGGCAAGCCACTCATCACGGATGTTATGCTTGAAGGCTGCTAGGGCCTCTGCGTCCAAACAGTCGACGATTTGATTTTTCTTGGTTAGGAATCATGTCCAGAATTGTCTGGTAGATTCTTCTGGCTGCTGAATTATGTGGCTCAGGTCATCGGCGTCTGGTGGTCGCACATAGGTTCCCTGAAAATTGTCGAGGAATGCGGCTTCCAGGTCCTCCTAACAACCAATTGATTATGCTGGCAGGCTGTTAAGCCAATGCCGAGCTGGTCCTTTAAGCTTGAGTGGGAGGTATTTGATGGCGTGTAGATCATCGCCACGGGCCATGTGGATATGAAGGAGATAGTCCTCGATCCATACCGCAGGATCTGTTGTGCCATCGTATGATTCAATGTTTACGGGTTTGAAACCCTCTGGGATTTGATGATCCATTACTTCATCTGTGAAGCATAGTGGATGTGCGGCGCCTCTGTACTGGGCTATATCACGACGTAGCTCAAATGAGTTTTGTCTGCTGTGTTCGGCCCGGCCGGATTTAATGTATCCTGCGTGACGGTTATCGTCTCGTGTCGTGGGGCGCCCGCGCGATCCATAGATCGATCTTGTTTGCCTTGCCCTTCCCTCCAAGATATCTCACAGGTCTAGCGCATTTCCCCGTGCCTTGGTATTTTTTGAGCGGCACCGGGGTGCGGCTTGAGTGGAGGGCCGGGAGGCCTCTCTATCGTGGCCGCGAGGTGGCCGGTCAGCCGCATCATGCGCTAGTGATGCAGGTTTAAGTGCTTCCTCCTCTAAACGGGGTAGCGACCTGCGCTTTGGGTAGCTCTTGGAGGGGCGTTCGAGTTCGTATTCCTTGGCCGCAAGGACTTCTGTCCATCTGTCGGCTAGCAAGTATTGGTCAGCTCTAAGCTATTGCTGTTTTTCTTAAGGCTACTCGTCGTAGCCGTAAGCCTGCGCTTAAAGTGCTCTTGTTCGATGGGATCCTCAGGCACAACAAATTCGTCGTCGCCGAGGCTTGCCTCGTCTTCGGAGGGAGGCATGTAGTTATCATCCTCTTCCTCTCTGTCTGCCGCTCTCTCAGGGGGGCTGGCTTCTCCATCCTCCTGTGCTGAATTTTGCCGGAGGGAGTTGTCTTCGGCACTGTCCGGGGTGTTATTATCTCCCGTGCCGGTATCACCGTTTTTGCTTTGGCGGGACTTAGAGCGGCGCCGCTGACGCCGGTGATTGGGTTGCTTCTTGCAGGGGTCATCCCCCGTTGTTCCGTCGCCATTGCCTTCTTTGGGTGTATCCACCATATATATGTCATATGATGAGGTGGCCTTCCAGTGCCCTATAGGCGCTGGTTCATGTTCGTCTCCTACATCGTCGTCCATACCGTCGATGTCTTCGGAGTCAAAGTCAAGCATGTCGGTTAAATCATCGACAGTGGCTACGAAGTGGGTGGTGGGTGGGCGTTGAATTTCTTCATCGTCCGCATCCCAATCCTGTTGGCCATAGTCCGGCCAGGGCTCTCCTGACAAAGAGAGAGACCTTAGTGAATTTAGAATGTCGCCGAAGGGCGAGTGCTGAAAGATATCCGCGGCGGTGAATTCCATGATCGGCGCCCAATCAGATTCTATTGGCAGGGGCGCGGAAGGTTCTGAGTCCGGAAAAGAGTCCGGCACCTTGGAGTCACGGGCTTCCCAGAGGATGAGGCTGGTGTTCGGCTCGATCGCCGTTGAGACTGCAGCCCCCGAGGCGGTGTCTAGCCACCCGTCCTCGATCCACACAGTTGGCTCTGAGCTAAGGGTCGGAGCTGATGCGGGCGCGGCCTCCAGGGCACTGTTTGGTGGCAGAGCTAGGTCGTACCCATCGTGACAGTGCGGCGCGCTCGGCTATGGCTCGAATCCGTCGAAGATCAAGTCTCTGCGGATGTCAGTCGTGTAGTTCAAACTTCCAAATCTGACATGATGGCCAGGGGCGTAGCTTTCAATCTGCTCCAGATGGCCAAGCGAATTAGCCCGCAGTGCAAAGCCGCCGAACACGAAGATATGTCTGGGGAGAAAGGTCTCACCCTGGACCGCATCATTGTTGATGATCGGAGGAGCCATCGGGCCTAAAAGTGACGACACAGAGGAACTCTCAATGAAAGCACCAATGTCGGTGTCAAAACCGGCGGATCTCGGGTAGGGGGTCCCGAACTGTGCGTCTAGGCGGATGGTAACAGGAGACAAGGGACACAATGTTTTTACCCAGGTTCGGGCCCTCTCGATGGAGGTAAAACCCTACTCCTGCTTGATTAATATTGATGATATGTGTAGTACAAGAGTAGATCTACCACGAGATCAAAGAGGCTAAACCCTAGAAGCTAGCCTATGGTATGATTGTTGTTCGTCCTATGGACTAAAACCCTCCGGTTTATATAGACACCGGAGAGGGCTAGGGTTACGCAGAGTTGGTTACAATGGGAGGAGATCTATATATCTGTATTGCCAAGCTTGCCTTCCACGCCAAGGAAAGTCCCATCCGGACACGGGATGAAGTCTTCAATCTTGTATCTTCATAGTCCGAGAGTCCGGCCAAAGGTTATAGTCCGGCTATCCGGATACCCCCTAATCCAGGACTCCCTCAGCGCAGCATCTCGGACGCCGACTGGTGATGTCCGCGGAAGAAGAGACAAGGAGCCGGCTGCCAGCCGCAGCAGGACTCGCATCACCATTGAGCGCGACCAAGACGACCGCCCAAGAGGAGTGAACGACGGGGTGACTGTCCGCCTCCTCCCCATCACAGGGAAAGG
The DNA here is from genome assembly GCF_002162155.2 of Triticum dicoccoides. Classification (NCBI taxonomy): domain Eukaryota; kingdom Viridiplantae; phylum Streptophyta; class Magnoliopsida; order Poales; family Poaceae; genus Triticum; species Triticum dicoccoides. The sequence continues at coordinate 26,055,615 of NC_041392.1, read as the reverse complement.
CGCGTCACCCCACCGCTTGTTGATCACCCGACACTCGGTGACCGCCTTGGCCGCCGAGAGGGAGTCAGAGAGAACGATGCCCGCCACCGGATCGACCGTCTCCACCGGTCCCTGGCACTAGAAGAGGAAGATGAATTGGGTCCACCCTGTTTTGGCCCACGCATTCGAGATGAGCCCTTCCCCAAAGGGTTCACGCTCCAAAGAGACACGCCCAAATACATCGGCTCCGTGAAGCCAGAGGACTGGTTGGTCGACTACTCCAGAGCCGTCAGCATAGCAAACGGCAACAAGCGTGTTGCCATGAATTACGTTCCGCTCATGCTCCAGGGCACAGCCCGGACAGGGCTGAACAGTCTAAAGCCCCGCAGCATCAACAGCTAGGTCATATTCACTGAAGCCTTCATCTGCAACTTCACCAGCACATCTAAGCGGCCGCCCAAACCTCGCCAGCTCTCCTTGTGTGTACAAGGCCCCAACGAGTCGACCCGCGACTACCTCACGCGCTGGGCCGAGCTCCGCAACTCTTGCGAAGGCGTGCACGAGGTGCAGGCCATCGAGTACTTCACCGCTGGTTGCCGAGAGGGCACCCTCCTCAAGCACCGACTCCTCTACGATGAGACGACGACCCTCGACGAGCTGCCGATCATAGCAGATAAATATGCCACGGCCGACTCCTCCATAAAGGCAGAAATCCAAGTTGATGCATCTGGCAAAGTAGCCCCTCCAGCTCCTCGAACCCCAGCTGGCGACACCAGTCGGCGCCAGCAACCAAGTGACAACAAGCGCAAGGCTATGCAGCCGGCTTCCACAAGCCGGCTGGTGGCGACAATCGAAGACCAACAGCCAGATGGGCAGCCTCCGTCCAGGTGCTAGAAGGGCGGCAAGCCCAATTGGCTGCCGGCTTTCTCATATGAGCAGAATCTTGACGCACCTTGTAAATTCCACAGTGGTGCGAAGCCGTCCAACCATACCACTCGGAAATGCCATTGGCTCACCAGGATCGCTAAGGGAGACGGCCTTCTGCCTCCTCCGCCTGCTGGGCAGCCGCCCCCTCCCCCTCAGCAGCCGGCCGTTCGACCAGTCGGACCCATACAAGACGAATACCCCGAAGAGCTTGGAGCTTATGTCATGTTCACCAGTGTGGCCGACGATAGGCATAGTAGACGGCAACAACAGCAAGAAGTGAATGCAGTAGCATCGGAGACCCTCGAGTTCATGCATTGATCCGAGAAGCCCATCAATTGGAGCAGAGCCGACCATCCAGAGGTGATGCCAATCCCGGCTCCTACGCCCTGCTTCTGGATGCCACCTTTGCCACTGATAGGCGAGCTGCTCGGTTTACCCGATTTTTGATAGATGGCGGCAGCAGCATCAACATTCTGTACAAAGATAATATGGAGAAGTTAGGAATCAGACAGAGACAGCTTTAGCTCAGTCGGACTGTATTCCATGGCATAGTTCCTGGCCTTTTCTGCTCACCAATCGGCAAGATTCAGATAGACGTCCTCTTTGGAGACAAGGATCACTTCCGGCGAGAGCCAGTCTGGTTCAAGGTGGTGGACCTTGAGAGCCCATACCATGCGCTGCTCGGTCGACCTGCACTGGCCAAGTTCATGGCAGTCCCCCACTACGCCTACCTCAAAATGAAGATGCCGAGTTCTAAGGGAATTCTGACCATAGCTGGGGACTACAAGAAGTCATCCGCTTGTGCGGCTGAGAGCAGTCGGCTGGTCGAGTCCCTCGTGATCGTGGCCGAGAAGCGGATCCTTGAACGAGTTGTGGCAATGGCAGGCAAGCAGCCGGACATGCCACCCCACCGCAAGGAGTCGGAAGCCGAGGGCTCGTTCAAGTCGGCCAAGGAGACAAAGAAGATACCCTTGGACCCGGACCACCCGGAGAAGTACGCTGTCATAGGTGGAAACCTCGACAGCAAATAGGAAGGCGAGCTCGTCGATTTCCTCTGTGAGAATCGGGATTCGGGACATCTTTGCGTGGACACCTAAAGACATGCCGGGTGTTCCAACGAATTTCGCCGAGCACAAGTTATATGTCCGGCCTGATGCCAAGACAGTCAGGCAGCCCTTGCGCCGCCTGTCAGAGGAGAAGAGAAGAGTCATCGGAGAAGAGATAACCTGGCTGCTAGTAGCCGGCTTCATCATGGAAGTGTTCTTTCCAGAGTGGCTGGCCAACCCAGTCCTTGTGCTGAAGAAAAACAAGCAGTGGCGCATGTGTATTGATTACACCAGCCTCAACAAAGCCTGCCCCAAAGACCCGTTTGCTTTGCCAAGAATTGACCAAGTGATAGACTCCACAGCCGGATGTGAGCTGTTGAGTTTCTTGGATGCATACTCAGGGTATCACCAGATCAAGCTGAACCCGGCCGACCGACTGAAGACCGCCTTCATCACGCCATTTGGAGCCTTCTGCTACTTAACCATGACGTTCGGCTTGAGGAATGCCGGCGCCATGTTTCAGCGTTGCATGCAGAAGTGCCTCCTTAAACAACTCGGCAGAAACACCCACGTTTACGTGGACGATCTCGTGGTGAAGACGGAGAAGCGTGGAACGCTGCTAGAAGACCTCAAAGAGACCTTTGAGAACCTACACCGGTTTCAAATCAAGCTCAACCCACAGAAATGCGTCTTTGGAGTACCAGCCGGCCAGCTTCTGGGATTACTGGTCTTAGAGCGCGGCATAGAATGCAACCCTGTGAAGATCAAGGCTATCAAGAGGATGGGAGTACCCACCCGGCTGCTGGATGTGCAGAAGTTCACCGGCTGTTTGGCGTCCATCAGCCGCTTCATCAGTCGGCTGGGAGAGAAGGCTCTTCCCCTGTACCAGCTCATGAAGAAGACCACTTTTTTCGAATGGAATGACAAGGCGAATGAAGCTTTTCTCCAGCTCAAAAAGATGTTGACTACTCCGCCTGTCCTGGCGGCTCCGACTCCTAAGGAGCCCATGCTCCTCTACATCGCCGCCACCAGCCGAGTGGTCAGCACAGTCATGGTGGTAGAGCGCAAGGAGGAAGGAAAGGCGCTACCAGTCCAGAGACCGGTGTATTACTTAAGTGAAGTGCTGTCAGCCTTCAAGCAAAACTACCCCCACTATCAGAAGATGTGCTATGGAGTGCACTTTGCCGCCAAAAAATTGAAGCCGTACTTTCAAGAGCACCCAATCACTGTTATCTGCACTCCTCCGCTCGCCGAGATCATTGGAAGCCGAGATGCCTCCGGCCGAGTGGCCAAATGGGCCATAGATTTGGCCCCCTACACCATCTACTACCAGCCTCACACCGCCATTAAGTCACAGGCGCTGGCCGACTTCCTCATCGTCTGGGCCGAGACCCAGTACCTGCCACCGGCGCGGGACTCCACCCATTGGCGGATGCACTTTGATGGTTCCAAGATGCGCACCGGTTTGGGAGCCGGCATCGTCCTCACCTCTCCCAAAGGCGACAAGCTCAGATATGTGCTGCAAATTCATTTTGTTGCTTCCAACAACGTCGCTGAATATAAGGCACTCATTCACGGGCTCCGGCTTGCCAAAGAACTCGACAGTCGCCGGATCCTGTGCTATGGTGACTCCAACTTGGTGGTCCAGCAGTCGTTAGGCGACTGGGACGCCAAGGATGCAAACATGGCGAGCTATCGTTTCCTTGTACAGCAACTCAATGGATATTTTGATGGGTGCGAGTTTCTCCATGTGCCAAGAAATGACAATGAGCAAGCACACGCCTTGGCACGAATCGGATCCACCCGTCAAGCAATACCGAACGGCGTCGCCCTACAACGCCTCCTCAAGCCATCTGTTAAGCCATCGCCAGGGCCAGATTCTATCTTCGTGCCGGCTCCTCCTGAAACAGTCGGATCCGACTCAAGAGCTCCAACAGTCGGCACGAGAATTCTGGCAGGCGGCCTGGGGGCCACGACAGTCGCACCCGGCCCAGGGACTTCAGAGCCCAGCCCGGGGACTACAGCGGCCAGCCCGGGGACTCCAGAGCCTGGCCTGGGGACTGTCGCAGTCGGCCCGGAGACTTCATCGACCCAGCAAGCGGCAGTCGACTCCAACCCACCGCCTCCCGGCCCAACTGCCCTTGTCCAAGTTGCAGTCCTGACAGTCGAAGAAATCACAGCACCTTCATGGGCCCAGCCCACCCTCAATTTCCTGGTACACAAAGAGTTGCCGACTGATGAGATCTCGACCAGGCAAGTGCAACGTCGGGCAGCAACATACACCATAGTCAACAGAGAGCTGGTGAGGCACAGTGTCACCAGTGTCTACCAGTGCTGCGTTGAGCCGGAGCAAGGCCAAGCAATCCTCAAAGACATCCATCAAGGCGAATGCAGCCACCATGTGGCTTCAAGAGCACTTGTCGCCAAGGCTTTCCGCCATGGTTTTTTCTGGCCAACTGCCCTGGAAGACGCCAAGAGCTTGGCCCAGAAATGCAAAGGGTGCCAGAAGTTTAGTACAAAGCCTCATCAGCCGGCTTCTGCATTCAAGACTATTCCCATAGCATGTCCCTTTGCCGTTTGGGGCCTGGATATGGCGGGACCATTCAAGACGACAAGAGGTGGCTTGACTCATCTGCTTGTCGCGGTGGACAAGTTCACCAAGTGGATAGAAGCAAAACCCATCAAGAAGTTGAATGGTCCAACTGCTGTGACTTTCATCTCTGACATCACCATCCGGTACGACATACCACATAGCGTCATCACCGACAACGGCACAAACTTAGCCAAAGGTGCCTTGGCCCGTTTCTGCGCGACGCAGGGCATCCAACTGGACCTAGCATCCATTGCTCATCCGCAGTCAAACGGCCAGGTGGAGCGAGCAAACGGCCTTATTTTGTCCGGCATCAAGCCCCGACTGGTCGAGCCTTTGGAACGGTCGGCCGGCTGCTGGCTCGACGAGCTGTCGGCCATCCTCTGGAGCCTACGCACAACTCTGAACAAATCAACTGGCTTCACGCCCTTCTTCCTCGTCTACGGTGCCGAGGCCATCATCTCAACGGACATAGAATTCGACTCCCCTCGAGTCACCATGTACACCGAGGAGGAGGCGGAAGAAGCTCGTCAAGACGGCGTCGATTAGCTGGAAGAGGGCCAGCTGTTGGCACTCAGCCGGTCCAGCATCTACTAGCAAAGCCTGTGCCGATACTACAACCGGAAGGTCAGGCCGAGATCTTTCCAAGAAGAAGACCTTTTGCTCCGGCTGATCTAGGGAACAGTCGGCCAGCACAAGCTCTTAGCGCCTTGGGAAGGCCCCTTCATCATCAGCAAAGTGTTGGGCAACGACTCCTACTACCTGATCGACGCTCAGAAGCCTCGAGCACGCAAGAGGGACGACTCCGGCAAGGAGACAGAGCGGCCATGGAATGCAAATCTCCTTCGAAGATTTTACAGTTGATGCAGTATGTACCACGCTACTTTTTGTATTAAAGTACGAAGACTCCGGGTCCCCTGAGAAGAGCTCCGGGACTGCCCTCTTTCATCTATATGATTAGAATTATTGCCATGCGTATGTCATTTTCTTTACGCCGCTCGGCACCGGGTCCGACTAGTCGGCCCGGGGACTTGTCGCCTTGTACTATGAAGTGCTTCCTGCAGCCGGACAAGTAATGTGTTGGCACTTAAGCCGTCTCCTGCCAGAAGCTGTAGCTTGCAGAGCGACTGCCTGATGGGCAGGAGCAAGGCAAAAAGGGTGTCCACATGAAAAATGGCTAAGGACACAAAGCACGTGCATAGTCCAAGCCGGCTTCTCGCCTCACCAACCGGTTGCCGAACAGCCGCCCTGCCGGCTTCTACTTAACTTGCTATAATGTTCTAAAACGGCTAAGTACTTGCCTTCCTAGAAGTAGCTAAGTACTTGACCCAGCCATAGTCCGCAGAGCGGCTGTTCGGCTGGCAAGATGGCAACCAAGGGAAGGCGGCAAAGGAAAAAGCCAAAGAGCAGCAAACAAGAAAAGATAGAACTCAGAACAATATTTACATAGCAAAGGCCCTTGGCCGGTCTTCAAAACACAAGTTTAAGATACATCCCGCTGGTGGAATTGTGCAAATTAACAAGTTCGTCGAGACTAATAGACAGGTAAAGCAAAAGATAAACTGGCGGCCTAGGAAGCGGCAGAAGGGTTCGATGGATCGGAGGAATCGGCGGCGCCGGTTGGTGGAGCGGCCGGCTGGTCAGTCTCCGCTTGGTCGCCTCCGGCGGTAGCCGGCTCGGATGGGCGTGGCTCGTTGCTTGAGGCGCGGTCGAGCTGGGGCTGGCCGCCCGCTCCGACCTCTGGCGCCTCCTCTTCGCCTTCCTCCCCCGCCTCACCGTCTTCCTCACCGCTGTAGTCGATCACCTCCACCGAGTCCTCGCCGGCTTCCGGGTTCAGCCCGAACCACTCCGGCGGCACCTCGATGCCGTCCTCAACCCGCTCCGGGACGAAGATGCCGGTGTTGGTGTACTCGGCGATTGACGCCGCGCGCTTGACGAGTTCGTCTTCCACGACCGACAATTCCTCCTGAGCCTCTAGCCGGAATGTGGCTAGCTGGGCTAGACTCAGCCCAGGGTACCATGCCTTGACGAACTCCAAGGCCCGGCACGCTCTAGCCCGGGCCGAGGAGCCCTTCCAGGCCTCAAGACGGCTGGCCGCCACCTCCAGCCAGTCGACAGTCCGACTGGGAGTGCGCGGTGCCAGCATGTCAGGCCACAGGGCGGCGATCGCTTGGGCACCGACAAGCTGAAGCCAGTGCAGCATCCGGTGAGCCGGCCGAAGACAGTCCTCGATGCTCAGGATATGCTTGTTAAGGGTTCGGGGGGCGTTGGCGGTGATCTGCGCACCGTTCGCCCTCCGTCCTTCGCGATCAGCTTCAATGGACTGGTTGGCAGCGTCCCAGTGACCAGGGAAGAAGTCTGCCAAAACAAAAAGCAAAAAGCCAAAGTTAAAGATGAGAAGCCAGCTCAACCAACAAGCTGACAACTCAAAGAAGTAAAAAGAGGGAAGCTCACCATCGACTATGTCCTCGATCGTGTAAAAGCCAGAGGTCAGCATCGCCTCCTTGTCGGTCAAGGCAGAGCGCTCGATCGCAAACTCAGCAAGGAGTCTGGTCTCCTTGTCCTCCGTCTCATCCTGGGCCTTCTTGTGGAGCTCCTTCTGTTCCGCCAGTTGTGCAACAAGCCGGTCGCGCTCTTCAGCCAGCTTGCTGCAGTCCGCCTCCTTGGCATGAAGCGCGGTGTTGGCTTCGCCCAGTTGCTGTTGAAGGGTTGTGTTGGCCTCTGCAAAAAGTAGAAAAAGAAAGAGACGACAACAGTCAGCAAAGAAAGATAAAGTTGTCAGGAAGATCCGGCCCGACTGCTTAGCAGTCGGTCCGAATCTCGGGGACTACAGCCCGCGGGTGCGCCAGGGCGCCCCCACAGAGAAAGGAGACTTACTCCGGCTCTCCGACAAGTCGGTGGCACGTTGATCCAACTCCTGGACTCTGGAGTTGAAGGCGGCCGCACGGAGGTTATGATTATCCTGCAGCAAATATATTAGCACTCGGAGCTCGCTAAGTGGAGTTCCGAGCTGCCTGCTCAACAGCCGGCCCGAAACTCGGGGACTACACCCAGTGGGTGCGCCAGCGCGCCCCCATGAATAAGTACAAGAATCAAAAACAAAGGAGAAAGAAGTGTACCCGTATGGCCTCTCGCGACTCCAGGAACGCCTTGTTGTAGAGCTTGAGAGTGTCGGCCTCGGCGCGGAGTTTGGCTTGAAAGTCTAGAACCGCCTGGTTCAGAGAGCCCATTCCGCCTCCCCGCACCCACCCAGTGAGCGTGGCGCTAGTCGCCTCGGTGTTTGGGACCGAGGAGCTTGCGGTGCCGGCCTCCAGCAGGTGCGGCGCCGATGCCGCTTTTGCGAGCCGACGGAGTAAGGGTGTGCGGACCCCGGGAGTCGGGCCCGCCACCACCTCGTTTTTGGCTGGTGGCGTCGGCGGGTCGACCGGCTGCTTGTCTCGCGCCTCCTTAGAAGAAAGTGGCGGGGGCACGATGACATCCGGCATGGCGACGTCGCCGCCATCCCTTTCCATAATAGGGTGCTCGCCGCCGGTTTCCCCAGTCTGCGCCACGAACTCCGGTGGTGGCGGCGCAGAGTTCAGAGGGACAACGAACACCACCGACTGGCGATGCGCGGCTTCTTCAGCACGCTTCTTTGCCGCCTCGGCGGCCTCGGCCTCCGCCAGCTTCTTCAAGGCGACGACCTTCGCCTTGTCAGCTTATGCCTTCTTCAGGCGGGTAGCTTCCCGCTCCTCACGCGCCTCCCGCGCGTTCCGCTCCGTCGCCTCCCGGAGGTAGGCGGCCGGATCGATCCGCCTGGTGGTGGTGGAGGTCTCCGCCGACCTCACGATGGAGGCGGCGGCCGACTTCTCGAGAGAGAGCGGATCCCTAAATCAAGAAAATAAAGCAAAGGACGTTCAGAAATAATCAATAAGAAGGAAAGCACAAGGGAAAGAAACTTATGCCGAAACCATAGGGGGCCTTGGGGAGCTTCTGGTACTTGGCCGCCTTCGCTGCGGCCTCCTTCCGTTTGGTCGCGGTGTTTGGATTCTTGGGCTTCTTCGGCGCGCTTCCGAACAAGGCAGAGCCTTGCTTACGCTTGCGCGTGCTGCCTCGGGAAGTCAACTCGCCGGAGGGGCCCGCGTCCGTCTTGCCAGCACCTCGCGCAGGGCTTGGCTCTTCTTCATCTTCATCATCATCAGGCCAGGTCTCGATGCCCACTTCTTTGGAGCCGCCTGCCTCATAGACGCCGCCCGTCGTGGTGTCCTCCAAGGCAGCCGCCCCCAAGTCGGGGTCGTCCACGTCGCTCACCGCCCTGTCTGGCTGGTAGTCACCACTCGCCCCTACGAGGGCGACCGTCGTGTTTGACATGTAGATCTATTTCAGACAAAGGGAGGCCGGCTAATCAAGACCAAAATCAAGACTAGGGCAAGTATCATAGAAAGAGAATTGGCAAACTTACCGCAGGCGGCTGGTTGGCGCGAGAATATGGCCGCTTGCCGAAACTCCAAGACCCCTCCAGCTTGAGGCCGGAGATCTCGTTCACCAAGTTCGCGACTTCGACGGCCGACATCTCCTTGGTGTTCAACCAGCACGGGTCGTGGTGCCCGCTCATCCGGCTGATCAGGTTTGGCCGGCTTTGGAGCGGCAGAACCCGGTGCTCGACGAAGGCGACCAGCAAGTTAGACGCCCTGAGGCCTTCGGTGTTGATCAGCTCCCGGAGACGTTGGATGGCGGCGGCACCGTCTGCCAACACCGGCTTCGGTTTGTAGCCCCATCTAGCCCGTGGCTCAGCAGGAGGGCTGGCTTCGTAAGCCGGCAGGTTGAGGAAGTTGGCTGTCGGGTCTACATTCTCCACGTAGAAGTAGGATTGCTGCCACATCTTGACCGACTGCGGCAGCTTGATGATGGGGAAGACGTTTTGCGGCGACGGTCGGTGAACTGCAACAAAGGCACCGCACTGGGCAGCCACCTCCCGGACGGAGGTGCCCAGTTTGGTGTAGAAGAAGGCTTCCCACAGCTTGATGGTGGGGAGAACGCTGAGGTATATTTCGCACATCGTGACGAAGGCGGCCAGGAGCATCATGGTGTTGGGCGTGATGTGATGGGGTTGGGGGTGGTAGAATTTGAGGAATGAGCGAAGGAAGTCACTCACCGGCAAGCCGAAGCCCTGGATGAAGTGCGAGCGGAAGACGACCCTCTTGCCCTCACCCGACACCGGCGAGATCTCTCCCTCCGGCGGCACGCGCGCCTTCATGTGGCTTGCACCGGGGAGACGCCGCGTCTCGCGGAGGAAGGTTATGTGATCCTTGTTGACGTTGGATCCGTCCCAATCTCCTCCTCGCTCGTGCACCATGGAGAGCTCGATGAAGAAAGGCGCGGCGAGGAAGCTGAGAGTGGGCGGAGCAAGGAGCTCGGGCGAACGGGATCGACGGAGACGAACCGCAGCAGCACTCCGGCGTAGCTCGGGGAGCGCTGCGGCGAAAGGAAGAAGAAGGAGGCAACGGCGGGGTAGAGAGGTGCGCGAGCTCTGCCGCTCTCTCTCCTCCTCTACTTATAGCCTACGGGCTATGAAGCCGAGGGGGCGGGCGTGGGATCGTGGGATCAACTGTGCCCACGACCCCACGTCCCCACCTTTATCACGCAAAATTACTACGCGCAGTAACTCCACGGGCGAACAAAACCGCCCACCTCGCCCGCAGCGGATCCACTCGCGTGCCGAGGCCCAGTGGTGGTGGTCCCGGCCTGCCGAGGCGTCCCATCGCGCGCATGGGCTCACAGGCTGGCCCGGTCGGATGACACCACGTGGTGTGCCCATGATAGGCGGCTGATCGAGAGGCTTAGCCAGCACGCCACCTGGTTCCCGCTGATGCATTCGAAATTCCAGGAAGATCCGACTGGACGTACCCGACTCCCACCAGCCGGCTTCCCGGGAGTCGGATGAGGTTTATTTCAGAGTACCCGGAGGAGGAAACTGTTGAGGCTCCTTGGCACATCAACCGCGGCGCCTCACCAGCTTCGGGAACTACTGTCGGAGTAATGGGCCACGGGTAGCCTAACCCAAGTCCCGAAACCTTTCAAGACATCAAGCCGGCTGTGCCCCTCAAGACGTCAAGATGAAGCACCGCCTTCTGGTGGCCGGCTGGCTGAGCGGCCGACTGCCAGAAGGCGGCCATGCTCAGGAAGGCGGCTCCAAGACAGGCCGACTCCTGGCAGGCGGCCTCCAGAGAGGCCATCTCCCAGCAGTCGGCCCACGGTGCCCTCAAAGTCTGCACCCCCATTAAAGAAGACAGGACAGGGTGAGGCAACAG
>NC_041392.1:26041801-26044615 GCF_002162155.2 Triticum dicoccoides | reverse complement strand
GGGGTCGGGCGTGGCCATAGTGCCTCGCACCACCGGAGATCTCCGCTGGGCGCGACATTGTTGCCACTTCGCCTTTGACGTCACTCCTGACAGGCAAAGCCCTGCTCCCACGACCGCCTGTCGGTACGGCCCAAGGATGGCGGGCCCTACTGGTCAGCGAGAGCCCGGAAGACAGTGGGAGCCATACCAGTCGGACCCGAGGGAGGCCGGCTCCCAGCAGCCGGCCCGATCCTTCCTCGGGGGCCCACGCACCATTAACCAGATAAGATGCAGAGTGGCTATAGTGATCTCCCACCAGACGGCGGGACTAAAGCCATGCCTCGCCGACCGAGCACGCGTCATTAGCAGCATGACTACAGTGATCCGTAGCCGGCAGGACCCGCGAGCGGTGGAGGTGGCCTGTCGGCTCCGTACCAGACCAGCCGGCGGTGCCCACCAGGCGGCGGGCCCCAGCAGTCGGCGGAGAAGCCGGTGACCAGAGAGACTGACAGCCGGGCCCTACGCCCGGCCGGATTACCATTGTACCCCTGGGGGGTAGGCCTATATAAACCCCCCCAGGGCACCCATGCAAAAGGTTCCCACCCGGTTAGGACTAGATTCATACCTAGGGGAGGAGAGAGCGAGCCTTGCCTTCTCCCACCTCTAGCATACAGCTCGAGGAGCACCATTGAACTCACTTGCGCCTTAGTGATCATGCGGAGACCCCACAGAGCAGGACTAGGGGTGTTATCTCCTATGAGAGCCCCGAACCTGGGTAAAGTTCGCCGGCGTACGTGTCTACGCCTCATCCCGCTTCCAGGCACTGGCGACATTCTACTCGCTCCCACCATGATAAGCCATCCATTGGCATATGTCGCACCCAACCCCCGACACTTCTAGAAATTTAATAGTTAAATTATTGGCGTGAACATGATCAACCAGATTTTAAGAGAGTGGATTTTCTACTCTCAGGTGTACTACACCTGAGTTGATAACAAAAAAGAATTTAAGGAAACTGGTACCAAGTTTGATCACAAATTACGCCAACTAACTTTTCATTTTTAGTCTTTGATCTGGTGTACACTGTTGATAGTTCCAGTGAAGTGAAGGACAAAGGCAAACTCACACCAGATTTAGTAACCCAGTGCCTCTAGGAACATGCAGTGTCCCTTCTGAATAATGATTAGAACACTAAAAAAACGAACACTACGGATCAATAAAAATGTTGATCGCATGGCGTTGGGAAGATTGTGGAGGGCGAGAGGACACGGAGGGGGCCTTTTAAAGAACAAATGCCAAGTGTACGTGAGCTAAATATACCTATACAGATGTAGGGGATAGGATGAAACAATGGTTCCTAGCAAAGAAAGAAGTAGATGATCAGCAATGGCAAAACCAAATCTGCACATAGTAAATAACCTGATACAGTATAGACTGTCTATAAGGGAAACTACAATAAAACGATTCACGAAATGTACAAACTTTACTGTACAGACTCCACAGCCTATAAAAACAGAACAATATATACTCAGGTGTAGGTTCTTGAAAGTAACTCCAACTGGTTGCACCTTTACTCAATTCAAATACAAAGTAGTAGCTGCATTTGTTCAGAAAAAAGAGTGAAGCATTCACGCTTAGCTGCCCTTTGCTTCAATTAAATAACATGTGCTAGCTTGCATGATGCCTATGCCCAAAAAATACAGTGAACAACTCTGAACCTGACTTTGGCTAAAAGCACAAATCATTGGCTTATGTGTTCTGCATTATGGACACTATGAAATGAGTAGCAACTTCAGTAAAGATAACCTGAAAGAATAACATCGCGAGGCCTCTCACCAAGGGCTCTAGCTCATTCTCTCATCCGTGCAAAAATTTCCAATTAGAGCAGCATCCAAAGCTTTGATGATCTGAATCTGAAGGAAGTGTTACTGATTTCGTCTGAAGCAAGAAGAGCAGCATGATTAAAAGTTGGGAACAAAGCTTGATCCACGCTTTGAAATCAATCTATTTAGCACATACAACGAATTCCCAAACCCCCTCCTCTTATCGACCCAGCCATGGGCCTCCTTTTCTTCTCCACAAGCTGTTGGAAACCTACTGATCTCCAGCAAGACACGACCACGAGATGCAGAGCCGGCTCCTCTATCACTCCTCTCCTTCCAACAACACCGGCGGCCCATAGCTCCTCCCCTCTACCGACCTCTGCTGCACATCACAACCCCGCTATGGACAATGGCCACTCCTCCAGAGTCCAGACACAAGCTAGAGGGCAGCAACACCCTCCTCGCTCCTCTCCTCCCCAGCCACGACATTTGTATCTCTCGGCCTCTCCATGAACGAAGTCGTCTGAGAGGACGCGTCTGCCACGCTCCTCGTCCAGACCTGAACCGCCGCATGTCGCCTCGACGGTAACCTAACCGTGTCACCGACGCTGGTGGTTGAGTCAACAGCTCCGTGTCGCCGAACCCGACGATGGATCGATAATCAGGCTGGGATGAGCCGCCTCGAGTTCGGTCCTCCTCCACCATGATACGTCTCCAACGTATCTATAATTTTTTATTGCTCGATGCTATATTATCTACTGTTTTGAACATTATTGGGCTTTATTATCCACTTTTATATTATTTTTGGGACTAACCTATTAACCGGAGGCCCAGCCCAGAATTGTTGTTTTTGCCTATTTTAGGGTTTCGAAGAAAAGGAATATCAAACGGAGTCCAAACGGAATAAAACCTTCGGAAACGTGATTTTTGGAACAAACAAGATCCAGGAGACTTGGACCCTACGTCAAGCAACCAACAGGGAAGCCACGAGGTAGGGGGCGCGCCTACCCCC
>NC_041392.1:25969598-26041629 GCF_002162155.2 Triticum dicoccoides | reverse complement strand
AGGAGTGCTCTCCACCCTCGGGGGCCCCCTATTGCTCCACCGACGCACTCCTTCATCCTATATATACATACGTACCCCCAAACGATCAGAAACGGAGCCAAAAACCTAATTCCACCGCCGCAACCTTCTGTATCCACGAGATCCCATCTTGGGGCCTGTTCCGGAGCTCCGCCGGAGGGGGCATCCGTCACGGAGGGCTTCTACATCAACAGCAAAGCCTCTCCGATGAAGTGTGAGTAGTTTACCTCAGACCTTTGGGTCCATGGTTATTAGCTAGATGGCTTCTTCTCTCTTTTTGGATCTCAATACAATGTTCTCCCCCTCTCTTGTGGAGATCTATTCGATGTAATCTTCTTTTTGCGGTGTGTTTGTTGAGACCGATGAATTGTGGGTTTATGATCAAGATTATCTATGAACAATATTTGAATCTTCTCTGAATTCTTTTATGTATGATTGGCTATCTTTGCAAGTCTCTTCGAATTATCAGTTTGGTTTGGCCTACTAGATTGATCTTTCTTGCAATGGGAGAAGTGTTTAGCTTTGGGTTCAATCTTGCGGTGTCCTTTCCCAGTGACAGTAGGGGCAGTAAGACACATATTGTATTATTGCCATCGAGGATAACAAGATGGGGTTTTATCATATTGCATGAATTTATCCCTCTACATCATGTCATCTTGCTTAAGGCGTTACTCTATTTTCATGAACTTAATACTCTAGATGCTTGCTGGATAGCGGTCGATGAGTGGAGTAATAGTAGTAGATGCGGGCAGGAGTCGGTCTACTTGTCTCGGACGTGATGCCTATACACATGATCATACCTAGATATTCTCATAACTATGCTCAGTTCTGTCAATTGCTCAATAGTAATTCGTTCACCCACCGTAAAATACTTATGCTCTTGAGAGAAGCCACTAGTGAAACCTATGGCCCCCGGGTCTATCTTCATCATATTAATCTTCCAATACTTAGATATTTCCTTTGCTTTTCACTTTGCTTTTATTTTACTTTGCATCTTTATCACAAAAATACCAAAAATATTATTCTATCATATCTATCAGATCTCACTCTCGTAAGTGACCATGAAAGGATTGACAACCCCTTATCGCGTTGGTTGCGAGGAGTTATTTGTTTTGTGCAGGTACGAGGGACTCGCGCGTAGCCTCCTACTGGATTGATACCTTGGTTCTCAAAAACTGAGGGAAATACTTACGCTACTTTGCTGCATCATACTTTCCTCTTCAAGGAAATCCAACGCAGTGCTCAAGAGGTAGCAAGAAGATTTCTGGCGCCGTTGCCGGGGAGTCTACGCAAAAGTCAGCATACCAAGTACCCATCATAACCCTTATCTCCCGCATTACATTATTTGCCATTCGCCTCTCGTTTTCCTCTCCCCCACTTCACCCTTGTCGTTTTATTCTCCCTATCTCTCTATCCTCCCTCTCTTTATCTATTTGCCTCTTTTCGCTCACTTTTCCCTCGCCATGTCGGAACCAAAAAGAATTGGGGGTTCTCTCCCAAGTTCTAGTGCTTTAGACAATCCTGCTATCTTATCTAAACTCATAAATCGGAATGCTATGGAAAAACTTGCCAGAGTTATCAATGAGAACCTTAGTAATTTTGATGAAGATGATTCTAGAATTTTTCGTTATTTACTTGATGAATCTTTGAAATATGCTTGGGATAGGTTGTTAAGGATCCGGGCTAGCTATGTACCAAAATAGCAAATTGAGGTTTACTTAAAAGGCTTTTATGTTGGGCTGCCCGCTTCGTTCAAACAAGTTTTAGATTCTATTTTTGAGGAGGGTTTTCTTGAAGGGGACCCCATAGATACCTATGAGAGGATGAAAACTATATTTGGGCACCCCATTAACGAGAAAGCTGAAATCACATCTCTTTTGCTTTCTTACCAAAACGAATCTATTAAAGAGATAAAAGCTAGCCTAGATGCCAATTTCCGCAACATTCTTAATCGTTCTTCTACCATTAATGGACATGTACTTTTTCAAAATAGAAATATTAATTCCATAGATAACAAGTTTGCTCTCTTTTTTCCTAAAACCAAAGATGGCAATACCTAGATCTATCCTTGCTTTTTATGCCTAGCTAGGGGCGTTAAACGATAGCGCTTGTTGGGAGGCAACCCAATTTTGTTTTTATTACTTGCTTTTTTCTCATGTTTAGTAATAAATAATATACCTATCCTCTGTTTTGGTTGTGTTTTTTGTGTTTAATTGGTGTTTTTGCCAAGTAGAACCGTTGGGAAGACTTGGGGAAAGTCTTGTTATCTTGCTGTAAAAAACAGAAAGTTTAGCGCTCACGATAACTGCTGCCGTTTTTAATTGGAAAGTGATATTTAGTTAATTATTTTTGAATATGATTAATAGATAAATTTCTCACGTCCAGAAATTTATTTTAAATTTTTGGGGTTCCAGATCTTGTGCTAGCTACAGATTACTGCAGACTGTTCTGTTTTTGACAGATTCTGTTTTTCGTGAGTTGTTTGCTTATTTTGAAGAATCTATGGCTAGTAAAATAGTTTATAAACCATAGAGAAGTTGGAATAAAATAGGTTTAACACCAATATAAATAAATAATGAGTTCATTACAGTACCTTGAAGTGGTCTTTTGTTTTCTTTCGCTAACGGAGCTCACGAGATTTTCTACTTTAAGTTTTGTGTTGTGAAGTTTTCAAGTTTTGGGTAAAGATTTGATGGATTATGGAACAAGGAGTGGCAAGATCCTAAGCTTGGGGATGCCCATGGCACCCCCAAGATAATCTAAGCACACCTAAAAGCCAAAGCTTGGGGATGCCCCGGAAGGCATCCCCTCTTTCATCTACTTCTATCGGTAACTTTACTTGGAGCTATATTTTTATTCACCACATGATATGTGTTTTGCTTGGAGCATCTTGTATGATTTGAGTATTTGCTTTTTAGTTTACCACAGTCATCCTTGCTGTACACACCTTTTGAGAGAGCCATACATGATTTGGAATTTGTTAGAATAATCTATGTGCTTCGCTTATATCATTTGAGTTATATAGTTTTGCTCTAGTACTTCACTTATATTTTTTAGAGCACGGTGGTGGAATTGTTTTATAGAAACTATTGATATCTCATGCTTCACTTATATTCTTTTGAGAGTCTTAAATAACATGGTAATTTTCTTAAATAATGCTAATACGCTTGGTATTCAATAATAGTAAAAACTTTCTTATGAATGTGTTGAATGCTATGAGAAGTTTGATGCTTGATAATTGTTTTGAGATATGAAGATGGTGATATTAAAGTTGTGCTAGTTGAGTAGTTGTGAATTTGAGAAATACTTGTGTTAAAGTTTGTGATTCCCTTAGCATGCACGTATGGTGAACTGTTATGTGATGAAGTCGGAGCATGATTTATTTTTTGATTGTCTTCCTTATGAGTGGTGGTCGGGGACGAGCGATGGTCTTTTCCTACCAATCTATCCCCCTAGGAGCATGCGCGTAATACTTTACTTTGATAACTTGTAGATTTTTGCAATAAGTATATGAGTTCTTTATGACTAATGTTGAGTCCATGGATTATACGCACTTTTCTTCCTGCCACCATAGCTAGCCTATCTAATACCGCGCACCTTTCACCGATATCATACACCCACCATATACCTTCCTCAAAACAGCCACCATACCTACCTATTATGGCATTTCCATAGTCATTCCGAGATATATTGCCATGCAACTTTCCACCGTTCCATTTATTATGACACACTCCATCATTGTCATATTGCTTAGCATGATCACGTAGTTGACATCGTATTTGTGGCAAAAGCCACCATCCATAATTCTTTCATACATGTCACTCTTGATTCATTGCATATCCCGGTACACCGCCGAAGGCATTCATATAGTCATATTTTGTTCTAAGTATCGACTTGTAATTGTTGAGTTGTACGAAAATAAAAGTGTGATGATCATCATTATTAGAGCATTGTCCCAGTGAGGAAAGGATGATGGAGACTATGATTCCCCCACAAGTCGGGATGAGACTCCGGACGAAAAATAAAAAAAGGAAAAGAAAAGAGGCCATAAAAAGGAGAAAAGGACCAAATAAAAAATGAGAGAAAAAGAGAGAAGGGACAATGTTACTATCCTTTACCACACTTGTGCTTCAAAGTAGCACCATGATATTCATGATAGAGAGTATCTCATTTCGTCACTTTCATATACTAGTGGGAATTTTTCATTATAGAACTTGGCTTGTATATTCCAATGATGGGATTCCTCAAAATGCACTAGGTCTTCATGAGCAAGCAAGTTGGATGCACACCCACTTAGTTTCTTTTGTTGAGCTTTCATATATTTATAGCTCTAGTGCATCCGTTGCATGGCAATCCCTACTTACTCACATTGATATCTATTGATGGGCATATCCATAGCCCGTTGATACGCCTAGTTGATGTGAGACTATCTTCTCCCTTTTTGTCTTCTCCACAACCACCATTCTATTCCACATATAGTGCTATATCCATGGCTCACGCTCATGTATTGCGTGAAGATTGAAAAAGTTTGAGAATGTCAAAAGTATGAAACAATTACCAACTTGTAACGCCCTCGATGCGGCTATATCTCCCATGTGTCGAAGACCGACTTAGAGGCATAACCGCATTGAAAGCAATGTCGCAAGTGAGGTAATCTTCACACAACCCATGTAATGCATAAGGGAAAGAGATACATAGATGGCTTACAATCGCCACTTCACACAATACATGAAGAAAGCATTACATTCATCCAGATATAATCAAGGTCCGACTACGGAACCAAAATGAGAGAAGACTACCCCAAAAGCTACACAGATCCCCTATCGACCCCAACTGGGCTCCACTACTGATCAACTGGAAACGAAACAAGACTACGTACACGATCTTCATCAAGCTCCTCCTTGAGCTGGGTTGCGTCACCTGCACGGTCTCATTGGCACCTGAAACTGGTTTGGAAGTATCTGTGAGCCACGGGGACTCAGCAATCTCACACCCTTGCGATCAAGACTATGTAAGCTTATAGGTAGGGAAAAGGTATGAGGTGGAGCTGCAGCAAGCGACTAGCATATATGGTGGCTAACATACGCAAATGAGAGCGAGAAGAGAAGGCAAAGCACGTTCGAGAAAGTATGATCAAGAAGTGATCCAAATCTACTTCCGTCAAGCATAACTCCAACACCGTGTTCACTTCCCGGATACCGCCGAAAAGAGACCATCACGGTTACACACGCGGTTGATGTATTTTAATTAAGGTCAAGTGTCAAGTTCTCTACAACCAGACATTAACAAATTCCAATCTGCCCATAACCGCGGGCACGGCTTTCGAAAGTTCAAATCCCTGCAGGGGTGTCCCAACATAGCCCATCACAAGCTCTCACGGTCAACGAAGGATATTCCTTCTAGCGGGATGACCTGATCAAACTCGGAATCCCGGTTACAAGACATTTCGACAATGGTAAAACAAGTCCAGCAAAGCCACCCGAATGTGCCGACAAATCCAGATAGGAGCTGGACATATCTCGTTCTCTGGGCACACCGGATTGTCCAAGGTTCCGGTAGGCCAGCCCAGAGTTGCCCCTGGTGGCCACCGGCAGCTGACAAGTTGGACCAACACTCAGATGAGCACTGGCCCGGGGGTATAATAAGGATGACCCTTGGGTAGGCCTACCCAAGGGAAAGAAAAGGCTAGGTGGCAAATGGTAAAACTAATGTTGAGCCTTGCTGGAGGAGTTTTATTCAAGGCGAACTATCAAGGGGTTCCCATTATAACCCAACCGTGTAAGGTACGCAAAATCCGGGAACATAACACCGATATGACGGAAACTAGGGAGGCAAGAGTGGAACAAAACACCAGGCATAAGGTCGAGCCTTCCACCCTTTACCAAGTATATAGGTGCATTAATATAAATAAGAGATATTGTGATATCCCAACAATAAACATGTCCCAACAAGGAACAACATCTCCATGTTCCAACAAGGAACAAACTTCATCTTCACCTGCAACTAACAACGCTATAAGAGGGGCTGAGCAAAGCGGTAACATAGCCAAACAATGGTTTGCTAGGACAAGGTGGGTTAGAGGCTTGGTTTAACAA
Source organism: Triticum dicoccoides (assembly GCF_002162155.2). Classification (NCBI taxonomy): domain Eukaryota; kingdom Viridiplantae; phylum Streptophyta; class Magnoliopsida; order Poales; family Poaceae; genus Triticum; species Triticum dicoccoides. The sequence continues at coordinate 26,035,516 of NC_041392.1, read as the reverse complement.
TATGGGAGGCATGATAAACAAGTGGTAGGTATCACAGCATAGGCATAGCAAAAGAGCGAGCAACTAGCAAGCAAAGATAGAAGTGATTTCGAGGGTATGGTCATCTTGCCTGAAATCCCGCAAGGAAGAAGAACGAGTCCATGACGAAGACAAACGGACGTAGACGAACGGTTCCTCACAAACACGGCGTCATCGGAACCAACCCGAAGAAGAAACACCGGAAAGAAGCACACAACATAGTAAACAACCAACACATGAACATAGCATGATATGCGGGATGCGGTATGTGATGCATATGCATGATTTGAAAAGGAAAGATTGAACCTGGCCTCAACATGGAAATCCAAGAGTGCCACTGGAAAGGGGAGGTGATTTCGGTTGAAATCGATATAAAGATCACCGGAATCAGATGCACGATTTGGAAATGGCAAGCAAAACAAATATGGCACCGGTCTGCGATAAACAGCAAGTAGCCTACTAAATGCAACAAAATAAATAAGCTACTGCACTCAAACATGGCAACAAAATACATGGCAGGGATCCACTCAAGATTCTTGACAAAAGATGAACACTGAGCTACGGCTAAATCACTCATTAACAGGTTCAAACAAGCATGGCAAAAGAGCAAATGATAACAGGTTTAGACTTAGTGAAATTAACACAAGTCTGGAATTTATCATCAGGAAGCACACTTTAGAGCAATGAAAACTACATGCTTCAGGAACAGGTCATGGAAAATCAAGGCATGGCATGAAGCTACTCAAAGCATATAACAAAAGTCCCTTAGTGACCTTGAGCCAAAAGGGATCAGAAAATACAATTGTAAGCATGTGAACATAGCAAAAACACAAATAGATTCAGACTTAGTGAAAAACTGGAGCATGCAAACAGATTAACAAGTAGGCATGTTTACGAGCTCGATGCACCCACTACGAGGCATTGCATGACAAACTAAGCATACACCCATCAAGAAGACATGGCATAGAAGCTAGACATGGCAAGAACAATAACATAGCATGCACGGATCAACAACAACGTCCTCGGCAAAATCACTAAACATGTCAACAATCTGCCAGGAACATTTTATAGCAAAAGTAGAGCTCGATTGACTCAAACTAGGGTGCTCCATAAATGCAAAAAAAGACATGGATGGATAGAGCACCACAATATTAACAAAACATCCTTACTGATCATCCTCAAAAGAGGCACGGATCACTAGGAAACAACATGAACATATGGCATAAAAACAAAAACAGGACAAGGACTTGGTGAAATTCTAAGTCCCTGAAATCAGCATCAACGATTACGCTACCTTGCAAGATTGTGCTAGTCACCACAAATATCACAAAAATACATGGCATACACCCCTATAAAGATGGCATGGCATTCATCAAAACACATGTAGAGCTCAGGATCATAGCATACACACATTAATCATGGCAAAAATGACAAAAGGCCATTTGCTGAAACAGATCTAACAAATTCCTCACATAGCCCTCTTCCAACAGCATTTCGGGCATCAAGATGAGCTCAAATGAAAATGATGCAATGAGATGAAATGATGTACTCGTCGAGACGAACATTTTGATATGCTACACGCACGAATCGGAGCTACGATGACAGAGTTATGGCATGTCAAAGATAGCAAAAATGCTAGGGTTTGGGGACGAAAAAGTCAACCTCCCGATCCAGATCTGGATCTGGAGTGGGTACTGTAGCTACACAGTTTTCGAGGATCAACGGAAGTGGCGTCGGAATCCGTCGAGGTCACCGGAGCGGGGACTTGCCGGGGCGTGAGGAGGCGATGCTGGTGGAGGGCGTCGCCGGAGACACGGAGGCGGCGTGGTGCGGACACCGAGGCGAGGTGGCGCCGATGCGGTGCGGCTGCGGCGAGGTACGACGTCGCCGGCGCGGCGGCCGTCGAGGTCAGTGACGGCGGCAGGCAGCGTACGAGCGAGGCGCGGGGAGGCGCGATGCGGTGGCGGGGCCGATGGGCCGCGAGGGCCAGCTCCGGGCTCCCCAGGCCACGCGGTGGGAGAGGAGGCGGGCGACAGGTGGCGGCGCGTGGTTGGGCGGCGGTGGCGGCGTACATTGTTCGGCGCGGGCCGGACACGTCCGGTGCGCGGAGGAGGGAAAATTAGGGTTTAGGGTACGGGAAGATCCGAAATTTTCGGGGAAGATCCCTTTTTATATAGAGGAGGAGCTAGGAGGCTCCAAATGAGGAGAGGTTTGTGGCCACACAATCGTGATCGAACGGCCTAGGTGATGGAGAAGGTTTAGGTGGGTTTTGGGCCAGTTTGGAGGGGTGTTGGGCTGCAACACACACGAGGCCTTTTTGGTCCCTCGGTTAACCGTTGGTGTATCAAACAAAGTCCAAATGGCACGAAACTTGACACGCGGTCTACCGGTAGTAAACCAAAGCCGCATGACAAATCTCGGTCCAATCCGAAAATGTTTAACCCCCCCCCCCACACACACACACACAAAAAGAGGTAGAAAGGACCACCGGAGGACATAGGAGCGCCGGAATGCAAAACGGACAACGGGGAAAATGCTCGGATGCATGAGACGAACACGTATGCAAATGCAATGCACATGATGACATGATATGTAATGCATGACACGCAAGCAATGACAAGGCAACAACAGCGAATAACTGGAGGACACCTGGCACATCGGTCTCGGGGCGTTACACCGCCGGAGGGGGCATCCATCACGGAGGGCTTCTACATCAACACCATAGCCTCTCCGATGAAGTGTGAGTAGTTTACCTCAGACCTTCGGGTCCATAGTTATTAGCTAGATGGCTTCTTCTCTCTTTTTGGATCTCAATACAATGTTCTCCCCCTCTCTTGTGGAGATCTATTTGATGTAATCTTCTTTTTGCGGTGTGTTTGTTGAGACTGATGAATTGTGGGTTTATGATCAAGATTATCTATGAACAATATTTGAATCTTCTCTGAATTCTTTTATGTATGATTGGCTATCTTTGCAAGTCTCTTCGCATTATCAGTTTGGTTTGGCCTACTAGATTGATCTTTCTTGCAATGGGAGAAGTGCTTAGCTTTGGGTTCAATCTTGCGGTGTCCTTTCCCAGTGACAGTAGGGGCAGCAAGGCACGTATTGTATTGTTTCCATCGAGGATAACAAGATGGGGTTTTTTATCATATTGCATGAATTTATCCCTCTACATCATGTCATCTTGCTTAAGGCGTTACTCTATTTTCATGAACTTAATACTCTAGATGCATGCTGGATAGCGGTCGATGAGTGGAGTAATAGTAGTAGATGCGGGCAGGAGTCGGTCTACTTGTCTCGGACGTGATGCCTATACACATGATCATACCTAGATATTCTCATAACTATGCTCAATTCTGTCAATTTCTCAACAGTAATTCGTTCACCCACCGTAAAATACTTATGCTCTTGAGAGAAGCCACTAGTGAAATCTATGGCCCCCGTGTCTATCTTAATCATATTAATCTTCCAATACTTAGTTATTTCCTTTGATTTTTTACTTTGCTTTTATTTTAATTTGCATCTTTATCACAAAAATACCAAAAATAGTATTCTATCATATCTATCAGATCTCACTCTCGTAAGTGACCGTCAAGGGATTGACAAACCCTTATCGCGTTGGTTGCGAGGAGTTATTTGTTTTGTGCAGGTACGAGGGACTCGTGCGTAGCCTCCTACTGGATTGATACCTTGGTTCTCAAAAACTGAGGGAAATACTTACGCTACTTTGCTGCATCATCCTTTCCTCTTCAAGGAAATCCAACGCAGTGCTCAAGAGGTAGCACACCACGAGCACAACACATGGACACGACGCCTCAAGTTCGGTCCTCCTCCACCACGAGCACAGCACATGGACATGCCTTCTCCAATGATTGCGTTCATCCTGCTGCAGACGACCAAATCGACGGGATCAGCTGATCGAGGACATGGTTGTGGCCTGCGCGTGCTGCACATGTTGTTGACTCGCCGTTCATGGCCGATCGACTCCCGTCTCTGTCCCTCCAACCACTCCTCCCCGTGCTCCTCATCCTCCTCGTCGTCTTTGCCAGTCACGGCCTCCTGCAATTCCATCTCCTGCTTCTTCCGCCAGAACTACAGTCCTGAGTGCAGCATGTACACAACCGTGGCCTATAGCATACAGAGCGGTTTGAAAGGAATCGTACTCAGTGGAGGATTCCGAGGCCTAATAAAATTCCACCTGCAACAGGATGGTCCGCTTGTGATGTACCAAAATAGAAGCGTAGGCCCAGCCATGACATGTTTTTGTCCTAAGGATATATATTAAATCTCAGTCGTCAATCTTCATATTTAACATAAAATCAACAGATATAAAGGCGTCAGATCCTTTAAAATCTCAGCCGTCAATCTTCATGTTTAACATAAAATCAACGGATATAAAGGCATGACCTGTGGAGAACTCTGAAAGCCTCCGTCCTTTATTATTAGGTAAAGATTTTTGGGAATCATTGCATGGAAAACAAAAAAAATTCTATGCACACGCAATGATCTATCCATGGAGATGCATAGCAACGAGAGGGCGAGAGTGTGTCTACGTACCCTCGTAGACCGTAAGAGGAAGTTGTTGTGTGGTGCCCCCTACCCACATTATATAGGTGGGAGTGAGGGAGGAGCATCCAAAGGAGGCACCCAAGTAGGACGAATCCTACTTGGGGTCCCTCCCAACCCGCGCCCCCTTTCCTTATTTGGAGTGCGGGGAAAGGCACGGGAGGGTGGCACCTCCCCCTTTCCTTTCTCCCATGAGAGGGAAAAGCAGGAGGGGCTAGCCCTCCCCCTTTTCCTTCCCTAGGGCCGGCCAAACAAGGGAAGGGGCGCAGCAGCCCCCTTGTGGTCCGGTCTGTCCCCTCATTTGGCCCATAAGGCCCATAACTTGCCGGGGGGGGTGCCCGGAACCCCTTTCGGTGACCCGATTCCTTCCCGGTACGTCCCGAAACACTTCCGGTGTCCAAATACCATCGTCCTATATATCAATCTTTACCTCTCGACCATTTCAACACTCCTTGTCATGTCTATGATGTCATCCGGGACTCCGAACAACATTCGGTCACCAAAATATATAACTCATATAACACTATATTGTCAACGAACGTTAAGTGTGTGGACCCTACGGGTTCGAGAACTATGTAGACATGACCGAGGCACCTCTCCGGTCAATAACCAATAGCGGAACCTGGATGCCCATATTGGCTCCTACATATTCTACAAAGATCATTATAGGTCGAACCGTTATGACAACATACGTAATTCCGTTTGTCCATCGGTATGTTACTTGCCCGAGATTCGATCGTCGGTATCGTCATACCTATTTCAATCTCGTTACCGGCGATTCTCTTTACTTGTTCCGTAATACATCACCTTCTAACTAACTCCTTAGTCATTTGCTTGCAAGCTTATGATGTGTATTACCGAGAGGGCCCAGAGATACCTCTTTGATACACGGAGTGACAAATCCTAATCTCGATCTATGCCAACTCAACAAACACCTTTGGAGATACCTATAGAGCATCTTTATGATCACCCAGTTACGTTGTGACATTTGATAGCACACAAGGTATTCCTTCGATATCCGGGAGTTGCATAATCTCATAGTCGAAGGTATATGTATTTGACATGAAGAAAGCAATAGCAATAGAACTTAACAATCATTATGCTAAGCTAACGGATGGGTCTTGTCCATCACATCATTCTCCTAATGATGTGATCCTGTTATCAAATGATAACACATGTCTATGGTTAGGAAACCTTAACCATCTTTGATCAACGAGCTAGTCTAGTAGAGGCTTACTAGGGACACGATATTTGTTCATGTATACACACATGTATTTAAGTTTCCGATCAATACAATTCTAGCATGAATACTAAACCTTTATCATGATTTAGGAAATATAATAATAACCATTTTATTATTTCCTCTAGGGCATATTTCCATCAAGTATAGTGGGCTCATATGGCAAAATTGGATTTAACAATTTTGGATGCACAAGTAGAAATCATACTTAGTGTAAGTGAAGGCTAGCAAAAGAATGAGAAGCATCCAACCAAGAAATGAAAAATCTCATAAGAGAGCATTAAGCATAACTAACACCGAATAATGCACCACAAGTAGGATGTAATTTCATTGCATAACTATTGACTTTCGTTCTTACATAGGGAATCACAAACCTTAACATCAATATTCTTACTAAACCATAATTACTCATCAACTTGAGTCACATATTATATCATCATATCGTAAAACTATTACAAAGAATCGAGTTTATTTTGTCCAATGATCTTCATGAAAGTTTTTATTATATCCCTCTTGAAAATCTGTCACTTTAGGACTAAATTCATATGTTGCTTTTGATAGCTCAAACAAATCTAAGCGAAGAATATGAGCATAAAAATATTTTCTTCTGCCAAAATAATATAAGTAAAGTATGAGAGAATTTCTTAAAATAAATTACTAACTCTCAAATAAATCTAAGTGAAGTGATGTCTACTACACAACCTTCTTCTTGTAGACGTTGTTGGGCCTCCAAGTGTAGAGGTTCGTAGGATAGTAGCAAATTTCCCTCAAGTGGATGACCTAAGGTTTATCAATCCGTGGGAGGCGTAGGATGAAGATGGTCTCTCAGGCAACCCTGCAACCAAATAACAAAGAGTCTCTTGTGTCCCCAACACACCCAATACAATGGTAAATTGTATAGGTGCACTAGTTCGGCGAAGAGATGGTGATACAAGTGCAATAGGGATGGTAGATATAGGTTTTTGTAATCTGAAAATATAAAAACAGCAAGGTCACTAATGATAAAAGTGAGCGTAAACGGTATTGCAATGCGTTAAAACAAGGACTAGGGCTCATACTTTCACTAGTGCAAGTTCTCTCAACAATAATAACATAATTGGATCATATAACTATCCCTCAACATGCAACAAAGAGTCACTCCAAAGTCACTAATAGAGGAGAACAAGCGAAGAGATTATGGTAGGGTACGAAACCACCTCAAAGTTATCCTTTCTGATCGATCTATTCAAGAGTCCGTAGTAAAATAACATGAAGCTATTCTTTCCATTCAATCTATCATAGAGTTCGTACTAGAATAACACCATAAGACACAAATCAACCAAAACCCTAATGTCACATCAAGTATCTGTGGGTATGATTATACGATATGCATCACACAATCTCAGATTCATCTATTCAAACCAACACGAAGTACTTCAAAGAGTGCCCTAAAGTTTCTACTAGAGAGTCAAGACGAAAACGTGTGCCAACCCCTATGCATAGATCCATGGGTGGAACCCACAAGTTGATCACTGTCGGTGTCAAAACCGACGGATCTCGGGTAGTGGGTCCCGAACTGTGCGTCTAGGCCGGATGGTAACAGGAGGCAGGGAACACGATGTTTTACCCAGGTTCGGGCCCTCTTGATGGAGGTAAAACCCTACATCCTGCTTGATTAATATTGATGATATGGGTAGTACAAGAGTAGATCTACCACGAGATCAAGGAGGCTAAACCCTAGAAGCTAGCCTATGGTATGATTGTTGTATATGGGGTTGATTGCCTACGGACTACAACCCTCCGATTTATATAGACACCGGATAGGGTTAGGGTTACATAGAGTCGGTTACAATGGTAGGAGATCTTGAATATCCGCATCGCCAAGCTTGCCTTCCATGCCAAGGAAAATCCTATCCGGACACGGGACGAAGTCTTCAATCGTGTATCTTCATAGTCTAGGAGTCCGGCTGAAGGTATAGTCCGGCTACCCGAACACCCCCTAATCCAAGACTCCCTCAGTAGCCCCTGAACCAGGCTTCAATGACGACGAGTCCGGCACGCAAATTGTCTTCGGCATTGCAAGGCGGGTTCCTCCTCCAAGTCCTTCATAGAAGATTGTAAACACCAAGAGTAGTGTCCGGCTCTGCAAAATAAGCTTCCACATTTTGCCATAGAGAGAATGATATAAACACAAATCAAATCTGCTGACGTATTCCGCAGTGCATCATCACACTACGGCCAAGTCCTTTACTTGAATCGTTTTGACTTTTCCACCTCAGCATGTTTTGCGAGGCGATTTCCTTGGCACCTCTTGTCAAAGCAGAGATCGTGTACCCCCTTTACGGGATTCTCATCAATACGGACGTGGGTAACCCAACCACGCCATTTATCACGGCGCTTGGGAGGCAAGCGAGTTTTACTAGGCTGGTGGGGACGCACAACCGCACCGCCCATATAAGGGGATAAGGATCCACCTTTTTACCTACGCCTTCTTCCACCTTTGCCTATCCATCTCCTGCGCACCCGAGCTCCAGCGCCCAAGCCCGCACTTCCCACCTCAACCTTCTCCAGCAATGTCCGGAGCGGGAGGCAAGTAGATGGTCTCCTCCGCTACGGAGGGCCAAGTCAAGAAGCTAAGGAAGGCCGGATACCTGTCTAAGGACATCACGCACTGGCTTCCCGAAAAGGGGCAGCTTCTCCCCACCCCAAGGCCCCATGAGAGGGTAGTATTTCTTCCCCACTTCCTCCGCGGACTGGGTTTTCCACTCCACCCATTTGTCCGGGGGCTCATGTTCTACAACGGCCTGGATTTCCACGATCTGGCCCCGAACTTCATAATCAACATCTCTGCGTTTATCGTCGTGTGCGAGGCTTTCCTCCGCGTCCGCCCTCATTTCAGCCTCTGGCTCAAGACCTTCAATGTCAAGCCCAAGGTGGTGCGCGGCAGCCAGGCGGAGTGCGGAGGCGCCATGGCGGGCAAGATGGCCAACGTCCTATGGTTCGAGGGCTCTTTTGTGGAGACCCTAAAGGGGTGGCAATCCGGGTGGTTTTACATCATCGAGCCACTCGATCCGAAATGGACCGCAGTCCCCGAGTTCCGATCCGGACCCCCCACACGGCTTATGTCCTGGAAAGAGATGGACCTGTCATGGGGTGACGAAAAAGAGGTGACCGGATTGCAAACATGCATCCAGTCCCTGATGAACAAGCCAATCCGGCTTGTTAATGTAATCCAGGTTATGCTCGTCCGCTGGATCCTCCGTGCCAACAACGGGATTTTAATCTGTGGGAGTTCGACCCAGCGCAGCACCAAACCCTTAGCAGGCTCTTCGACACGATGTACGAAGATGCCTGGAAGGTGCTATTCAAGGGCGCCGAGGCTCCTGCATCCGCTTCCGAGGACCGCGGATACAGCTCGCAGCATCATGCTAGCGAGGTAAGCTATGTTCACCTTTTACAGGATGTTAAGCTTTTTTCATAGTTTGACTCTATGCGGGATCTAAACTCCCTTACCTTTGACAGGCTTGGCGGGCGATATCCGGACCGATTAACTGTCCGGCTCCGCTGCCCGAAGGCCCAGCCCCAGCTCTACTAGCGAAGTTGCTAGCTCCGGCGCCTTATGTGGTGCCGGAAAAGAAGGCCAAGAAGAAGAAGACCACGGGGACTCGAAAGAGTGCCCGTAACATGGTGGTGTCGGACTCGTCATCCGACGAGTCCGAGATGCCCTCTTCCCGTGAAAATGAGGAGGAGGAAGAAGAAAACTCTCCCCCCCCAGCGGAGGGAGGAGAGAAGAGGAAGGCCGCCCCAACGGGGGAGGCCGAGGGGTCTAGGAAAAGGAAGACCCCTCCGCCGGACTACTCCCCCGACGCCGAAGAGGGCGAAGAGGAGTGGCCAAACAGGGCCAAGCGTCCGGCGAGATCGTAAATTCGGATATCAGAGTAACTCATGATGTTCCTTTATCGCACAGCTTTCCCTAATGTCGAACATAATTATGCAGCCCACCCCGGGCCGAATTCAACGAATCGTTGGCGGTTCCCTGGACTCATCGGACATGAACTCAGTTCCGCTCGCTGTCTCCCCCCGCACTGCAGACGACGCCGAAGTGGCGTCGCGACAAGCTCCGGGGCCGGAGGAGGTGGTCCCGGAGGAGCCGCAAGGAAACCTCCCGGACTCCAGGAGTGAAGGGGATAAGGCCCCCAGGGCTCCAAGTCTGGCTTTGTGCCGGACACCGCACCGACATCTTCCACAGTTCCGGACCGCGGTAGGCGAACTCCTTCCAAGAGGAGCAAGCCTTCTGAGCCAGCGGCCTCCGTCCAACCGGAGGTGCCGGACAATCTACTGGAGGTGCTTGACGGTGCCTCCATCGACGAGGGGCACCGTACTATTATGAGTACGGTGATCCAGAAGGTTCAGTCCGCCAAGAGCGGACTGACTGAAGCTTGCGCTAGCCTTCTAACAGGCTTCGAGGTAAGTGAAAATATGTAAAAATATTACCGCATAGACAGTAGCCCCTGATGCTCTGTTTGGCGTTCGGAAAGAAAAGCCGAATAGAGGATCTATTAAATTTCGCAGGAGTCTAACAAAAAAAAGAGTCAATATGCGTATGCAGGCTTCGCTGCTATCCACCGCCGCACTGATTGCGGAGGTGGGTGTCCTGAAGCAGGACTTCGAGCAGACCGAGCAAGAGCTCGGCCTTGCCAAGCGATGGCTCAAGGAGAAAGAAGGTAAGAAATACCTTACAGAAAAGGTGCCTATAGAAAGGCGTGCTTGCAAAAAGATAACAGGATTGTACTGCTTATTGTAGGGGCCACGACTGAAGTGGCGACCCTTAAGCAGGAGCTGTCTGAGGCCGAAAAGAAAACGGACGCAGAGCGCACCGAGCGAGACGGACTTGGGGCTCAGGTCGGCGAGGTGCAGCAAGAGCTTCAGGCTCTCATGAAAAAACATGAGAGTTTGGAGCTTGAGTCAAAGGCGCAAGCATACGAGCTCGCGACGGCCCTTGAGACTGCCAAGTCTGCCAAGGACGAAGCCCAAAAGGCCCTCCAAGAGTTGGAGGAGATGAGGAAGATAGCAGCGAGTAAGGCATTCTTCATGCAAAGCAGAAATATAAAAGTAAACTACTTGTTACTTACCCGAATCCAGAGCTCTCCAGGGGCATTCGCAAATCTTCCCCGCAGCATATCCGACGCCGCCGCATTCTACCGAGCTGAAGAGGGTAGCTCGACGGAGAAGGTGTTCTGGTCTCAGTATTCTGAGGCCGGACACCCTGTGCCTTTGAGCGACCAGCTGAAACAGCTGGTCGAGCTCCACAAGGCGGCCGAATAGGCCATGAAGGGCTTCATAGTTCGGCTGTGGCCCGGAGAGGCCCTGCCTGGGAGCTATTTCGGGCTGGTGCGGCGGCTGGTGGAGGCCTGTCCGAGGCTCGAGGTCATCAAGCGCTCCATCTGCATCGAAGGTGCCCATCGGGCCCTTGCCCGTGCAAAGGTGCACTGGGGTAAGCTGGACGGTGAGAAGCTTGTGAAGGACGGGCCGCCGCCGGGGAAGGAGCATCGCAATCCCCAGAACTACCACAAGGATGTTCTTGCAGGTGCCCGCCTTGTGGCGGATGAATGTACCAACGATGTGATTTTTGAATGAACTCGCTCGTGTTTATCCTGTGCGCTGAAAACTTGTTCATATGCGCTAAGCAATGCTTATTGAATTTAAAATATTACTTTCTGTGCGGCCGTTTATCAAAAAATTGAGAGATGGCCAGTCGTCGGCTTCTGCCCCCATGCCACTAGTGCTGGGGTGTTCGGGATGAACCTGAGCGCTCTTTTTCCCATAGTTGGGTCCTTCGAGGGAGGCACTCAGCACAACGAACCAGGCAATCGGACTATAATGCTTGAACACTCTCACTTAGCCATAGAACTCTATAATTTTAAATTTCGGCGAAGCCCCTAGTTCGGAAGACCGAGTTCGGGGCGCTATCCACGCCTTGGCCGGACAAAGCCAACTCCTCGCTCGAAGCGGCATAAGTCTTTAGGGACTCGAAAAACCTCTTGAGCAGCGACCGGTCTCTCGCCTCATCATGACAGTCAGTTTTTGCTTTCTCCACTAAGGTGCTTAACCCAGATGAACCGGGGTACAATCGCAGTGGTTCTCCTAGTGCTACCTTAGCCGATAGAGCGGAACATAAGGCACCAAAACATAGGAGCCGGGCAAACCCGACTATTGACCCAAATCATGATTCAGAGCCGATGCATATAGTGCTATAAGTTCGGGGTGCCGCACTTGTGGAAGTGTACGGACTTCTCACACCATTATGAGGGGTACTAAAGCCCCTGGTGTGTTTGACGTACCATGGTGTATGGGTGCAATCATGTCATTTAATAAACATAAATGTGAAAAGAAGATAATGCAAAAAATAGACAAGAAGCTAAGCATTGTTTATAGAGAGGCTATTTATCAAAGCCGAACGATACAAATAGTGCGGTAAGCAAAATATATTGGACTATTCAGTATGTCCTGACCAGGGGCAGGCCGCGGAATTGTATTTAAAATAGGTATACCGCTCGTAACAGAGACCACCTGGGAGTTCCATAATGCGGCATGGCTTGTCTGCCTCCCTGGATCTTCCATCGTTTGTGCGGCAGTCGAATTGCCGAATAGGTCGTCCGAAGTATGGAGTCCTGAAAGTAAGAAAAAAAAGAATCCGGCAGCCCCTAGTACGTTTTAAGCCATATCCTGGGCGTGCCGTTATTGTGCCCCTTCCCCTGTGCCCATGGTATTTCAAGGACGTAGTTATGTACGCGAGGTACTGGTTTTGCTATGTCGCGAAAACTGGGGTTGGGGCCGCATTGCTACGCTTGCTCAGAGTGTGCCAGGCAGTCCTGCTGTGGGTTACCCCGGGCGCGCTTGGCAGTGTCTGGCTTTTTAATGGCCGGACTGGAGAATTGCCTGAGAAGGCTACTTTGTACCTCCGCTGCAAGAGCCGCCGTATGCTCCTCCGTACAGAGGGAGCGTTCGGTGTTTCCGTTGACCGTAATTACTCCTCGAGGGCCTGGCATCTTGAGCTTGAGATATGCGTAGTGCGGCACCGCATTGAACTTTGTGAATGCGGTTCGTCCGAGTAGGGCGTGATAGCCACTACGAAACGGGACTATATCGAAGATTAACTCTTCACTTCGGAAATTGTCTGGGGATCCAAAGACCACGTCAAGTGTTACTGAGCCTGTACAGTTGGCTTCTACACTTGGTATAACGCCTTTAAAGGTCGTTCTTGTGGGCTTAATCCTTGAGGGATCTATGCCCATTTTCCGCACTGTATCCTGATAAAGCAGGTTTAGGCTACTGCCGCCGTCCATGAGGACTCTTGTGAGATGAAATCCATCGATGATTGGGTCGAGAACCAATGCGGCGAAGCCGCCATGACGGATGCTAGTGGGATGGTCCCTTCGATCAAAAGTGATCGGGCAGGAGGACCATGGGTTGAACTTTGGGGCGACTGGTTCTATCGCGTATACGTCCTGTAGCGCACGCTTCCGCTCCCGCTTGGGAATGTGGGTTGCGTATATCATGTTCACCGTCCGCACTTGTGGGGAAAGCCCTTCTGTCCATTGTTGTTCGGCGGCTTGGGCTCCTCGTCGTCGCTGTGCAGCCCCTTGTCTCTGTTTTCGGCCCTTAATTTGCCTGCCTGCTTGAACACCCAACAATCCCTGTTAGTGTGATTGGCTGGCCTTTCGGGGGTGCCATGTATCTGGCACAAGCGATCGAGTATTCGGTCCAAACTGGACGGGCCCTGAGTATTCTTTTTGAACGGCTTTTTTCGCTGACCGGATTTATAGCCTTTGAATCCGGCATTAACTATCGTGTCTTCATTCATGTCGCTGTTAATGCGGCGTTTTTGCTTATTCCGATGTGTCTTGCCACTTTTGTCCTTGGTATCCGAATTACCAGGGTTCTTTGATAAGTTGTTACTGCGAGCTAGCCAGCTGTCTTCTCCCGCGCAAAAGCGGGTCATGAGTGTCATGAGGGCTGCCATGAATTTCGGCTTTTCCTGTCCCAGGTGCCGGGCAAGCCACTCGTCGCAGATGTTATGCTTGAAGGCTGCTAGGGCCTCTGCGTCCGGACAGTCGACTATCTGGTTTTTCTTTGTTAGGAACCATGTCCAGAATTGTCTGGCTGGTTCCTCTGGCTGCTGAATTATGTGGCTTAAGTCGTCGGCATCCGGTGGTCGCACGTAAGTGCCCTGGAAGTTGTCGAGGAATGCGGCTTCCAGGTCCTCCCAAGAACCGATTGAGTCTGCTGGCAAGCTGTTAAGCCAATGCCGGGCCAGTCCTTTAAGTTTGAGCGGGAGGTATTTGATGGCGTGTAGATCATCACCGCGTGCCATGTGGATGTGAAGGAGATAATCCTCGATCCATACCGCCGGATCTGTTGTGCCATCGTATGATTCGATGTTTACGGGTTTGAAACCCTCTGGGATTTTATGATCCATTACTTCATTCGTGAAGCATAGCGGGTGTGCGGCGCCTCTGTCCTGGGCTATATCACGACGTAGCTCGGAAGAGCTATGTCTGTTGTGTTCGGCCTGGCCGGATTTGTTGTATCCGGAGTGAAGATCATTGTCACATGCCGTAGGGCGCCTGCGCGATCCGTAGATCGATCTTGTTTGTCTTGCCTTATCTTCCAGTATGTCTCGCAGGTTGGGCGCATTTTCCCGTGCCTTAGTTGAGCGGCGTCGGGGCATGGCTTGGGTGGAGGGCCGAGAGGCCTCTCTGTCGCGGCCGCGAGGTGGCCGGTCTGCCATGTCATGCGCTGGTGATGTAGGTGCTTCCTCCTCTGATCGGGGTAGCGGCCTGCGTCTCGGGTAACTCTTGGAGGGGCGTTCGAGTTCATACTCTTCGGCCGCAAGGACTTCAGCCCATCTGTCAGCTAGCAAATCTTGGGCAGCTCTAAGTTGTTGCTGCTTTGTCTTGAGGCTGCTTGCCATGGCTAAAAGCCTGCGTTTAAAACGCTCTTCTTCGGCGGGGTCTGATGGTATGACAAATTCGTCGTCATCGAGGCTTGCCTCGTCTTCGGAGGGAGGCGTATAGTTATCATCCTCGACCTCTCGGTCTGCCGCTCTCTCATGAGGGCTGGCTTTTCCATCTTCCTGTGCCGAATCTTGCTAAGGTGGGTGTTCTTCGGCGCTATCCGGGGTAGTATTATCTCCCGTGCCGGAATCACCGTTTTTGCTTTGCCGGGATTTAGAGCGGCGCCGCTGACGCTGGCGCTTTGGCTGTTTCTTGGGGGCGTCGTCGCCCACTGTTCCATCGCCATCTCCATCTTTTGGAGTATCCACCATATATATGTCATATGACGAGGTGGCCTTCCAGCGCCCTACAGGTGCTGGTTCCTGTTCGTCTCCTACACCGTCGTCCATGCCGTCGATGTCTTCGAAGCTGTAGTCAAGCATGTCGGTTAGATCGTCGACAGTGGCTACAAAGTGGGTGGTGGGTGGGCTTTGAATTTCTTCATCGTCCGTATCCCACCCTCGCTGACCGTAGTCCGGCCAGGGCTCTCCTGATAAAGAGAGAGACTTAAGAGAATTCGGGATGTCGCCAAAAGGCGAATGCTGAAAGATGTCTGCGGTGGTGAACTCCATTATCGGCGCCCAATCGGATTCGATTGGCAGGGGCGCGGGGGGTTCGGAGTCCGGGGAGGAGTCCGGATCCTCGGAGTCACGGGTCGTGCAGAGTGCGGGGCTAGCGTTCGGCTCGATCGCTTTCGGGATCGCAGCCCCCGAGGTGACGTCCAACCGCTCATCCTCGATTGGCGCAATAGGCTCCGAGTTAGGGGTCGGAACCGATGCGTGTGCAGCCTCCAGGACACTGTCCGGGGGCAGAGCTAGAGCATGCCCCTCGAGATAGTGCGGCGCGCTTGGCCGTGGCTCGAGCCCGTCGAAGATCAAGTCTCCGCGGATGTCAGCCATGTAGTTTAAGCTTCCAAACCTGACTTGATGGCCAGGGGCGTAGCTTTCGATCTGCTCCAGGTGGCCGAGCGAATTGGCCCGCAGAGCAAAGCCGCCAAAGACGAAGATCTGTCCGGGGAGCAAAGTCTCACCCTGGACCGCATCGCTGTTGATGATCAAAGGAGCCATCGGGCCTAAAGGCAACGACACAGAGGAACTCTCAATGAAAGCACCATTGTCGATGTCAAAACCGGCAGATCTCGGGTAGTGGGTCCCGAACTGTGCGTCTAGGCCGGATGGTAACATGAGGCAGGGAACACGATGTTTTACCCAGGTTTGGGCCCTCTTGATGGAGGTAAAACCCTACGTCCTACTTGATTAATATTGATGATATGGGTAGTACAAGAGTAGATCTACCACGAGATCAAGGAGGCTAAACCCTAGAAGCTAGCCTATGGTATGATTGTTGTATATGGGGTTGATTGCCTATGGACTACAACCCTCCGGTTTATATAGACATCGGATAGGGTTAGGGTTACACAGAGTCGGTTACAATGGTAGGATATCTTGAATATCCGCATCGCCAAGCTTGCCTTCCACGCCAAGGAAAATCCCATCCGGACACGGGACGAAGTCTTCAATCTTGTATCTTCATAGTCTAGGAGTCCGGCTGAAGGTATAGTCCGGCTACCCGAACACCCCATAATCCAGGACTCCCTCAATCACCAAAACATACATCAAGTGGATCAATAGAACACCCCATTGTCACCACGGGTATCCCATGCAAGACATACATCAAGTGTTCTCAAATCCTTAAAGACTCAATCCGATAAGATAACTTCAAAGGAAAAACTCAATCCATTACAAGAGAGTAGAGGGGGAGAAACATCATAAGATCCAACTATAATAGCAAAGCTCGCGATACATCAAGATCGTACCACCTCAAGAACACGAGAGAGAGAGAGAGAGAGAGAGAGAGAGAGAGAGAGATCAAACACATAGCTACTGGTACATACCCTCAGCCCCGAGGGAGAACTACTCGCTCCTCGTCATGGAGAGCACCGGGATGATGAAGATGGCCACCGGAGAGGGACTGCCCCCTCCGGCAGGGTGCTGGAACGGGTCTAGATTGGTTTTTGGTAGCTACGGAGGCTTCTGGCGGTGGAACTCTGGATCTATTGTGCTCCTCAAAGTTTTAGGGTATATGGGTATATATCGGAGGAAGAAGTACGTTGGTGGACCTCTGGGCTATCCACGAGGCAGGGGGCGCGCCCCCCACCCTTGTGGGCAGCCCGAGACTCTCCTGGTCCAACTCCGATACTCCGTGGGCTTCTTCTGGTCCAAAAATAAGTTCCGTGAAGTTTCAGGTCAATTGGACTCCGTTTGATTTTCCTTTTCTGCGATACTCTAAAACAAGGAAAAAAATAGAAACTGGCACTGGGCTCTAGTTTAATAGGTTAGTCCCAAATAACATACAAAATAGCATATAAATGCATATAAAACATCCAAGGTTGATAATATAATAGCATGGAACAGTCAAATATTATAGATACGTTGGAGACGTATCAGCATCCCCAAGCTTAATTCCTGCTCGTCCTCGAGTAGGTAAATGATAAAAACAGAATTTTTGGTGTGGAATGCTACCTAACATATTTATCCATGTAGTTCTCTTTATTGTGGAAAGAATGTACAGATCCATAAGATTCAAGACAAAAGTTTAATATTGACATAAAAATAATAATACTTCAAGCATACTAACCAAGTAATCATGTCTTCTCAAAATAACATGGCCAAACAAAGCTATCCCTACAAAATCATATAGTCTGGCTATGCTCTATCTTCATCACACAACGTATTCAAATCATGCACAACCCCGATGACAAGCCAAGAAATTGTTTCATACTTTTGATGTTCTCAAACTTTTTCAATCTTCACGCAATACATGAGCGTGAGCCATGGACATAGCACTATATGTGGAAAAGAAGGGTGGTCGTGGAGAAGACAAAAAGGGAGAAGATAGTCTCACATCAACTAGGATTATCAATGGGCTATGGAGATGCCCATCAATAGATATCAATGTGAGTGAGTAGGGATTGCCATGCAACGGATGCACTAGAGCTATAAATGTATGAAAGCTCAACAAAAGAAACTAGTGTGTGTGCATCCAACTTGCTTGCTCACGAAGACCTAGGGCATTTTGAGGAAGCCCATCATTGGAATATACAAGCCAAGTTCTATAATGTAAAATTCCCACTAGTATATGAAGGTGACAACATAGGAGACCCTTTATCATGAAGATCATGGTGCTATTTTGAAGCACAAGTGTGGTAAAAGGATAGTAGCATTGCCCCTTCTCTCTTTTTCTCTCATTTTTTTATTTGGGCCTTTTCTCTCTTTTTTATGGCCTCTTTTTATATTTGGGCTTTTTTGGCCTCTTTTATTTATTTATTTTTTGTCCGGAGTCTCGTCCCGACTTGTGGGGGAATCATCGTCTCCATTATCCTTTCCTCACTGGGACAATGCTCCAATAATGATGATCATCACACATTTATTTACTTACAACTGAAGAATTACAACTTGATACTTAGAACAAGATATGACTCTATATGAATACCTCCAGCGGTGTACCGGGATGTGCAATGACTCATGAGTGACATGTATGAAAGAATTATGAACGGTGGCTTTGCCACAAATACAATGTCAACTACATGATCATGCAAAGCAATATGACAATGATGAATCGTGTCATAATAAACGGAATGGTGGAAAGTTGCATGGCAATATATCTTGGAATGGCTATGGAAATGCCATAATAGGTAGGTATGCTGGCTTTTTTGAGGAAGGTATATGGTGGGTTTATGGTACCGGCGAAAGTTGCGCGGTACTAGAGAGGCTAGCAAAGGTGGAAGGGTGAGAGTGCGTATAATCCATGGACTCAACATTAGTCATAAAGAACTCACATACTTATTGCAAAAGTCTATTAGTTACCGAAACAAAGTACTACCCGCATGCTCCTAGGGGATAGATTGGTAGGAAAAGACCATCGCTCATACCCGACCGCCACTCATAAGGAAGACAATCCATAAATAAATCATGCTCCGACTTCATCACATAACGGTTCACCATACGTGCATGCTACGGGAATCACAAACTTTAACACAAGTATCTCTAAAATTCACAACTACTCACTAGCATGACTCAAATATTACCATCTCCATATCTCAAAACAATCATCAAGATTCAAACTTCTCTTAGTATTCAATGCACTTTATATGAAAGTTTTTATTATATCACTCTTGGATGCCCATCATATTAGGACTAGTTTCATAACCAAAGCAAACTACCATGCTGTTCTAAAGACTCTCAAAATGATATAAGTGAAGCATGAGAGTTCATTAATTTATATAAAATAAAACCACCACCGTGCTCTAAAAAGATATAAGTGAAGCACTAGAGCAACAACAAACTACCCCAAAAGATATAAGTGAAGATCAATGAGTAGTCGAACAATTATGCAACTATATGAAGACTCTCTAACATTTAAGAATATCAGGTCTTGGTATTTTATTCAAACAGCAATCAAAACAAAATGAAATAAAATGATGCTCCAAGCAAAACACATATCATGTGGCGAATGAAAATATAGCTCTAAGTAAAGTTACCGATGAATGAAGACGAAAGAGGGGATGCCTTCCGGGGCATCCCCAAGCTTAGGCTTTTGGTTGTCCTTGAATATTACCTTGGGGTGCCTTGGGCATCCCCAAGCTCAGGCTCTTGCCACTCCTTATTCCATAGTCCATCGATCTTTACCCAAAACTTGAAAACTTCACAACACAAAACTTAACAGAAAACTCATAAGCTCCGTTAGTATAAGAAAATAAATCACCACTTAGGTACTGTTGTGAACTCCTTATAAATTTATATTGGTGTAATCTCTACTGTATTCCAACTTCTCTATGGTTCATACCCTCCAATACTACTCATAGATTCATCAAAATAAGGAAACAACACATAGAAAACAGAATCTGTCAAAAGCAGAACAGTCTGTAGTAATCTGTATCAAACGTATACTTCTGGAACATTAAAAATTCTAAAATAAATTTCTGAACGTGAGGAATTTATCTATTAATAATCTTCAATAATAATTAACTAAATAGAACTCTCCAATAAAAAATGGCAGCAATTGTCGTGAGCGCTAAAGTTTCTGTTTTTTACAGCAAGATCAACAAGACTTTCCCCAAGTCTTCCCAACGGTTCTACTTGGCACAATCACTAATTAAAAGCATAAAAACACATCTAAACAGAGGCTAGATGCATTATTTATTACTAAACAGGAACAAAAAGCAAGGAACTAAAATAAAATTGGGTTGCTTCCCAACAAGCGCTATCGTTTAGCGCCCCTAGCTAGGCATGATGATTTAAACAATGCTCACATAAAAGATAAGAATTGTAACATAAAGAGAGCATCATGAAGAATATGACTAGCACATTTAAGTCTAACCCACTTACTGTGCATAGGGATTTTGTGATCAAACAACTTATGGGAACAATAATCAACTAGCATAGGAGGGCAAAACAAGCATAACTTCAAAATTTAAGCACATAGAGAGGAAACTTGATATTATTGCAATTCCTACAAGCATAAGTTCCTCCCTCATAATAATTTTCAGTAGCATCATTAATAAATTCAACAATATAACCATCACCTAAATAATTCTTTTCATGATCTACATGTTGGGGATCGTAGCAGAAATTTAAAATTTTCTACGCATCACCAAGATCAATCTATGGAGTAATCTAGCAACGAGGGGAAGGAGAGTGCATCTACATACCCTTGTAGATCGCTAAGCGAAAGCGTTCAAGTGAACGGGGTTGATGGAGTCGTACTCGTCGTGATCCAAATCACTGATGATCCTAGCGCCGAACGGACGGCACCTCCACGTTCAACACACGTACAGCCCGGTGACGTCTCCTACGCATTGATACAGCAAGGGGAGAAGGAGAGGTTGGGGAAGACTCCATCCAGCAGAAGCACGACGGCGTGGTGGTGGTGGAGGAGCGCGGGACTCCAGTAGGGCTTCGCCAAGCACTACGAGAGACGAGGAGGAAGAGGGGTAGGGCTGCGCCAACAGGGGAAAGACTTCATCCATTGGGCTGCCCCTTTGCCTCCACTATATATAGGGGGAGAGGGAGGGCTGCGCCCCCACCTAGGGTTTCCACCCTAGGGGTGGCGGCAGCCCCAATCCCCATCTGGGGTGGCGGCCACGTGGGGGGGAGAGGGAGGCGCACCAGGCATGGGCCTTAGGGCACATCTTCCCTTAGGGTTTGCCCCCTCTTCCCCTCAGACGCATGGGCCTTGGTGGGGAGGCGCCCCAGCCCACCTAGGGGCTGGTCCCTTCTCACACTTGGCCCATGTATGCCTCCAGGGCCCGTGGCCCCTTCCGGTGGACCCCCGGACCCCTCCGGTGGTCCCGGTACACTACCGGTGATGCCCAGAACACTTCCGGTGGCCATAACCATACTTCCTATATATCAATCTTTACCTCCAGACCATTCCGGAACTCCTCGTGACGTCCGAGATCTCATCTGGGACTCCGAAAAACATTCGGTAACCGCGTACATACTTTCCCTATAAACCTAGCGTCATCGAACCTTAAGTGTGTAGACCCTACGGGCTCAGGAGTCATGCAGACATGGCCGAGACAACTCTCCGTTCAATAACCAACAGCGGGATCTGGATACCCATGTTGGCTCCCACATGTTCCACGATGATCTCATCGGATGAACCACGATGTCAAGGATTCAATCAATCCTGTATTCAATTCCCTTTGTCCAGCGGTACGATACTTGCCGAGATTCGATCATCGATATCCCGATACCTTGTCCTATCTTGTTACCGGCAAGTATCTTTACTCGTTCCGTAACACATCATCCCGTGATCAACTCCGTGGTCACATTGTGCACATTATGATGATGTCCAACTAAGTGGGCCCAGAGATACCTCTCCGTTTACACGGAGTGAGAAATCCCAGTCTCGATTCGTGCCAACCCAACAGACACTTTCGGAGATACCTGTGGTGTACCTTTATAGCCACCCAGTTACGTTGTGACGTTTGGCACACCCAAAGCACTCCTACAGTATCCGGGAGTTGCACAATCTCATGGTCTAAGGAAATGATACTTGACATTAGAAAAGCTTTAGCAAACGAACTACACGATCTTGTGCTAGGCTTAGGATTGGGTCTTGTCCATCACATCATTCTCCTAATGATGTGATCCCGTTATCAATGACATCCAATGTCCATGGTCAGGAAACCGTAACCATCTATTGATCAACGAGCTAGTCAACTAGAGGCT
This sequence comes from Triticum dicoccoides, assembly GCF_002162155.2. Taxonomy (NCBI): domain Eukaryota; kingdom Viridiplantae; phylum Streptophyta; class Magnoliopsida; order Poales; family Poaceae; genus Triticum; species Triticum dicoccoides. The sequence continues at coordinate 26,013,422 of NC_041392.1, read as the reverse complement.
TACTAGGGACATGGTGTTGTCTATGTATCCACACATGTATCTGAGTTTCCTATCAATACAATTCTAGCATGGATAATAAACGATTATCATGAAAAATGAAATATAATATAATAATAACTAATTTATTATTGCCTCTAGGGCATATTTCCAACAGTCTCCCACTTGCACTAGGGTCAATAATCTAGTTCGCATCACCATGTGATTAACACTCACAGGTCACATCATCATGTGACCAACATCCAAGAGTCTACTAGACTCAATGATCTAGTTCACATCACTATGTGATAAACACTCAAAGAGTTCTGGGTTTGATCATGTTATGCTTATGAGAGAGGTTGTAGTCAACGGGTCTTGCCATATTCAGATCCCTATGTATTTCGCAAAACTTTATGTCATATCGTAGATGCTGCTACCACGTTCCACTTGGAGCTATTCCAAATTATTGCTCCATTATACGTATCCGGTATCTCTACTCAGAGCTATCCGGATAGGTGTTAAGCTTGCATCGACGTAACTCTTTACGTCGAACTCTTTATCACCTCCATAACCGAGAAACCTTTCCTTATTCCTCTAAGGATAATTTTTGACCTCTATCCGGTGATCCACTCCTAGATCACCTTTGTACCCTCTTGCCCGACATGTGGCAAGGCACACATCATGAGGTGCGGTACTCAGCATGGCATACTGTATAGAGCCTATGTCAAAAGCATAGGGGACGACCTTCGTCCTTCCTCTTTCTTCTGTCGTGGTCAAGCTTTGAGTCTTACTCAACTTCACACCTTACAACTCAGGTAAGAACCCCTTCTTTGACTGATCTATTTTGAACTCCTTCAAAAACAAGTCAAGGTGTGCGTTCTTTGAAAGTATCATCAGGCGTTTTGATCTATCTCTATAGATCTTGATGCCCAATATGTAAGCAGCTTTATCCAGGTCTTCCTTTGAAAATCACTCTTCAAACAACTGTTTATGCTTTCCAGAAATTCTACATCATTTCCAATCAACCATATGCCATCCACATATACTTATCAGAAATGTTCTAGTGCTCCCACTCACTTTCTTGTAAATACAAGTTTCTAGCAAACATTGTATAAACCTAAAAGCTTTGATCACTCCATCAAAACATATATTCTGATTCCGAGATGCTTGCTCTAGTCCATAGAAGGATTGCTGGAGCCAGCATACCTTTTAGCATCCTTAGGATCAACAAAACCTTTTATTGTATCACATACAACTTTTCTTACGAAAACTGGTAAGGAAACTTGTTTTGCATCCATCTGTAAGATTTCATAATCGAAAAATACAGCTAATGCTAACATGATTCCGACGGACTTAAGCATCGCTACGGCTGAGAAATTCTCATCGTAGTCAACTCCTTGAACTTGTGAAAAGACTCTTTCCCACAAGTCGAGCTTCATAGACGGTAACATTACCACCCACTTCCGTCTTCTTCTTAAAGACCCATTTATCTCAATGGCTTGCCGATCATCGGGCAAGTCCACCAAAGTCCATACTTTGTTCTGATATATGGATCCTATCTCGGATTTCATGGCTTCTAACCATTTGTCGGAATACGGGCCCACCATCGCTTCTCCATAGATCGTAGGTTCATTGTTGTCTAACAACATGATATCTAAGACAGGATTACCGTACTACTTAGGAGTAGTACATGTCCTTGTCGACCTACGAGGTTCGATAACAACTTGATCCGAAGCTTCATGATCACTATCATTAACTTCCTATTCAACAGACGTAGGCGCCACAGAAAACATCTTTCTGTGTTGCGTCACTCTCTGGTTGAAGTAAAGGTTCGACAACCTCATCAAGTTCTATCTTCCTCCCACTCAATTCTTTCGAGAGAAACTCCTTCTCGAGAAAGGACCCGTTCTTAGCGACAAACAATTTGCCCTCGGATCTGAGATAGAAGGTATACCCAACTGTCACCCTTGGGTATCCTATGAAGATGTGTTTGTCCACTTTGGGTTCGAGCTTCTCCGGTTGAAGCCCTAAGCATCGCATCCCCAAACATTAAGAAACAACAACTTTGGTTTCTTGCCAAACCAATGTTCATATGACGTCATCTCAACAGACTTAGATGGTGTCCTATCTAAAGTGAATGCAGCTGTCTCTAACGCATAACCTCAAAATGAAAATGGTAGATTGGTAAGAGACATCATAGATCGCACCATATCTCATAGGGTTCGATTACGATGTCCGGACACACCATTACCTTGTGGTGTTCCAGGTGGCTTCAACTGTGAAACAATTCCACAATGTCTTAAGTGATTGCCAAACTCATAACTCAGAAAATCCCCTTTTGATCAGATCGTAGGAACATGATCTTATTGTTATGATGATTCTTAACTTCACTCTGAAATCGCCTGAACTTTTCAAACGTTTCAGACTTGTGCTTCATTAAGTAAATCTACTCAAATCGTCAGTGAAGATGAGAAAATAGCGATATCCACCGCACGCTCCAATTCTCATTGGATCACACACATCTGCATGTATGATTTCCAACAAGTCACTTGTCTGTTTCATTGTACCTAAAAATGGGGTCTTAGTCATCCTGCCCATGAGGCATGGCTCGCATGTGTCAAGCGATTCAAAATCAAGTGACTAAAAATATCCATCGATATGGAGTTTCTTCATGCATCTTACGCCAATATGACCTAAGCGGCAGTGCCACAAGAAAGCGGTACTATCATTATTAACTCTACATCTTTTGGCGTGAACATGTGTATCACCACGACCGAGATTCAATGAACCATTCACATAGGGTGCATGACCACGAAAGGTATCATTCATGTAAACAGAATAACCATTATTCTCCAACTTAAATGAATGACCGTATTGCAATGAACATGATCTAATCATATTCATGCTCAACGTAGACACCTGATAACATTTATCTAGGTTCAATACTAATCCCGAAGGCGGATGGAGCGTGCGATGGTGATCTCATCAACTTTGGAAACACACATTGTCACCTCGCCTCAGCCAGTCTCCGTTTAGTCCGTAGCTTTTGCTTCAAGTCACCAATAATAGTAACTGAACCGGTATCCAATACCCAGGTGCTACCAGGAGTACTAGTGAGGTACACATTAATAACACGTATATACTTTGAAGTTGCCAGCCTTCTTATCTACCATGCATTTGGGGTAATTCCGCTACCAGCGACCGTTCCCCTTACAATAGAAGCACTTAGTCTCGGGTTTGGGTTCAACCTTGGGTTCCTTCACTGGAGCGGCAACTGGTTTGCCATCCATGAAGTTTCCCTTCTAGCCCTTGCCCTTTTTGAAATCAGTGGTCTTGTCAAACCATCAACACTTGATGCTCCTTCTTGATTTCTACCTTTTGCGGTCTTAAGCACCGCGAACAGCTCCGGGATCAACTCCATCCCTTGCATGTCATAGTTCATCACGAAGATCTAGTAGCTTAGTGATAGTGGCTAGAGAACTCTATCAATCACTATCTTATCTGGAAGTTTAACTCCCACTTGATTTAAGTGATTGCAGCACCTAGACATTCTGAGCACATGCTCACTAGCTGAGCTATTCTCCTCCATCTTGTTGGCAAAAGAACTTGTCAGAGGTCTCACACCTCTCAACACGGGCATGAGCCTGAAATCACAATTTCAGCTCTTAGAACATCTCATATGTTCTATGGTGTTCAAAACGTCATTGGAATCCTGATTCTAAGCCGTAAAGTATGGTGCACTAAACTATCAAGTAGTCATCAGGATGTGTCTGTCAGGTGTTCACAACATCCACAGACGATGTTGTAGGGGTTTGCACATCGAGCGGTGCATCAAAGACGTAAAACTTCTATGTAGCAGTGAGGACACTCCTCGGACTACGGACCTAGTCCGCGTCATTGCGTACAATATCTTTCAACTTAATCTTTCTCTAGGAACGTATTGAAACAGGGAGCTACAACGTGAGCTATTTTTCTACAACATATTTGCAAAGACAATTTAGACTATGTTCATGATAATTGAGTTCATCTAATCAAATTATTTAATGAACTCCCACTCAGATAGACATCCCTCTAGTCATCTAAGTGAAACATGATCCAAGTCAACTAGGCCGTGTCCGATCATCACGTGAGACGGACTAGTCAACATCGGTGAACATCTTCATGTTGATCGTATCTTCTATACGACTCATGCTCGACCTTTCGGTCTTCCGTGTTCCGAGGCCATGTCTGTACATGCTAGGCTCGTCAAGTCAACCTAAGTGTATTGCGTGTGTAAATCTGGCTTACACCCGTTGCATTCGAACATTAGAATCTATCACACCCGATCATCACGTGGTGCTTAGAAATAACGAACCTTCGCAACGGTGCACAGTTAGGGGGAACACTTTCTTGAAATTGTTACGAGGGATCATCTTATTTAAGCTACCGTCGTTCTAAGCAAATAAGATGTAAAACGTGATAAACATCACATGCAATCAAATAATGACATGATATGGCCAATATCATTTTGCTCCTTTTAATCTCCATCTTCGGGGCTCCATGATCATTGTTGTCACCGGCATGTCACCATGATCTCCATCATCATGATCTCCATCATCGTGTCTTCTAGAAGTTGTCTCGTCATCCATTACTTCTACTACTATGGCTAATGCTTTAGCAATAAAGTAAAGTAATTACATGACGTTTATGTTGACATGCAGGTCATAAATAAATTAAGACAGCTCCTATGGCTCCTGCTGGTTGTCATACTCATCGACATGCAAGTCGTGATTCCTATTACAAGAACATGATCAATCTCATACATCACATATATCATTCATCACATCCTTTTGGCCATATCACATCACAAGGCATATGCTGCAAAAACAAGTTAGACGTCCTCTAATTGTTGTTGCAAGTTTTTACGTGGCTGCTATAGGTTTCTAGCAAGAACGTTTCTTACCTACGCGAAAACCACAACGTGATATGCCAATTTCTATTTACCCTTCATAAGGACCCTTTTCATCGAATCCGATCCGACTAAAGTGGGAGAGACAGACACCCGCTAGCCACCTTATGCAACTAGTGCATGTCAGTCGGTGGAACCAGTCTCACGTAAGAGTACGTGTAAGGTCGGTCCGGGGCGCTTCATCCCACGATGCCGCCGAATCAAGATAAGACTAGTAACGGCAAGTAAATTGACAATATCGACGCCCACAACTGCTTTGTATTCTACTCGTGGATAGAAACTACGCATAGACCTAGCTCTGATACCACTGTTGGGGATCGTAGCAGAAATTTAAAATTTTCTACGCATCACCAAGATCAATCTATGGAGTAATCTAGCAACGCGGGGAAGGAGAGTGCATCTACATACCCTTGTAGATCGCTAAGCGGAAGTGTTCAAGTGAACGGGGTTGGTGGAGTCGTACTCGTCATGATCCAAATCACCGATGATCCTAGCGTCGAACAGACTGCACCTCCGCGTTCAACACACGTATAGCCCGGTGAAGTCTCCTACGCCTTGATCCAGCAAGGGGAGAAGGAGAGGTTGGGGAAGACTCCATCCAGCAGCAGCACGACGGTGTGGTGGTGGTGAAGGAGCGCGGGACTCCAGCAGGGCTTTGCCAAGCACTACGAGAAACGAGGAGGAAGAGGGGTAGGGCTGCGCCAACAGGGGAAAGACTTCATCCATTGGGCTGCCCCTTTGCCTCCACTATATACAGGGGGAGAGGGAGGGCTGCGCCCCCACCTAGGGTTTCCACCCTAGGGGTGGCGGCAGCCCCAATCCCCATCTGGGGTGGCGGCCAAGTGGGGGGGAGAGGGAGGCGCACCAGGCATGGGCCTTAGGGCCCATCTGCCCTTAGGGTTTGCCCCCTCTTCCCCTCAGGCGCATGGGCCTTGGTGGGGAGGCGCCCCAGCCCACCTAGGGGCTGGTCCCTTCTCACACTTGGCCCATGTATGCCTCCGGGGCCCGTGGCCCCTCCCGGTGGACCCCCGGACCCCTTCGGTGGTCCCGGTACACTACCGGTGATGCCCGGAACACTTCCGGTGGCCATAACCATACTTCCTATATATCAATCTTTACCTCCGAACCATTCCGGAACTCCTCATGACGTCCGGGATCTCATCTGGGACTCCGAACAACATTCGGTAACCGCGTACATAATTTCCCTATAACCCTAGCGTCATCGAACCTTAAGTGTGTAGACCCTACGGGCTCGGGAGTCATGCAGACATGGCCGAGACAACTCTCCGGTCAATAACCAACAGCGGGATCTGGATACCCATGTTGGCTCCCACATGTTCCACGATGATCTCATCGGATGAACCACGATGTCAAGGATTCAATCAATCCCGTATTCAATTCCCTTTGTCCAGCGGTACGATATTTGCCCGAGATTCGATCGTCGGTATCCCGATACCTTGTCCTATCTCGTTACCGGCAAGTCTCTTTACTCGTTCCGTAACACATCATCCTGTGATCAACTCCTTGGTCACATTGTGCACATTATGATGATGTCCTACTGAGTTGGCCCAGAGATACCTCTCCGTTTACATGGAGTGACAAATCCCAGTCTCGATTCGTGCCAACCCAACAGACACTTTCGGAGATACCTGTAGTGTACCTTTATAGCCACCCAGTTACGTTGTGATGTTTGGCACACCCAAAGCACTCCTACGGTATCTGGGAGTTGCACAATCTCATGGTCTAAGGAAATGATACTTGACATTAGAAAAGCTTTAGCAAACGAACTACACGATCTTGTGCTAGGCTTAGGATTGGGTCTTGTCCATCACATCATTCTCCTAATGATGTGATCCCGTTATCAACGACATGCAATGTCCATGGTCAGGAAACCGTAACCATCTATTGATCAACGAGCTAGTCAACTAGAGGCTTACTATGGACATTGTGTTGTCTATGTATCCACACATGTATCTGAGTTTCCTATCAATACAATTCTAGCATGGATAATAAATGATTATCATGAACAATGAAATATAATATAATAATAACTAATTTATTATTGCCTCTAGGGCATATTTCCAACACTACAAGCATAGAATTTTTATTACTCTCCACATATGCAAAATTCTTCTCATGAATAATAGTGGGAGCAAACTCAACAAAATAATTATCATGTGAGGCATAATCCAATTGAAAACTAAAATCATGATGACAAGTTTCATGGATACCATTATTCTTTATAGCATACAAGTCATCACAATAATCATCATAGATAGCAACTTTGTTCTCATAATCAATTGGAACCTCTTCTGAAATAGTGGATTCATCACAAAATAAAGTCATGACCTCTCCAAATCCACTTTCATCAATATAATCATCATAAATAGGAGGCATGCTTTTATCATAATAAATTTGCTCATCAAAACTTGGGGGACAAAAAATATCATCTTCATCAAACATAGATTCCCAAGCTTGTGGCTTTGCATATCATTAGCATCATGGATATTCAAAGAATTCATACTAACAACATTGCAATCATGCTCATCATTCAAATATTTAGTGCCAAACATTCTAATGCATTCTTCTTCTAGCACTTGAGCACAACTATTGGAATCCTTATTTTCATGATAGATATTAAAAAGATGAAGCATATGAGGTACCCTCAATTCCATATTTATTTTTTTGCAGTTTTCTTTTATAAACTAAACTAGTGATAAAACAAGAAACAAAAAGATTCGATTGCAAGATCTAAAGATATACCTTCAAGTGCTAACCTCCCCGGCAACGGCGCCAGAAAAGAGCTTCATGTCTACTACATAACCTTCTTCTTGTAGACGTTGTTGGGCCTCCAAGTGCAGAGGTTTGTAGGACAGTAGCAAATTTCCCTCAAGTGGATGACCTAAGGTTTATCAATCCGTGGGAGGCATAGGATGAAGATGGTCTCTCTCAAGCAACCCTGCAACCAAATAACAAAGAGTCTCTTGTGTCCCCAATACAATGGTAAATTGTATAGGTGCACTAGTTCGGCGAAGAGATGGTGATACAAGTACAATATGGATGGTAGATATAGGTTTTTGTAATCTGAAAATATAAAAACAGCAAGGTAACTAATGATAAAAGTGAGCTTAAACGGTATCGCAATGCGTTGAAACAAGGCCTAGGGTTCATACTTTCACTAGTGCAAGTTCTCTCAACAATAATAACATGATTGGATCATATAACTATCCCTCAACATGCAACAAAGAGTCACTCCAACGTCACTAATAGAGGAGAACAAACGAAGAGATTATGGTAGGGTATGAAACCACCTCAAAGTTATCCTTTCTGATCGATCTATTCAAGAGTCCGTAGTAAAATAACATGAAGCTGTTCATTCCGTTCAATCTATCATAGAGTTCGTACTAGAATAACACCTTAAGACACAAATCAACCAAAACCCTAATGTCACCTAGATACTCCAATGTCACCTCAAGTATCCGTGGGTATGATTATACAATATGCATCACACAATCTCAGATTCATCTATTCAAACCAACACAAAGTACTTCAAAGAGTGCCCCAAAGTTTCTACCAGAGAGTCAAGACAAAAATGTGTGCCAACACCTATACATAGGTGAAGGAAATATGCCCTAGAGGCAATAATAAAGTTATTATTTATTTCCTTATATCATGATAAAAGTTTATTATTCATGCTAGAATTGTATTATCCGGAAACATAATACTTGTGTGAATACAAACTAAACGTCACTAGTGTGCCTCTACTTGACTAGCTCGTTAATCAAAGATGGTTATGTTTCCTAACCATAGACATGTGTTGTCATTTGATTAACGGGATCACATCATTAGAAGAATGATGTGATTGACATGACTCATTCATTAGCTTACCACCCGATCGTTTAGTATGTTGCTATTGCTTTCTTCATGACTTATACATGTTCCTATGACTATGAGATTATGCAACTCCCGTTTGCTGGAGGAACACTTTGTGTGCTACCAAACATCACAACGTAACTGGGTGATTATAAAGGAGCTCTACAGGTGTCTCCAAAGGTACATGTTGGGTTGGCGTATTTCGAGATTAGGATTTGTCACTCCGATTGTCGGAGAGGTATCTCTGGGCCCTCTCGGTAATGCACATCACATAAGCCTTGCAAGCATTGCAACTAATGAGTTAGTTGCGAGATGATGTATTACGAAACGAGTAAAGAGACTTGCCGGTAACGAGATTGAACTAGGTATTGAGATACCGACGATCGAATCTCGAGCAAGTAACATACCGATGACAAAGGGAACAAAGTATGTTGTTGTGCGGTATGGCCGATAAAGATCTTCGTAGAATATGTGGGAGCCAATATGAGCATCCAGGTTCCGCTATTGGTTATTGACCGGAGACATGTCTCGGTCATGTCTACATTGTTCTCGAACCCGTAGGGTCCGCACGCTTAACGTTACGATGACAGTTTCATTATGAGTTTATATATTTTGATGTACCGGAGTTTGTTCGGAGTCCCGGATGTGATCACGGACATGACGAGGAGCCTCGAAATGGTCGAGACATAAAGATTGATATATTGGACGGCTATATTCGGACACGGGAAGTGTTCCGGGTGATTTCGGAGAAAACTGGAGTGCCGGAGGGTTACCGGAACCCCCCGGGAGAAGTAATGGGCCTTATGGGCCCTAGTGGAGAGAGAGAGGGGCGGCCAGGGTGGGCCGCACGCCCCCTTCCCCTCTGGTCCGAATTGGACTAGGAGAGGGGGGCGGTGCCCCCCTTTCCTTCTCCCTCTCCCCCTTCCTTTCCCCCTCCTAGTAGGAGTAGGAAAGAGGGGAGTCCTACTCCTACTAGGAGGAGGACTCCTCCTCCTTGGCGCGCCCAAGGGCCGGCCGGCCTCCCCCCTTGCTCCTTTATATACGGGGGCAGGGGGCACCTCTAGACACACAAGTTGATCTTCGTGATCATTTTCTTAGCCGTGTGCGGTGCCCCCCTCCACCATACTCCTCGATAATATTGTAGCGGTGCTTAGGCGAAGCCCTGCGACGGTAGAACAACAAGATCGTCACGACGCTGTCGTGCTGACGGAACTCTTCCCCGACACTTTGCTGGATCGGAGTTTGGGGATCGTCATCGAGCTGAACGTGTGCTAATACTCGGAGGTGCCGTAGTTTCGGTGCTTGATCGGTCAGACCATGAAGATGTATGACTACATCAACCGTGTTGTCATAACGCTTCCGCTGTCGGTCTACGAGGGTACGTAGATAACACTCTCCCCTCTCGTTGCTATGCATCACCATGATCTTGCGTGTGCGTAGGAATTTTTTTGAAATTACTACGTTCCCCAACAGTGGTATCAGAGCCTAGGTTTTATGCGTTGATGTTGTGCACGAGTAGAACACAAGTGAGTTGTGGACGATATAAGTCATACTGCTTACCAGCATGTCATACTTTGGTTCAGCGGTATTGTTGGATGAAGCGGCCCGGACCGACATTACACGTACGCTTACGCGAGACTGGTTCTACCGACGTGCTTTGCACACAGGTCGCTGGCGGGCGTCAGTTTCTCCAACTTTAGTTGACCCGAGTGTGGCTACGCCCGGTCCTTGCGAAGGTTAAAACAGCACCAACTTGACAAACTATCGTTGTGGTTTTGATGCGTAGGTAAGAACGGTTCTTGCTCAGCCCGTAGCAGCCACGTAAAACTTGCAACAACAAAGTAGAGGACGTCTAACTTGTTTTTGCAGGGCATGTTGTGATGTGATATGGTCAAGACGTGATGAGATATAAGTTGTTGTATGAGATGATCATGTTTTGTTGAAGTTACCGGCAACAGGCAAAAGCCTTATGGTTATCTCTCTATTGCATAAGATGCAAGCACCAAATAATTGCTTTACTTTATCGCTATGCGATAGCAATAGTTGCAAGAGCAATTGTTGGCGAGACAACCATGTGATGACACATTGATATAGATCAAGATGATGGAGATCATGGTGTCATGCCGGTGGCGATGGAAATCATGACGATACTTTGGAGATGGAGATCAAAGGCACAAGATGATGATGGCCATATCATGTCACATATTTTGATTGCATCAGATGTTTATCTTTTATACATCTTATTTTGCTTAGTTCGACGGTAGCTTTATAAGATGATCTCTCACTAATTATCAAGGTACAAGTGTTCTCCCTGAATATGCACCGTTGCGAAAGTTCTTCGTGCTGAGACACCACGTGATGATCGGGTGTGATAGGCTCTACGTTCAAATACAATGGGTGCAAAACAGTTGCACACGCGGAATACTCAGGTTAAACTTGACGAGCCTAGCATATAACAGATATGGCCACGGAACACGGAGACCGAAAGGTCGAGCGTGAATCATATAGTAGATATGATCAACATAGTGATGTTTACCATTGAAACTACTCCATCTCACGTGATGATCGGACATGGTTTAGTTGATTTGGATCACATGATCACTTAGAGGATTAGAGGGATGTCTATCTAAGTGGGAGTTCTTAAGTAATATGATTAATTGAACTTAAATTTATCATGAACTTAGTCCTGGTAGTATTAGCATATCTATGTTGTAGATCAATAGCTCACGTTTAGCTCCCTGCTTTATTTTTATATGTTCATAGAGAAAACTAAGTTGAAAGATGTTAGTAGCAATGATGCGGATTGGATCCGTGATCTGAGGTTTATCCTCATTGTTGCACAGAAGAATTATGTCCTTAATGCACCGCTAGGTGACAGACCTATTGCAGGAGCAGATGCAGACGTCATGAGCGTTTGGCTAGCTCAATATGATGACTACTTGATAGTTTAGTGCACCATGCTTAACAGCTTAGAATCGGGACTTCAAAGATGTTCTGAACGTCATGGATCATATGGATGTTCCAGGAGTTGAAGTTAATATTTCAAGAAAATACCCGAGTTGAGAGATATGAAGTCTCCAACAAGTTCTATAGCTAAAAGATGGAGGAGAATAGCTCAAGCAGTGAGCATGTGTTCAGATTGTCTGGGTACTACAATCGCTTGAATCAAGTGGGAGTTAATCTTCGAGATAAAATAGTGATTGACAGAATTCTCTAGTCACCATCACCAAGTTAGTAGAACTTTGTGATGAACTATAGTATGCAAGGGATGATGAAAACGATTGCTGAGCTTTTCATGATGATGAAATCGATGAAGGTATAAATCAAGAAAGAGCATCAAGTGTTGATGATTAACAAGACCACTAGTTTCAAGAAAAGGGCAAAGGGAAAGAAAGGGAACTTCAAGAAGAACGGCAAGCAAGTTGCTGCTCAAGTGAAGAAGCCCAAGTCTGGTCCTAAGCCTGAGACTAAGTGCTTCTACTGCAAAGGGACTGGTCACTGGAAGCAGAACTACCCCAAGTAATTGGCGGATAAGAAGGATGGCAAAGTGAACATAGGTATATTTGATATACATGTTATTGATGTGTACTTTACTAGTGTTCGTAGCAACCCCTCGGTATTTTATACTGGTTCAGTTGCTAAGAGTAGTAACTCGAAATAGGAGTTGCAGAATGAACATAGACTAGTTAAGGGTGAAGTGACGATGTGTGTTGGAAGTGGTTCCAAGATTGATATGATCATCATTGCATACTCCCTATACTTTTGGGATTAGTGTTGAACCTAAATAAGTGTTATTTGGTGTTTGCGTTGAGCATGAATATGATTTGATCATGTTTATTGCAATACGGTTATTCATTTAAGTAAGAGAATAAATTGTTGTTCTGTTTACATGAATAAAACCTTATATGGTTACGCACCCAATGAAAATGGTTCGTTGGATCTCGATCATAGTGATACATATATTCATAATATTGAAACCAAAAGATGCAAAGTTAATAATGATGGTGCAATTTATTTGTGGCACTGCCGTTTAGGTCATATCGGTGTAAAGCGCATGAAGAAACTCCATACTGATGGACTTTTGGAACCACTTGATTATGAATCACTTGGTACTTGCGAACCGTGCCTTATGGGCAAGATGACCAAAACACCGTTCTCCGGTACTATGGAGAGAGCAACAGATTTGTTGGAAATCATACATACAGATGTATGTGGTCCGATAAATGTTGAGGCTCGTGGCGGATATCGTTATTTTCTCACCTTCACAGATGACTTAAGCAGATATGGGTATATCTACTTAATGAAACATAAGTCTGAAACATTTGAAAAGTTCAAAGAATTTCAGAGTGAAGTTGAAAATCATCGTAACAAGAAAATAAAATTCCTACGATCTGATCGTGGAGGAGAATATTTGAGTTACGAGTTTGGTGTACATTTGAAACAATGCGGAATAGTTTTGCAACTCACGCCACACGGAACACCACAGCATAATGGTGTGTCCGAACGTCGTAATCGTACTTTACTAGATATGGTGCGATCTATGATGTCTCTTACTGATTTACCGCTATCATTTTGGGGTTATGCTTTAGAGACGATCGCATTCACGTTAAATAGGGCACCATCAAAATCCATTGAGATGATGCCTTATGAACTGTGGTTTGGCAAGAAACCAAAGTTGTCGTTTCTGAAAGTTTGGGGCTGCGATGATTATGTGAAAAAGCTTCAACCTGATAAGCTCGAACCCAAATCGGAGAAATGTGTCTTCATAGGATATCCAAAGGAAACTATTAGATACACCTTCTATCACAGATCCGAAGGCAAGACTTTTGTTGCTAAATTCAGAAACTTTCTAGAGAAGGAGTTTCTCTCGAAAGAAGTGGGTGGGAGGAAAGTAGAACTTGATGAGGTAACTGTACCTGCTCCCTTATTGGAAAGTAGTACATCATAGAAACCGGTTTCTGTGACACCTACACCAATTAGTGAGGAAGCTAATGATGATGATCATGAAACTTCAGAACAAGATACTACTGAACCTCGTAGATCAACCAGAGTAAGATCCGCACCAGAGTGGTACGGTAATCCTGTTCTGGAAGTCATGCTACTATATCATGATGAACCTACGAACTATGGAGAAACGATGGTGAGCCCAGATTCCGCAAAATGGCTTGAAGCCATGAAATCTGAGATGGGATCCATGTATGAGAACAAAGTGTGGACTTTGGTTGACTTTCCCAAAGATCGGCAAGCAATTGAGAATAAATGGATCTTCAAGAAGAAGACTGACACTGACGGTAATGTTACGGTCTACAAAGCTCGACTTGTCGCAAAAGGTTTTCGAGAAGTTCAAGGGATTGACTACGATGAGACCTTCTCACCCGTAGAGATGCTTAAGTCTGTCCGAATCATGTTAGCAATTGCCGCATTTTATGATTATGAAATTTGGCAGATGGATGTCAAAAATGCATTCCTGAATGGAATTCTGGAAGAAGAGTTGCATATGATGCAGCCAGAAGTTTTTGCCGATCCAAAGGGAGCTAACAAGGTCTGCAAGCTCCCGTGATCCATTTATGGACTGGTGCAAGCCTCTCGGAGTTGGAATAAACGCTTTGATAATGTGATCAAAGCATTTGGTTTTGTACAGACTTTTAGAGAAGCCTGTATTTACAAGAAAGTGAGTGGAAGCTCTGTAGCATTTCTGATATTATATGTAGATGACATATTACTAATCGGAAATGATATAGAATTTTTGGATAGCATAAAGGGATACTTCAATAAGAGTTTTTCAAAGAAAGACCTCGGTCAAGCTGCTTACATATTGAGCATCAAGATTTATAGAGATAGATCAAGACGCTTGATAAGTTTTTCAATGAGTACATACCTTGACAAGATTTTGAAGTAGTTCAAAATGGAACAGTCAAAGAAAGAGTCCTTGCCTGTGTTACAAGGTGTGAAACTGAGTAAGACTCAAAACCCGACCACGGCAGAAGATAGAGAGAGAATGAAAGTCATTCCCTATGCCTCGGCAATAGGTTCTATAAAGTATGCCATGATGTGTACTAGACCTATTATATACCCTGCCCTGAGTTTGTCAAAGGAGTACAATAGTGATCTAGGAGTAGATCACTAGACATTGGTCAAAATTATCCTTAGTGGAATAAGGATATGTTTCTCGATTATGGAAGTGACAAAAAGTTCGTCGTAAAGTGTTACGTCGATGCAAAATTTGACACTGATCCAGATGACTCTAAATCTCAATATGGATACATATTGAAAGTGGGAGCAATTAAGCTAGAGTAGCTCCATGCAGAGCATTGTTGACATAGAAATTTGCAAAATACTTACGGATCTGAATGTGGCACACCCGTTGACTAAAGTTCTCTCACAAGCAAAACATGATCACACCTCAGTACTCTTTGGGTGTTAATCACATAGCGATGTGAACTAGATTATTGACTCTAGTAAACCCTTTGGGTGTTGGTCACATGTCGATGTGAACTAAGGGTATTAATCACATGGTGATGTGAACTATTGATGTTAAATCACATGGCGATGTGAACTAGATTATTGACTCTAGTGCAAGTGGGAGACTGAAGGAAATATGCCCTAGAGGCAATAATAAAGTTATTATTTATTTCCTTATATCATGATAAAATTTTATTATTCATGCTAGAATTGTATTATCCGGAAACATAATACTTGTGTGAATACATAGAGAAACTAAACGTCACTAGTGTGCCTCTACTTGACTAGCTCGTTAATCAAAGATGGTTATGTTTCCTAACCATAGACATGTGTTGTCATTTGATTAATGGGATCACATCATTAGAAGAATGATGTGATTGGCATGACCCATTCCATTAGCTTAGCACCCGATTGTTTAGTATGTTGCTATTGCTTTGTTCATGACTTATACATGTTCCTATGACTATGAGATTATGCAACTCCCGTTTGCCGGAGGAACACTTTGTGTGCTACCAAACGTCACAACGTAACTGGGTGATTATAAAGGAGCTCTACAGGTGTCTCCAAAGGTACATGTTGGGTTGGCGTATTTCGAGATTAGGATTTGTCACTCCGATTGTCGGAGAGGTATCTCTGGGCCCTCTCGGTAATGCACATCACATAAGCCTTGCAAGCATTGCAACTAATGAGTTAGTTGCGAGATGATGTAGTACGAAACGAGTAAAGAGACTTGCCGGTAACGAGATTGAACTAGGTATTGAGATACCGACGATCGAATCTCGGGCAAGTAACATACCGATGACAAAGGGAACAAAGTATGTTGTTATGCGGTCTGACCTATAAAGATCTTCGTAGAATATGTGGGAGACAATATGAGCATCCAGGTTCCGCTATTGGTTATTGACCGGAGACATGTCTCAGTCATTTCTACATTGTTCTCGAACCCGTAGGGTCCGCATGCTTAACGTTACGATGACAGTTTCATTATGAGTTTATATATTTTGATGTACCGAAGTTTGTTCGGAGTCCCGGATGTGATCACGGACATGACGAGGAGTCTAGAAATGGTCGAGACATAAAGATTGATATATTGGACGGCTATATTCGGACACCGGAAGTGTTCCGGGTGATTCCGGAGAAAACCGGAGTGCCGGAGGGTTACCGGAACCCCCCCGGGAGAAGTAATGGGCCTTATGGGCCCTAGTGGAGAGAGAGAGGGGCGGCCAGGGTGGGCCGCGCACCCCCTTCCCCTCTGGTCCGAATTGGACTAGGAGAGGGGGGCGGCGCCCCCCTTTCCTTCTCCCTCTCCCCCTTCCTTTCCCCCTCCTAGTAGGAGTAGGAAAGAGGGGAGTCCTACTCCTACTAGGAGGAGGACTCCTCCTCCTTGGCGCGCCCAAGGGCCGACCGGCCTCCCCCCTTGCTCCTTTATATACGGGGCAGGGGGCACCTCTAGACACACAAGTTGATCTTCGTGATCGTTTTCTTAGCCGTGTGCGGTGCCCCCCCCTCCACCATACTCCTCGATAATATTGTAGCGGTGCTTAGGCGAAGCCCTGCGATGGTAGAACATCAAGATCGTCACCACGCCGTCGTGCTGACGGAACTCTTCCCCGACACTTTGCTGGATCGGAGTCCGGGGATCGTCATTGAGCTGAACATGTGCTAAAACTCGGAGGTGCCGTAGTTTCGGTGCTTGATCGGTCAGACCATGAAGACGTACGACTACATCAACCGCGTTGTCATAACGCTTCCGTTGTCGGTCTACGAGGGTACGTAGATAACACTCTCCCCTCTCGTTGCTATGCATCACCATGATCTTGCGTGTGCGTAGGAAATTTTTTGAAATAACTGCGTTCCCCAACAATAGGTTCATGGGCGGAACCCGCAAGTTGATCACATTCGGTGTCAAAACCGGCGGATCTCGGGTAGGGGGTCCCGAACTGTGCGTCTAGGCCGGATGGTAACAGGAGGCAAGGGACACGAAGTTTTACCCAGGTTCGGGTCCTCTTGATAGAGGTAAAACCCTACGTCCTGCTTGATTAATATTGATGATATGGGTAGTACAAGAGTAGATCTACCACGAGATCAGAGAGGCTAAACCCTAGAAGCTAGCCTATGGTATGATTGTTGTTCTATATGTTGTCCTACGGACTAAAACCCTCCTGTTTATATAGACATCGGAGAGGGTTAGGGTTACACCAAGTCGGTTACTATGGTAGGAGATCTACATATCCGTATCGCCAAGCTTGCCTTCCACGCCAAGGAAAGTCCCTTCCGGACACGGGACGAAGTCTTTAATCTTGTATCTTCATAGTCCAGGAGTCCGGCTGAAGGTATAGTCCAGCCATCCGGACACCCCCTAATCCAGGACTCCCTCAGTAGCCCCTGAACCAGGCTTCAATGACGACGAGTTCGGCGCGCAGATTGTCTTCGGCATTGCAAGGCGGGTTCCTCCTCCAAGTACTTCATAGAAGATTTTGAACACAAAGATAGTGTCCGGCTCTGCAAAATAAGTTTCCACATATTTCCATAGAGAGAATAATATTTACACAAATCTAATCTGCTGACGTATTCCGTAGTGTGACACACCACGGCCAAGCCTTTATCCGAATCGTTTGATTATCCCACCTCAGCGCGTCATGCGAGGCGGTTTCCTTGGCACATCTTGTTAAAGCAGAGATCGTGTCCCCTTATCCTGGGATTCTCATCAATACGGGCATGGGTAACCCAACCGCGCCATTGATTATGGCGTTTGGAGATAAGCGAGTTTTACCAGGCTGGTGGGGACACGTAGTTGCGTCCACCCATACAAGGGGATAAGGATCCACCTTTTCACCTACGCCTTCTTCCTCCTTTGCCTATCCATTTTCGCGCACTCGAGCTCCAGTGCCCAAGTCCGCACTCCCCACCTCAACCTTCTCCAGCCATATCCGGAGCGGGAGGCAAGTGGATGGTCTCCTCCGTCACGGAGGGTGAAGGTGTCCTGGACTAGGGGGTACTCAACACGTCATCTCCCGATCTGTTAGATTGGGCCGAGGACCCCCGCGGCCGTATACTCATGGGCCAGTCCGGACGGCTGCCGCATACAAGGAAGATTCCACAAGACTTGGCGATCAAGACAAGGACTCCACCCCACCGGCGTATTCGGCTAGGACTCTTGTTATCCTAGGCCTCTGGTGCATTATATAAACCGAGGCCAGGCTATTCGATAGAACAACAATCATATCATACAACAATCATACCATAGGTTAGCTTCTAGGGTTTAGCCTCCTTGATCTCGTGGTAGATCTACTCTTGTACTACCCATATCATCAATATTAATCAAGCAGGAGTAGGGTATTACCTCCATCGAGAGGGCCCAAACCTGGGTAAAAAACATCTTGTCCCGCGTCTCCTGTTACCATCCGGCCTTGACGCACAGTTCGGGACCCCCTACCCGAGATCCGCCGGTTTTGACACCGACATTGGTGCTTTCATTGAGAGTTCCGTTGTGTGTTTGGCAAAAGGTCGATGGCTCGCCTGCAGATCAACTGCGACTTCGGCATCTTTGTCACCAGCTCGACTGGTCACCTTGGTTCGACCAAGGACTGTGCCCTATCTCCGATCGTTATGTTCGGATGAGGGCCTTCATCAACGTCAACTCCGATCTCTATCAAGATCATGGAGGAATCATCCAGGGATCCCGGGGGCTCAACGTCAACATTGCCCTCGGGCGACCGTGCTGTTTTTCTGGACAGCGAACTTGTATCCGCCGCCACCGCCTCCTCAAGTGTCGTTTTAACGATTGCTTTGGTGGGATTGTGCGGAATTGTGTCTACAACAACCCTGGAAAATTTCGTCGAGTTCCGATGGAGGAATCTCTGGCAATCCACGATATACCGGACCCCTGTCAAATCTGGATGGGAATCTGGACGAGTTTGGGGTGTGGTGTCCAGCTTCTAGCTCGGACGTCCTTTGGAAGATCCAACCGTTGATCGGCTGCGGAATTCCTATATCTACCATCCCTCCAAATTTTAGCTTGATCCGACCGTCCAAACTCCGGGAACCTTCCGACTAGTGCATCACTTTTCAGATCTGTTTTCTGCGCGAAAACGAATCCGACCCGAGTTCGTCTTTTTTATGAATGGGATTTCGGACATCCTTTTTGAAGGAAGTTTTGTATGGGGTATTGTGTTTTGTCCCCGAACACATCCCACTAAAATCTTTTGAACATGATCTTCAACATCATGCTGGTGTCAAATCAGTCCGGCAATATTGCTCCACGGCTGCCAACCTGCGCTAGACATGTCGTCACTTTGTTGAGCCGAGCTCAACTTCTTCGGATCATCATCTTGGCAAGCCGAACAAGAGTTCGGCATCGCGAAGGATAAATCATCACCAACATCGCCACCCCACGGATTACATGGAGCGGGCATATCGGCATCGCCGCACGATCGCTTCATCAAGCCGGCATCGACCACGTCACGACCTGCATCGACAAGGCCGCACTATTGCTTCTTCAAGTTGGTGTCCATCATGTCGACCTACTCATCGGATGACATCGAGGCTTCGACATCTCGGCTGGACCGGGGGCTTCGCCATCTCTTCATCAACCTACTCCGGACACTTCGGCGTCACTAGTCGACCAACTCCATCACGTTAGCTGGGCCGAGGGCTTTGCCTCGGCGAGCCAACCTTTACTAGCATTGCCATGCCGTCGTTTTATCGCCCATCAGGCAATGGGTGTGCGGAGCGAGTCCCAATTTTGGGAATCACCTTCCTTCGGATTGCTACAACAAATAAACCAGGTGCTATTAATCCTATATTTTTTTTGCTTGTTTAGGTTTATTTTTCCCAAGGAATTATTACTCTGCTTTGTCCATCATCTGTACACAGGTCGATCAAATGATGGCCGCATTAATGACGGCCGCATGGTGGTTTGGTCACGTTCCGTACATAGTCCGGCGCATGCCGCATCCGGAACTCGAACCAACCTGTGAAATCAGGCTTTGTCACGCCTTTACCGCATCACGCTGACGCCCTGCATCGACATTGACTTCGGCGCCAGGCCATATTTCTTTTATTACTCACTTTGCATAAATTATTTATTATGCAATGATTTTTTTTATTATCACTATTATCTCCGGTTTGCACTATTTTTTGTGCACGGGAAAATGATCCGGGGACTTCGGCGTCACTCTGCCGGTCTGCATTGACTGTGCTATGTCACCACTTCAGCGTGTCGAGCTCTCCGCGCCACCACCTCGGGACCGGCTTGGGGGATGGAACCTTGCCCCACATCAAGCTCGGACCGCGTCATCAATACCGAACACATTAACCAGCTAAGTCGCTTTCATGCTCAAAGTTTTAATTTCTAACTTGTGTTCGGTTCGACCAAGCATTATACCTTTTTGGAAAAAAGTTGCTTGTAAAAAATTTTCCTTGTCCAAACTTTGTTTGTGACGCATAAATTCAAATACCCAATTCATTTGGGGCTTCCTTCATGAAGCTTTTTCTCTTGCATATGATTATACTTGTACGGCTTCGTTCCTTGTTCGTGTATTACGCCACAATATGCACCATATTGACTTAAGCGATTTGCAAGCTGGGTTGCCTCGCTCCTGTGTTTACCCCTATGTTCCCGATTGTTCGGCTAGGGAGTAAAGGGAGCACCTCTGCAATTGTCACGATCGGGTCACCCAAGCCGGACCTCAGACTGGGTGAAGCCGAAAGCTAGCGCTCTTATAGTTTTCAATGATGGTCGGCACAGAATGGAACTCATGCGTACAAAAAATCTATTGCACAAGTCTCATAATAACAATGAGCACCGAAGAAAGGTATCGGTGGGGGTACTATTTTCTTCGAAGATGCTTCTTACACTTCACGGTAATATAGCATAAGTTCCCTGAGCGCGCTTTGTCTGTTACAACCTTATGGCCTGATTGCCTGGTTATTGGAAACACCGTCGATATTCTCGACCGATGGAGTACATAACACTTTTCGGTCCTTGACGGAAGAGGGAGAAGCTGACGATCGGTTAAGACGCGTTTAAAGTTCGGTTGAACATAGATATGATATAAGTACTTCGGTACATGCAATCATTCTTCTACCCAAGTCACTTGGGGGCTCTTAAAATTTCTATGAGCTATTTTATAGTAAATGTGTTTTCTTCTTGGTCGTTGCAAAGTCTTTTTCTATCGCTCCTTTTTCGACGTGAGTGTGTGGTCAATAGCCCATTTTCTCGCTAGTGACCACTCAAGTCTAGTTCGCTAAACTGGTCTAACGAGAAGCACTCCGCCTTCGGGATAGGAGGCTACAGCCGTAGGCTGACCCGCTTGAAGTCTTGAGATCGGATGTGTAATGTTAAAGCACGATAGAAGCACTCTTTTTTTTTCTAAGACCAATTTTCGGATTGGCACCGAACACTTGATATTGTTCGGACGTCATGTTTTTACTGACGTTTCTTGGTTTTCCAAGCTTTTTGGCACTTCTAAAACTATTTGTGCTTCTTCCAGCATTAGTATCGCAGTGCAACACCGGACACCTTTAGGGATTCGGCAAAAACATTCTCAGATATTGCTATATATGCATCAGTTTTGAATTGTGTCTTCGACCAATAGGTGGGTTGCCCGGCTCCTGCACTTGCTTCCTATGTTCCGTTTTGTTCGGCTAGGCGTGCAAAGGGAGAACCACTGCGATTGTGCTTCCAGCTCACATGGTTAAGCACCTCGGTGGAGAAAGCTGAAAACTGACTTTCACAATAAGCATAAACTGGTCAGCGATCCGATGACTATGTTAAATGATGGGCCATTCATAACATTGGCCGAAGTGTTTACGGCTTGACCCCGACTGTCGCCGAACACTACCGGGGGCTATTAACTGGCCTCCCAAACTAAATCCTCAATATTTTGCTCTTACATTAGAGCTGAGGTTCAATGTTCATGCTTAGCATGACAACCCAAAGAAAGGAACCGTTAGCGGGACTATTTTCTTTGGAAGACATTTCTTCTGTCAAACAGTAATATAACTCTCTGCGTACCTTTGTTTATAAAACCGTATGGCCAGATTGCCTTGTTTATTGTAAATCTTTGCCCTCATAAAGGCTTCATAAAGTAGGACAAACACTCCTCGGCTACTAGCCGAGGAGGTGAAAGCCGATGGTCGGCCAACAAAGTTTTGTACAATGCGTACCCGAGCATTAAATGACGCAAAGTACTTGGGTACATAGAGTCATTACACATAATTTGTGATTTTACTATGGATATTGATCCTTAATTCGGCCACCCGTGCCCGCATTAAGGCTCGGGGGCTACTGGGCTTCGGGCTTATTATTTACAAATATTAAAGGGACACATCGATCCCCAGATTTGGTGTTGCCACCCGACCAGTGTCTCGGGGGCTACTGCATTGCTTGTCCAATGCAGAAAATTTTATGTGCAATATAGTTTCCGAGGAGATTTCGATCCTCAGGTTGGTCGGCCGCACCCAACCTGAGTCTCGAGGACTGAGCATGCCGCTTTTAGTGTCCCGAAGTATTCTGCCGAGCTTGGACTTGATCCTCAGGACGATTTTGCAAATCAACCTGAGTCTCAGAGGCTATTGGGATCAGCGGTCTTACGTCATCCTTCATGTACATCTTAGGTTTTAGACCGATACACACCTTTGAGGGCTACTAGCTATATATCTCGGAAGAGAATGAATTGCACCAATACAATATATTCACAAAAAATCGGCCCACATTCAGGGTGGTGCACCACCTCGGAAGTAGCCCGGCATAAAGCTCGGGCGCTAGTGGCTGGCTCCATAGAGGGCATTTCCGGCATTAAGCTCGGCTAAACTCCTTCAAACTTCTTTGAACCAAGATGATCTATGACATCTTGGATATAGTCCGGCGTTGGAGCTCGGATACATTTCGGCGTTGGAGCTCGGAAGCAGTTCGGCATTGGTGCTCGGCTGCAAAAAATACCTCGAATGCAGTCCGGCGTTAGAGCCCGGACCCAAGAGGACACTGCCTCCCGGGAACAACTTCAAACCCGAGGTGTGGCATAAAAATAACAAGGCATTGATAAAGGCCGGAAACTTAAAGGGGCTCCTCGGATACCCGACGTGTAAACTCGTCGAATGCATTTCGGCGATCCTCAAGATCGAAGATGAGAAGATTTGTTGAACCAGTTTGCAAGACCGGCAACCGAAGATGAAGAATAGTTTGGAAGAATCGAGGAGCGTCCCTAACTTGAAGACCGGTTCAGGGGGCTACTGACGGTGTCCTGGACTAGGGGGTACTCAACACGTCATCTCCCGATCTGTTAGATTGGGCCGAGGACTATACTCATGGGCCAGTCCTGACGGCTGCCGCATACAAGGAAGATTCCACAAGACTTGGCGATCAAGACAAGGACTCCACCCCACCGGCGTATTCGGCTAGGACTCTTGTTATCCTAGGCCTCTGGTGCATTATATAAACCGAGGCCAGGCTAGTCGATAGAACAACAATCATATCATACAACAATCATACCATAGGCTAGCTTCTAGGGTTTAGCCTCCTTGATCTCGTGGTAGATCTACTCTTGTACTACCCATATCATCAATATTAATCAAGCAGGAGTAGGGTATTACCTCCATCGAGAGGGCCCGAACCTGGGTAAAAAACATCTTGTCCCTCGTCTCCTGTTACCATCCGGCCTTGACGCACAGTTCGGGACCCCCTACCCGAGATCCGCCGGTTTTGACACTTCTGAGAGATGGTGAGTCGTCGGCTTCTGCCCCCGTGCCGCTAGTGCTGGGGTGTTCGGGGATAAACCTGAGCGCTCTTTTTCCCATGTTTGGGTCCTTCGAGGGAGGCGCTCAGCACAACGAACAAGGCAATCGCACTATAATGCGTGAACACTCTCACTTAGCCATAGAATTCTATAATTTTAAACTTCGGCGAAGCCCCTGGTATTCGGAAGGCCGAGTTCGGGGCGCTATCCACGCCTTGGCCGGACAGAGCCGACTCCTCGCTCTAAGCGGCATAAGTCTTTAGGGACTCGAAAAACCTCTCGAATAGCGACCAGCTCTCGCTTCATCATGACAGTCAGTTTTAGCTTTCTCTACTGAGGTGCTCGACCCAGCTCAACTGGGGCACAATCGCAGTAGTTCTCCTAGTGCTACCTTAGCCGGCACAGCGGAACGTAAGGCACCAAAACATAGGAGCCGGGCAAACCCAACTATTGACCCAAGACATGATTCGGAGCCGATGCATATAATGCTATAAGTTCGGAGTGCCGCACTTGTTAAAGTGTTCGGACTTCTCACACCATATTGAGGGGTACTAAAGCCCCTGGCGTATTTTGGCCGTACCAAAGTGTACGGGTGCAACATGTCGTTAAGGAACATGTATTTTTTTAAAAAAAGTAATGCAAAAATAGACAGAAGCTATGCATTGTTTATTAAAAAGGGCTGCGATCAAAGCAGAACGATACAAATAATGCGATAAGCAAAAGGTTGGACTATTTAACATGTCCGTTCCAGGGGCAGGCTGCGGAATGGTATGCAAAACAGGTATACTGCTCGTGATAGAGACCACATGGGAGTTCCGTAATGTGGCATGGCTTGTCTGCTTCCCTGGTTCTTGCATCGTTTGTGCGGCAATTGAACTGCCGAACAGGCCTTCTGAAGAATGGAGTCCTAAAAGTAAGAGAAAATTAAAAAATCGGCAGCCCCTAGTGCGGTTTAAGCTGTGTTTCGGGCGTGCCGTGATGGTGCCCCTCCCCCTGTACCCATGGTATTTCTAGAGCGTAGTTATGTACGCGAAGCACTGGCGTCGCATTTTTGCGAGGGCTGGGGTTGGGGACGTATTGCTATGCCTGCTCGGAACGTGCCAGGCGGTCTTGTTGTAGGTTACTCCGGGCGCGCTTGACGGTGTCCGGACGTTTAATGGCCGGACTGGAGAACTGCCTAGAGAGGCTGCTTTGAACTTCTGCTGCAAGGGCCACCGTGTGCTCCTCTGTTCGGAGGGAGCGTTCGGTGTTTCCATTGACCGTAATTACTCCTCGAGGGCCTGGCATCTTGAGCTTGAGGTATGCGTAGTGAGGTACCGCGTTGAACTTGGCGAATGCGGTTCGCCCGAGCAGTGCGTGATAGCCACTGCGGAATGGGACTATGTCGAAGATTAACTCCTTGCTTCGGAAATTATCCGGAGATCCGAAGACCACTTCAAGTGTGACTGAGCCTGTACAGTTGGCCTCTACACCTGGTATTATGCCTTTAAAGGTTGTTTTGGTGGGCTTAATCCTCGAGGGATCTATGCCCATTTTCCGCATTGTATCCTGGTAAAGCAGGTTCAGGCTGTTGCCGCCGTCCATAAGGACTCTAGTGAGATGAAATCTGTCAATAATTGGGTCTAGAACCAATGCAGCGAATCCGCCATGACGGGTGCTAGTGGGATGGTCCCTTCGATCAAAGGTGATCGGGCAGGAGGACCATGGGTTGAACTTTGGGGCGACTGGCTCTACCGCGTATACGTCCCTTAACGCGCGCTTCTGCTCCCTCTTGGGGATGTGGGTTGCGTATATCATGTTCACCGTCCGCACTTGTGGGGGAAAACCCTTCTGTCCACTGCTGTTCGGCGGCCGGGGCTCTTCGTCGTCATCTCTATGCAGCCCCTTGTCGGTATTTTCGGCATTTAACTTGCCTGCCTGCTTGAACACCCAACAATCCCTGTTGGTGTGATTGGCCGGCTTTTCGGGGGTGCCATGTATCTGGCACAAGCGGTCGAGTATTCGGTCCAAACTGGACGGGCCCCTAGGATTTCTTTTGAATGCCTTTTTCCGCTGACCAGATTTATAGCCTCTAAATCCGGCATTAACTGCCGTATCCTCAGCATTGTCGCCGTTAATGCGGCGCTTCTGCTTGTTGCGACGCGACCTTCCACTACTGTCCCTGGTATCTGAATTACCAGGGTTCTTGGTTATATTGTTGCTACGAGCAAGCCAGCTGTCTTCTCCCGCGCAAAAGCGGGTCATGAGTGTCGTGAGTGCTGCCATAGATTTCGGCTTTTCCTGTCCAAGGTGCCGGGCAAGCCATTCATCACAGATATTGTGCTTGAAGGCTGCTAGGGCCTCTGCATCCAGACAGTCGACTATTTAATTTTTCTTTGTTAGGAACCATGTCCAGAATTGCCTGGCCGATTCCTCTGGCTGCTGAATTACGTGACTTAGGTCATCGGCGTCTAGTGGTCGCACATAAGTGCCCTGGAAATTGTCGAGGAATGCGGCTTCCAGGTCCTCCCAACAACTGATTGATCCTGCTGGCAAGCTGTTAAGCCAATGCCGAGCTGGTCCTTTAAGCTTGAGTGGGAGGTATTTGATGGCGTGGAGATCATCGCCGCGGGCCATGTGGATATGAAGGAGATAATCCTCGATCCATACCGCAGGATCTGTTTTGCCATCATATGATTCGATGTTTACGGGTTTGAAACCCTCGGGGATTTGATGATCCATTACTTCGTCTGTGAAGCATAGTGGGTGTGCGGCGCCTCTGTACTGGGCTATATCACGACGTAGCTCCAATGAGCTTTGTCTACTGTGTTCGGCCCTACCGGATTTGTGTCCGGCGTGACGGTTACTGTCTCAAGTCGTGGGGCGCCCGCGCGATCCGTAGATCGATCTTGTTTGCCTTGCCTTGTCCTCCAACATATCTCGCAGGTCAGGCGCATTTTCCCGTGCCTTGGTACGGGGTGCTGCTTGAGTGGAGGGCCGAGAGGCCTCTCTGTCGCGGCCACGAGGTGGCCGATCGGCCGTATCAAGTGCTGGTGATGTAGGTTTAAGTGCTTCCTCCTCTAGTCGGGGTAGCAACCTGCGCTTTGGGTAGATCTTGGAGGGGCGTTCGAGTTTATGCTCTTCGGCCGCAAGGACTTTAGTCCATCTGTCGACTAGCAAATCTTGATCAGCTCTAAGCTGTTGATGTTTTTTCTTGAGGCTTCTTGCCGTGGCCATAAGCCTGCGTTGAAAATGCTCTTGCTCGGCGGGATCCTCTGGCACGACGAATTCGTCGTCGTCGAGGCTTGCCTCGTCTTCGGAGGGAGGCATATAATTATCGTCCTCGACCTCTCTGTCTGCCGCTCTCTCATGAGGGCTGGCTTCTCCATCCTCCTGTGCTGAATCTTGCTGGAGGGGGTTTTCTTCAGCACTCTCCGGAGTATTATTATCTCCCGTGTTGGAATCACCGTATTTGCTTTGGCGGTATTTTGAGCGGCGCCCCTGACGCCGGCGCTTAGGCTGTTTCTTGGAGGGGTCATCCTCCGCTGTTCCATCGCCATCTCCTTCTTTTGGGGTGTCCACCATTTATATGTCATATGATGAGGTGGCTTTCCAGGGCCCAATAGGCGCTGGTTCTTCATCGTCTCCTTCATCGGCGTCCATACCGTCGATGTCTTCGGAGTCAAAGTCGAGCATGTTGGTTAAATCGTCGACAGTGGCTACAAAGTGGGTGGTGGGTGGGCTTTGAATTTCTTCATCGTCTGTATCCCAACCTTGCTGACCGTAGTTCGGTCAAGGCTCTCCTGATAAAGAGAGAGACTTTAGTGTCTTCAGAATATCGCCGAAAGGCGAGTGCTGAAAGATGTCCACGACAGTAAACTCCATGATCGGCGCCCAATCGGATTCGATCGGCAGGGGCGCGGAGGGTTCGGAGTCCGGAGAGGAGTCCGGATCCTTGGAGTCACGAGTCTCACGGAGTGCGGGGCTGGTGTTCGGCTCGATCGTCGTTGGGATCGCAGCCCCCAAAGCGGCGTCCAACCACCCATCCTCGATCGGCGCAGTTGGCTCCAAATTAAGGGCCAAAGCCGATGCGGGTGCGGCCTCCAGGGCACTGTTCGTCGTGATAGTGTGGCGCGCTCGGCAGTGGCTCGAAACCGTCGAAGATCAAGTCCCCGCGGATGTCAGCCGTGTAGTTTAAACTTCCAAATCTGACCTGACGGCCAGGGGCATAGCTTTCGATCTGCTCCAGATGGCCAAGTGAATTAGCCCGCAGTGCGAAGCCACCAAAGACGAAGAACTGTCCGGGGAGGAAGGTCTCACCCTGGACTGCATCGCTATTGATGATCGCAGGAGCCATCAAGTCTGACGGCGACGACACAGAGGAACTCTCAATGAAAGCACCAATGTCGGTGTCAAAACCGGCGGATCTCGGGTAGGGGGTCCCAAACTGTGCGTCTAGGCCGGATGGTAACAGGAGGCAAGGGACACGAAGTTTTACCCAGGTTCGGGCCCTCTTGATGGAGGTAAAACCCTACGTCCTGCTTGATTAATATTGATGATATGGGTAGTACAAGAGTAGATCTACCACGAGATCGGAGAGGCTAAACCCTAGAAGCTAGCCTATGGTATGATTGTTGTTCTATATGTTGTCCTACGGACTAAAACCCTCCGGTTTATATAGACACCGGAGAGGGTTAGGGTTACATCAAGTCGGTTACAATGGTAGTAGATCTATATATCCGTATCGCCAAGCTTGCCTTCCACGCCAAGGAAAGTCCCTTCCGGACACGGGACGAAGTCTTCAATCTTGTATCTTCATAGTCCAGGAGTCCGGCTGAAGGTATAGTCCGGCCATCCGGACACCCCCTAATCCAGGACTCCCTCAATCACCAAAACATACATCAAGTGGATCAATAGAATACCCCATTGTCACCACGAGTATCCCACGCAAGGCATACATCAAGTGTTCTAAAATCCTTAAAGACTCAATCTGATAAGATAACTTCAAAGGGAAAACTCAGTCCATTACAAGAGAGTAGAGGGGGAGAAACATCATAAGATCCAACTATAATAGCAAAGCTCGCGATACATCAAGATCGTATTACCTCAAGAACATGAGAGAGAGAGAGAGATCAAACACACAACTACTAGTACATACCCTCAGCCCCGAGGGAGAACTACTCCCTCCTCGTCATGGAGAGCGCTGGGATGATGAAGATGGCCACCGGAGAGGGACTGCCCCTCCGGGAGGGTGCCGGAACGGGTCTAGATTGGTTTTCGGTGGCTACGGAGGCTTCTGGCGGCGGAACTCCCGATCTATTGTGCTCCCTGAAGTTTTAGGGTATATGGGTATATATGGGAGTAAGAAGTACGTCAATGGACCTCTGGGCTATCCACGAGGCAGGGGGCGCGCCCAGGGGGTGGGCGCGCCCCCACCCTCGTGGGCAGCCCGGGACTCTCCTGGTCCAACTCCGATACTTCGTGGGCTTCTTCTGGTCCAAAAATAAGTTCCGTGAAGTTTCAGGTCAATATGACTCCGTTTGATTTTCCTTTTCTGTGATACTCTAAAACAAGGAAAAAATAGAAACTGGCACTGGGCTCTAGGTTAATAGGTTAGTCCCAAAAATCATATAAAATAGCATATAAATGCATATAGAACATCCAAGGTTGATAATATAATAGCATGGAATAATCAAAAATTATAGATACATTGGAGATGTATCATGAAGCATGAGAGAATTTCTTCAAAAATAATAAAGCACACCATGCTAAAAAAGATATAAGTGGAGCACTAGAGCAATTCCATAGCTCAAAAAATATATAAGTGAAGCATAGAGAGCAATTCTAACAAGTTATAACATAATTTTGGCTCTCTCAAATAGGTGTGTCGAGAAAGGATACTTGACTTAAACTAAAAATCAAAACAAGCAAAGACTCTTATCATACAAGACGCTCCAAGAAAAACTCATGATATGTGACGAATAAAAATATAGCTCCAAGTAAAATACCGATGGTTGTTAGAAGAAAGAGGAGATGCCACTCGGGCATCCCCAAGCTTAGTTGCTTGCTCCTCTTTTAGATAATATCTTGGGATGGCATGGGGCATCCCCAAGCTTAGGCTCTTCTTACTCCTTATTCCTTCATCCATCATGAGCTCACCCAAAACTTGAAAACTTCAATCAGACAAAACTCAACAAAACCTTCATGAGATCCGTTAGTACAACAAAGCAAATCACTACTATAAGTACTGCTGCAAGCCCATTCATATTTTATTATTGCATTATATCCACTGTATTCCAACTTTTGTATGGCACATACCCCCTGATAGAGTCCATAAATTCATCAAAATAAGCACACAATGCAAAGAAAACAGAATTTGTAAAAAACAGAACAGTCTGTAATAATCTAAAAACTTCGAATACTTCTATGGCTCCACAAATTCTGAAAAAATAGGACAACTTGGGCACTTTGTATATCAATCTTGTGTGCAAAAACCAGGATTTTATCGCATTTCTGTTAAAAATAAAATTTGATTTACTGCACACAAAAGTTTCTGTTTTTCAACAAGATCGAATCAACTATCACCCAACATGATCCCAAAGGCTTTGCTTGGCACAAACACAAATTAAAACATAAAAAACACAATCATAACAGTAGCATAATTGTGCAAACACTCAAGAACATAAAGAAAAAGAAAAAAATAAATTTTATTCATTGGGTTGCCTCCCAACAAGCGCTATCGTTTTATGCCCCTAGCTAGGCATAATGCAAAGATCTAAGTGTTGTCATGTTTATTTCTAGATCCATAAGATGCCCTCATGATTAATTCATATGGTGACTTAATTCTTGTTCTAGGGAAGTGTGTCATACCCCTCCTTAGTGGAAATTGAAATTCAATATTGCCTTCTTTCATATCAATCACGACACCAGTAGTATGTAAGAATGGTCTACCAAGTATAATTGGACAAGACTGATTGCAATAAATATCAAGAACAATAAAATATATGGGCACATAATTCCTATTTGCTAGAATAAGAACATCATTCATTCTTCCCATAGGCTTTTTAATAGAACAATCCGCCAAGTGCAAATTTAAAGAACACTCTTCAATATCGGTAAGACCAAGCACATCACATAAAGATTTCGGAATTGTAGAAACACTAGCACCCAAGTCACATAAAGCAAAACACTCATAATTTTTTATCTTGGCTTTGATAGTAGGTTCCCATTCATCATGTAATTTTCTAGGGATTGAAATCTCTAATTCCAACTTTTCTTCCAAAGCTTTCATCATAGCATCAACAATATGTTTAGTAAAAGCTTTATTTTGTTCATAAGCATGGGGTGAATTTATCATGGATTGTAACAAATAAATACAATCAATTAAAGAACAATTATCATAGTTAAAGTCTTTGTAATCCAAGAGAGTGGGCACATCACTAGTTAAAGTTTCGACCTCTCCAAACCCACTTTTATCAAAATTTTCAACAAGATTTTCACCCTCCAAATTATTGGGACGCCTTCTAATTAAAGTTGACTCTTCTTCAGTCCCTTTATCATCAATATTAATTTTATTAAACAAGGAATCAATAGAAGAAACACCAATCATTTTAAGATCTTCATTTTTATGAAAGTAATCACTAGAAAACGCTTTTTCTAAAAATTCTCTTTTAGCTCTAAGCATAGCGGTTCTTTTCTTACTTTCATCCATAGAAACATATAAAGCTTTAATTGATTCTTTAACCGTAGGCACAAATAATTTCATCTTGAGATTTTCTACATCATGAGAAATTCTATCAATGCTTCTAGACACATCAATCTTACTCAACTTTTCTTCTATCGTAGCATTAAAATTCTTTTGACCATTGATAAATTATTTAATATTATTCTCATGGTCAGAGGTGTTCCTATTATTATTATAAGAAGGATTACCATAGGAATTACCATAATTATTAGAGGAATTTCCCAGAAAATGTCTAGGATTAAAATTACCTCTATAAGCATTGTTATTAAAATTGTTTTGCGAGACAAAATTCACATCTACGGCATCACTATTTTGCTCAATCAAGGTAGACAAAGGCACATCATTAATATCAATAGGAGCAATTTTATTAGAAACCAACTTCATAAGAACATCAACTTTTTCACTCAAAGAATTTATTTCTTCATCCAACTTAACCTTTTTACTAGTAGGAGCTCTTTCGGTATGCCATTGTGAATAGTTTGCTATAATATTATCAAGCAATTTAGTAGCTTCACCCAAAGTAATTTCCATAAAAGTACCACCCGCGGCGGAATCTAAAAGAATTCTAGAAACAAAATTCAATCCCGCATAATAATTTTGTATGATCATCCAAAGATTTAAACCATGAGTAGGACAATTTCTTAGCATCATTTTCACTATTTACAAAGATTGTGCAACATGTTCATGATCGGGTTACTTAAAATTCATGATTTGTGTCCTAAGGAAAATAATTTTCACGGGAGGAAAATATTTAGTAATAAAAGCATCTTTGCACTTATCCCAAGAATCGATACTATTGCGAGGCAAAGAAGAAAAACAAATTTTAGCACGATCTCGTAAAGAAAACAGGAATAATTTTAAATTTAGAATATCATTGTCCACATCTTTTTTCTTTTGCATATCACATAATTCCACGAATGTGTTAATATTGGACGCGACATCCTCATTAGGAGTACCGGAAAATTGATCTTCCATAACAAGATTCAACAAAGCGGCATTAATATCACAAGACTCCGCACTAGTGGTGGGAGGAGCAATTTGAGTGCCAATAAAATCATTATTATTGGTGTTGGTAAAATCACACAACTTGGTATTTTCTTGAGACATCGCAACTACGCAAACAAGAACACAAACAAAAACAGATCTGACGAGAAAATGGCGAATGAAAAAGAGGGTGAATAAAACGGCAAAAAAATTGTTAAGTGGGGGAGATGAAAATGAGAGGCAAATGGCAAATAATGTAAATTGCAAGGAGATGAGATTTGTGATTAGGAACCTGATAGATGTTGATGATGTCTCCCCGGCAACGGCGCTAGAAATTCCTTTTGATGCGGCTTGAACTACGTCGGCATTTCCCCAAAGAGGAAGGGATGATACAGCATATCTACGGTAGGTATTTCCCTTAGTGATGAGACAAAGGTTATCAAACCAGTAGGAGAACCACGCAACACTATGTAAATGGTACCTGCACACGAAGAACAAATACTTGCAACCCGACATAAAAAGAGGGGTTGTCAATCCCTCCCGAGTAAAAAGATAGATAAAATTGTAGTAGATTGGATAAGTAGATCTTGCGAGAACACGAGATAAAATAAATAAATAAAAATTTCAGCAAGGTATTTTTGGGTTTTTGGATTAGTAGATCTGAAAATAAAAGAGCGAATAAAAATAGATCTCGCTGGCAAATATGACAAAGAAGAGACCCGGTGGTCGTAGAATTCACTAGTTGCTTCTCTCGAGAAAAATAGCATACGTGGGTAAACAAATTACTATTGGGAAATTGATAGAACTTCAAATAATCATGACAATATCCAGGCAATGTTCATTATATAGGCATCACGCCAAGATTAGTAGACGAACTCCTACCTGCATCTACTACTATTACTCCACACATCGACCGCTATCTAGCATGCATCTAGTGTATTAAGTTCATGAAAAAATGGAGTAATGCAATAAGAACGACGACATGATGTAGACAAGATCTATTAATGTAGGAATAGACCCCATCTTTTTATCCTTAATAGCAACGACACATACATGTCATTTCCCCTCCTGTCACTGGGATTGAGCACCATAAGATCGAACCCATCATAAAGCACCTCTTCCCATGGCAAGAAAAATCAATCTAGTCGGCCTAACTAAACCAAAGATTCGAAGAAGGAATACGAGGCTATATGTAATCATGCATATAAGAGATCAAAACTCAAATAACTTTCATGGATAAAATAGATCTGATCATAAATTTAAAGTTCATCGAATCCCAACAACACACCGCAAAAAGAATTACATCAAATAGATCTCCAAGGGACCATTGTATTGAGAATCAAAAGAGAGAGAGGAAGCCATCTAGCTACTGCCTACGGACCCGTAGGTCTACAATGAACTATTCACACATCATCGGGGAGGCACCAATGAGGATGATGAGCCCCTCCGTGATGGTGTCTAGATTGGATCTGTGGTTTCTTGAACTTGTGGCGGCTGGAATTGTGTTTCATTGACTCCCCTAGGGTTTTTGGAATATTGAGGTATTTATATAGCAAAGAGGCGGTGCGGGAGGCCACCGAGGTGGGCACAACCCAGCGGGGTGCGCCCGGGCCCCCAGGCGCACCCAGGTGGGTTGTGTCCCCCTCAGGGCACCCCTCTAGTACTTCTTTGGCCCATCATGTGTCTTCTGGCCCAGAAAGAATCTCCAAAAAGTTTCGCTGTGTTTGGACTCTGTTTGGTATTGATTTTCTACGAAGTAAAAAACAAGCAAAAAACAGCAACTGGCACTGGGCACCATGTCAATAGGTTAGTCCCAAAAAATGATATAAAGTTGCTATAAAATGATTGTAAAACTTCCAAGAATGATAATATAACAGCATGGAACAATCAAAAATTATAGATACATTGGAGACGTATAAGGGCTTGTAGCACAGGGGTTCACGCAGAGACCCGACATCGATTATGATGAAACATATTCTCCTGTTATCAGTGGAACAATGTTCTGATATTTAATATCACTAGCAGTGAAAATGAATTTGTCTATCCAACTGATGGATGTCATGACTGCATATTTATATGGGTCACTGGGTTCGGATATTTATATGGAAGTTAATGAGGGAATGAAGCTTCCGAATCCAAAGGCTAATCGCAACATGTATTGCGTAAAGCTTTAGAAGTCATTGTATGCCTTGAAGCAGTCTGGAAGAATGTGGTATAATCGATTGAGTATATTCCTTATTCAAAAGGGTTACTCGAATAATAATGATTGCCCATGTGTGTTTATCAAGAAATCTAAAGATGGATTTTGTATTATTTCTATGTACGTGGATGATTTGAATATCATTGGGACTACACAAGGAATACATGAGGCAAGTAATCATCTTTAGACGGAGTTTGAGATGAAAGATCTATTTAAGACTAAATTTTATTTGGGCTTACAACTTGAACATCTTCCTTTGGGAATACTTGTTCATCAGTCTACTTATATCCAAAAGATTCTTGAGAAATTTAATATGGATGAAACATATCCATCGAAAACACCAATGGTTGTTAGATCTCTTTATAGAGATAAAGACCCATTTAGACCTAAGGGTAATGATGAAGAGGTATTAGGACCTAAGTTTCCTTACCTCGGTGCTATTGGAGCACTAATGTATCTAGCAAACTGCACCAGACCTGATATATGATTTGCAGTAAATTTATTGGCTAGATTCAGTGCATCACCAACAAAGAGGCATTGGGTTGGTGTGAAGAACATTTTCAGATATCTTCAAGGCACCAAGGATCTTGGTTTGTTCTATCAGAAAAATCGAGATAAGACCATGGTGGGATATTGTGATGCTGGATACCTATCTGATCCCCATAATGCTAGATCATAGACTGGTTTTGTCTTCTTGATTGGAGGTACGACCTTTTCTTGGAAGTCAACAAAAAAACTTTGGTGGCTACGTCCACGAATCATTCTAAAATAATTGCTTTGTTTGAAGCATCACTTGAATGTGCATGGATTCATAGAATGATAAACTTTATTGAAAGTTCAAGTGGGATTGGATCATTGGAATCATCCACTATTATCTATGAAGATAAGGTTGCATGTATTACACAAATGCAAACAGGTTATATAAAGAGTAATATTACAAAGCATATTTATCCTAAGTTGTTTTATCCCCATGAGTTACAGAAAACCGGGGAGATTAATATTTTGCAAACGAAGTCATGTGATAATCTTGCTGATTTGTTTACAAAGTTATTACCAAGTTCTTTATTTGAGAAATACATCGATGAAATTGCTATCAAATGACTTCGGGACTTGCAAATTTCAAGGGGAGTTTCTCCCTGAATGATAATCTATTTGTGATCCTTGGATCTTTGATATTGCACTCTTTTCCTCTATAATTTTTTCCTAAATGGTTTCTTATGGAAGGTTTTTAATGAGGCAATAGTAATGCAAGCATTGTGATATGTCAGTTTCTCCTTATTTTCCCACTGGGTTTTTGGGAGTTTTTGATGGCATATTGTACCTATCTCCTCATATTTTTCCTACAGGGTTTTTGGAGGAGACTAATCATGACGATGATGATCGAGACGTTGATGATGATGTTTACAAGAATAATTGAAGCAGAGGTTAAGGGGAGTGTTAGCATTAATTAATTAGTTTATGTAAAGGAAATCCCTACTTAGCACAACCGACTTGCAGTTTCTTTCAAGATGGATTGCGTCCTAATATAGCAAACACGTCCCTCTAATCACATCGCTTGTAAACGTCGCATCGGTGCGACCCGTCCCTTCCAGGGATATAAATCTGTACATCATCGACATCAATCAACAGCTATCATTATTGTTCATTTATAATTTATAGAGATGAAGGTGTTATAAAGTGTTCCTATTAACATCCTTAGAAATACCGTATAAAAAATCTACCTAAACATCAAAATCTGCTAGAAGCGGTACACACACAAAAATAATCCATTCCAAATGATTACAAGGAACAAACCAATAATATATAGTACTAATGAACATGCATGCATTGTTGTTAATGGCACAACCAACGTTGTTATAGGTCAGATACTTCAAGACAACCGTCAAATTCTCTATGGAAATCAAATGGTACTAGGACAGGCATGCAACTAATGCATGTCAACCAGTACACATACACACTTTTTGAACGATTAGCTGTGTCACTCCACATGTTCATGGACAAAAACTTGGTTATATTGTTGTGATTATCGACCTCCAGATATTCCCTGAATCCCTTATTTTATTTGAATTTACAAATTGATTGATAATTACATGCATCTTTCTAAATACATCCAATGTATTGCACATCAAAGTGTTTTTTCCCAAAAAAGAAGAAGAAGTAGTAGAAGAAACAGACATGTCAGCGCGATATTGTCCGGCGCAGGCTATTTGTGATCTCCAAGGAACGTTTTGTGAAGCTGTGCGACTAGAAATTTATAACAACACAATTTTGTGACCCATGTTCACTTGCAAGACTTGTTTTATGAATTTCGGTGCAATTTACTCAAATTTTAGCTACTAAATTTTAGAGATGCGGATATTCTAAAGTGTTTTAGCTAGCATTACAGTACGACATAAGGAAACATCAATGAAAACTTCAAAATGCAGAGACAACGAAAAAAAGTGAATTTCGTTCCAAATTATTAGGACAAAGAAAGCAGCAATTAATAATAAACATGCATGGATTGTTGTTAATGCCAGTACATCAATTAAGACAACTATCAAATTCTCTATTGAATCCACTGATACTAGTACAGGCATGCAACTAATGCATGTCAACGCCAACACAGCGTTGAATGATTAGCTGTGTTGCTCCCCATGTTCATGGACAAAAACTGTCTAATATTCTTGTAATCATTGACCTCCAAATATTCCTCAAATCACCTGATTTTTATTTAAATATCCAGACTGATTGCTACTCCCACCGTTCCAAAATAGATGACCCAACTTTGTATTAAATTTAGTACAAAGTTGAGTCATCTATTTTGAAACAAAGGGAGTAGTTACATACATGTAAATAAATACATCAAATTCATTGCACATCAAAGGGTGTCTTTTGCTAAAAAAAAAGAAGAAACATGTCAGCATGATATTGTCCGGCGTGGGTTGTTTGTGATCTCCGAGGAGCGCTTTTGTGAAGTCGTGTGATTAGCACAGCACAATTTTCAACTTGTGCGACCCAAGTTCACCTGCAAGACAATTTTAAGACCGTGGGTGCAATTTACTCAGTTTTTAGCGACTAATTCATATTTATGCGGGTATTCTTTAGTGTTTTAGCTAGCATTACACCGAGAAAACAAGTCAACTCAGTCCCAAATGATTAGGACAAACAAAGCAATAATTAAAGCACAACCGAAGTCGTTATAGGTCAAGTAGTTCAGATAAAACAACCATCAAATTATATACAT
The DNA here is from genome assembly GCF_002162155.2 of Triticum dicoccoides. Classification (NCBI taxonomy): domain Eukaryota; kingdom Viridiplantae; phylum Streptophyta; class Magnoliopsida; order Poales; family Poaceae; genus Triticum; species Triticum dicoccoides. The sequence continues at coordinate 25,975,292 of NC_041392.1, read as the reverse complement.
AGAAATCCACCGGTACTAGGATAGGCGTGCAATTGATGTCAACGCCTACACACCGCTGAATGATAGGCTGTGTTGCTCCCCATGTTCACAGACAACAACTGGCTAATATTCTTGTGATTATTGACCTCCAAATATTCCTCAAATCTGTTATGTTAATTTACATGTCCAAACTGATTGATCATTACATGCATCTGTAACCTGTACGTGTCTATAAATACATCTAATGTCTTGCATTTCACATCACATCATCTGCCGGCATACATTTTCTCAGGCACATTTGCCACCCATTTGATACCATCCCTTATTGTTTAGCCAAGAACTTCAGGAAGATGGACAAGATGGTGAAGCTGACATGCGTGCAGCTGCTCATGGTGGCCTTCCAGGCTACGCTCATCACCATGTCATCTGCAGAATTGCCGTACGATTTCTACAGCTCGTCATGCCCGAAGGCCGAGGAAACAATCAAGAATGTCGTCTACAACTTGACCGACGCCAACCCAAGTATTGCTGCGGCCTTAATTCGCCTGCACTTCCACGATTGCTTTGTCATGGTACGTATCAAACTTATGGTTTTCATAAATATAACATTTCCTTCTTCCTTTCTTTCTTATTTTACTTTGGGTTATGAACGTATATCCAATATACCATGGCTTCAAGATGATATAATTTCCATTTATTTTTTTAATATTTTTTGCGGGTGAATTTCCATTTATTAACATGACTGAAAATAGTTCTACAATGTCTACTACACTAAACTTTTGAAATGTTTTTGCGTTGAGCTAACAGCTTAATTTGGCCGTTGATATCATTAGGGTTGTGATGCCTCCATCCTTCTGAACTCCTCGAACGCCAACCCCCAGCCGGAAAAGTCAGCCATTCCCCTAGCTGGGTATGAGGCCGTCGACAAGATCAAGGCGGCCGTCGAGGCCGTGTGTCCTTTGACGGTCTCCTGCGCCGACGTCCTTGCCTTCGCCGCACGCGACTCCGTCAGTAAATCCGCCGGCTTCTCCTACCACGTCCGCTCCGGGAGGCGCGACGGCAACGTGTCGAAAGCCTCCTCTGTCTTCACGAACATGCCGTCGCCTTTCTTCGGAATCGAGGACCTCGTCGGCAGCTTCACCCGCAAAGGGCTTAATGTCGACGACCTCGTGGCTCTCTCCGGCGCGCACTCCATCGGTGTGGCGCATTGCTCCGGGTTCACTAACCGGCTGTACCCCGAGGTGGACCCGACGATGGACGCTGCATACGCCACGGACCTAAAGAAGACGTGCCCAGCGCCGGTGAGTGGTGCGCCGGACCCGGTGGTGAACAACAGCGCAGTGGCGCCGACAACGCTGAGCAATCAGTTCTTCAAGGACGCTGTCGCTAGGCGAGTGTTGTTCACGTCGGACGCGGCGCTGCTCACCCGCAACGACACTGCGGCGAAGGTGCAAGAAAACGCTGGCGACTCCTTGTTGTGGAAGGTGCGGTTTGCGGCATCGATGGTCAAGATGGGAAACATCGAGGTGCTTACAGGGACGAATGGGCAGGTCAGGAAGTTCTGTGGTGCCATAAACAGCTAAATTGTTAAGACACACTTAGATCTGGTGATTTTTCTTTTGTGCCTCATTTTGCACTACATTCAAGATTTCTCCTTGTCGCAGCCGGCCAGTTACTGTGGTATTTTGGTTAGACGATTCACATGTAAAACTACTTTTCTGGTTTTTTGTAACCTCAAGAACGAATTTTTAATTGGCTAGAAAAGGTGCACTTTTTTAGTTGCCCTTGATTTCCTGCCTATTTGGATAAGTTCTTTCGAAATCCGCGAGTGTGTTTGATACTTTGAATCTTATTTAACTGCTCCCTCCATCCATAATATAAGACGTTTTTTTTACACTACACTAGTTTTTTTTAAAAATATTATGGGACGGAGAGTACGTAGTACATAATCAAGTCTATGGAAGATTATAGATAAACCATGGACGCGCCGTTGCTCACCTGCTGTGACATGCCAACGACCGTAGCTGAAAGCACTGCTGACTCAACGACGTGGAAGGTGTGGTTTGTGGCGTCAATGGCCAAGATGGTAAACATCAAGGTGCTACGGGGATGAAGCGGCAGGAAGTTCTGTCGTGACATAAACAGCTAAATCATAAAGACTCCCAAATTACTTTATACTAGATGGTGCCCCGCACGTTGTTGCGGGAATATTGTGCAATATATTTCAAAGATATTTGATTTTATGAAATATGAGTACTCAGAAAAATAATATGAGAGCTAAAACTATAAAATTACATATGCTTTATTGTGTTTGATTTTTGTATTTTTATAAAATATTTATTAAATATCTCATGCATGTTTGCATGTTCGGGTGGACCATTTCCTATGACTCATTGAATGTTGAGGTGGGCCTTTTCTAATGCATGTTGCTTGATGAGGTATTATGCTTGCATGTTAAGAGAAATAGGTCAGTGGGGACTAGTTATTTAGATATAGAAGATATGTACATGTGAACGCCTGGCAAACTATATATGGACCCTGATAAGTGCTACCCATCAGGTATGAGCACATGGCAACTCCGAACATTTTTTATGGCAAGTTAGTGACGCGAGGATGGTAACTTTTGTTGTCAAGCATGACAACTGCCGTGCTCCAGATTATTTTTAACAGAAACTTACCGTGTGTCACTGAAATTTGTCACCCTTCTTTTTCGGTTAAAAAAACGGTCACCCTTGAGTGACTGGAATTGCCATAAAAAACGGCAAGGCCGGAGTGCCACACACATGACGTGTGGCACTTATCATTTGGGTTTTATGTTGTCGTCTATTTCGGTAAGTACTTTTGAAGTTTGCATCTATTTGATACTTTGAATTTTATTTAGCTAATATATAATCAAGTCTAAGGAAGATTATCCGAATAGTGTGACAGACCATGGACAAAGTCCTGTCACATGCTTCCCGGATGTATAGGTTTTTGCACCCAGAAATAAAAATCTTATTTGAAATATAGCTCATGAGGGATGCATGTTACTCGTTGTCAATGACAACTTGTCATACATGCCACATGCTTGTCAAGTTTCTTCGATGGTGTTGGGCTCAATATATACCCTCCATATTTCACCTTATTCATTCATGTTTGCACTCTCCTGCCCTCTGCTTATTTAACCGGGGATCAAAATACCACTTTTATCTACCAAACAACATCTTGATGGTCTAGGTATCATATCCACAATACAAATTTAGTTGTATGATGGTGCAAGTTGAGATATTAGAGAGAACTGACAAGCTCATTCATTCCCCTTCCTTCTGTGATCTTTTGCTTTGAAGGAGTTTTAAAACCTTCGAGACTCACAGGCATCCCGTCATTTAGTTTGTCTAGAAATTGATCTGAAAAATATTAGTTGTGCATGGTAACTTTTCCTCTATGAGTAGGTTCGGTTGATAGATTAAATCGAGCGCTTGCGCAATGCATGACGTGTTACCAATTATTAGCTAGGACAGCAAGCATAGGGAGCAAGAAGAGGTGGGTGCAGTCTTCAGGTGCTTGCAAGCATAGGGGGCATTTCGCGGAGTCAGCAATCTTCTTCTTCACTAAACTTTTGCTCGTGTTTAATCTCTCATGTTGGGGTAGCCATCCAAGAACCTTGATCTTGTTTGGGACTTTGGAGGACCTGACCTGAGCCAGTGCGGGATCATCATTGCTTGGTACATTGTAGAGTAATCATTTTTGTTGACAGGCTTTCGCCACCAACCAGAGTTCTTCTATCTTGCTGATCGTTGAGGAGCACTCCCTATAGTAAAACACGTAGCGCAGCAAGTTCCTCTGTGGCAACAGAGGTTAGTCTATCACTCAGGGCAGAGCCGATCTCTTCATGCATAATCTCACTTACAAAAGCATGTTGTATGAGGTGGTGTGAGTAAAGTGTTGGAAAAGCAGTGGCTATTTGGTGTCACTAACGGGCGGGAGGGCTCCGAAAAGTTGTAGTCCAAGATGCGAGGAGCTTAGGGTAACTCCAATGCGCCGGCCCATTTGGTCCGGTTGTGTCTGTTGGGTCCACGAGTCCAAAAACCACGGTCTAACGCGAGGATGCAAACGCAAATTATGTCCATCAAATATTCGTGTGGATGTATTTCCGCAACAAATTTGAGCCCGATTGCGTCCAGGTGTCCGCCTCGGGCCCGCACGTCAGCCCCCCAACTACCTCCCACTAGTCCTATATAATTCACACGTGCGCTCGGGCCAGCAAATCAACCACACAAACCAGTCCATGTGCATCCTTTTAAGTGGCACATTGTGCGGTGGGGGCGCCCAGTCCACTTCCTCCGCAATCCTCTTTTTCCTCTTATCCCCAAACCGCCGACACGAACCCTAGCTCGGCGCCCACCATGAAGCCTGGCAAGGCCACGAGGCCGGCAGCTCGTCAGGGCGCCGTGACGCGGCCAACATAACCATGGCGCTGCCAGGTACCAAGTCGCGAGCAAGCTTTCGCCTATACGTGCCGGTCCTTTTGGGAGCACAGCGTGCTTGTGTCGTGGCCCAATGTCAACTATCCCATGCGTGGCATCTCAACCCCGACAGGGTGCCGGTGCTAGTGATGCGGGTCTCAGACCGCGTGCGGTTGGCGGAGATCCACGGTCGTCGTACTCACCTCCCGGCCGAGCTCCGTCACAACCCAACGTACTCGGTGGACTCACAAAACTGGGACGCGTGTTCATCAGCGAGCATGACCAGCGCCGCCGGTCCTCCTTGTAGGGTGAGCCTCGTGCACCACCACGCGCTCTCCACTCCACCTCCACTGCCATCGTGCTAAAGGAGGAGGATCAGGAGGCCGAGGAGGCCACAAGGTTGGCCATCGAGGAGCCCGAGCGCCAGGTGGCATGGCCTTGCGCGGTGCTGGCCGAATTGGCGGTCGGAGTAGGCTCGTCCGAGAAACCTACTTCTCCCGCACATCTCGCGCGCCCACCCCTGAGAAAACTGCCAGTTCTTCACGTCTATCACATGATTTCTCCTCGGGGCAAAGTTACCATGGTATTCGTATGCAAGTTATCAGGACTGTGTTGCATAATTTACCGTGCTATTTACATAGAACGTACCAGGTACTATACTTCAACAACTACACCCCTTCAAAGTTACCATTGTGTTTTTTACACAAGTTATAAGATCTTTGATGTGTAAAATACCGTGGTAGTTACACATAAGTTATCAGGGTATATGTACATCAACCTCCCCGGGTCAAAGTTACCATGGAGGATTGTACATGAGTTACCAGGTCTACAGTTCGTATATTATCATGGTACTTGCACCTAAAAACCTGGGATGTTTCGGTAGCTTTTTTCATAGGTCAAAAATTACCATGATGTTTTTGCGTAACTTATCAGGCCTATAGCACGTGTGCCCCTCATGACACTAAATATTATGTGACTTTCCCATGGCACGCCATGTGTTGTGTTCATCCAAGAGGCCCACGCGCGAGGCGAGTCTATGTTTTTAACAACTTATGTTCCTTTGGTAAAAAAGTTACCATCATGTTTATATAGCAAGTTATCGGTTATGCGGTGCTTATATTATCATGTTATTTACACAAAAAATTATTGGGGATATTTTGAACAACTTTTTCCCGGGACAAAAAGTTATCATGGCGATTCTAGGTAACCTATCAAGCCCGTAGTGCTTAAAATATCATGCTATTTACACAAAATTTATCAGGGGTGTGTT